>NC_058135.1:2157002-2379662 GCF_016433145.1 Gracilinanus agilis | reverse complement strand
TCTTGTTCCTTTAAATTCCTCCCCCCCCCCCGGCCCCCCCCCCCCCGGGGGCCAGCTACCCAATGTACAGAGGTCCGGCTTTGGGGTTTTCACTCTTGTATGTCTAGCAGGACACCGAGCAGCTTGTCAAGCCAGTTCTTCCTTGCTCTTAGTCCTGAGCCGCTTCACTTCTTTTCCCGTTACATATTTTCCTTTGGGGCACCTTTTAGACGACGCCCTTCGCATCACTCTCTCTTAGTTCTTAGTTGCCCGATCCAGTGGCAGGTGAAGAAGGACTTGGTAGGATCAGCGAGTGGAAATGACGCTCAGTCGTGAGCCTAATTCTCAGTGCCCTCGTTTCACCTGGATATCTGCAGTCTTAAAGAAATCTCCAAGGTCCTGAGAGGGTAAGCTATTTGCCTACAAATCCAGTCTGTATAGGAAGCATCCCTTGAACCCAGGTCAAAAGACATACAGTGTTTGTAAGGACCGTAGATGCTATCAGGTCCAAGTTTCTCATTTTGCATATGAGGAAACTGAGGCACAGGAGCTCACACAAGTGGTAAGTGACAGAGGCAGCATTAGAACCAAGCCTGTCTGATTCCAGATCCAGGATCTTTCCACTCTGCCATGCTGGCAACCCAGGTTTTCCTGTCTCAAAGGTCCCACTGCCTCTCAGAGAAATGTGAGATGTGGAAAATGCTCTTGCTAGTATGTACTGGCTAAATCTGAATATTCTTTCATTTCATCAGTGGCTGCTTTTAAATCCAAACAATCCATGCTCCTCTCTACACTCCCTTTCTTCTCTCCTCGTTGCCTCTTCCCTGTCCCCCAATTAAAAGCTATTTTGGCTTAGATCTGCAGCTTGGGGAAGGCCAAGAACCCATATGCAACTACTGCTGGAGAAAAGGGTCATTTCCCATGCATAGAAGCTGTATTGTCACTATGGTACATAGCATGGTATTCTTCACGTCTAATTGGTTGAGCAATAAATGTCTCCCTTCTGGGGAATTAGGCTCATGCATGCCAAATCAGGGGACCTTTCTGCCCACCCCTCCACCCCCATTCCTTTAAACAAGGAATCTGGCAACCTGGTTTCTCCAGATGTGAACATCGGCCATACATAACTTTGGGCTCTGAAGACAGCTGGTTTTTTCAAATGCTTCCCCAAAGGTGCAGAACCCTTCCCCAGGGCTTCACTTGCATTGTGACTTGTGGATGGTTGGTTTCAGGTATTGTTTTAATTCTTTACATCAAGGTAGTAGTTTGTACGCAGGGAAGACTACTGTTTTCCTGGAAACGTGATCTGTTCCTTGCCTTTTTCTGTAAGCTTGTGTTTCTTTTTTGTAGATGTCAAAGTGAGGGAAGAAGGGAAGGAGAGAGAGAGACAGAAAGAGAGAGAGAGAGAGAGAGAGAGAGAGACAGAGAGAGAGAGAGAGACAGAGAGAGAGAGAGACAGAGAGAGAGAGGGGGGGGGAGAGAGAGAGAGGGAGAGAGAGAGAGATTATTTTTCATTTAGAGATAGACTTTGGGGATCTTCGATATTTTGCAAGCCTCTTGAAATGCTTTGATTTTTATTAGTTTTATGTTTCCCCCCCTAAAAAGTGCAAGAGTTTAATGTCCCTTAATGGAACTGAGATAGGTCTGGCTTTTCTTGAAGTCACAAGCACCAGTGCAGAGAGAGACTTTACCTTAGAAAGAAGTGTTGCTCCTCATGAAATGCTCTTCAGGATCTTGGGGAGAAAGGGAAAGTTGGGTAACTGGCAGCATGCAAAATTATTAAAGAAGGGTGGGATTAGGTTCTTTGAGGAAATTATTTTTAATACTTTAAAAATTAGGCAAAGTATTTCTTGGCCAGTTTTTGAACATAATATAGCATGGTTGTGAAAGGGCTAAATCATGAGTTAGCAGACTTGAATTCAAAAGCTGCTTCTTGTACCTGGGTGACATTGAGAAAGTAATTTAAACTCTCTGGACATGTCTCTTTATAATGTGATGGACAAACTAGCATTAATAATAACATTCACATAGAACATTAAGGACAAAAATATTATATCATTTTATTCTCACAACCTCCCTGGGAAGTAGATGCTAATAGTGTGGCCATTTTTCAAATAAGGACACTGAGGCAAACAGAGAGGAAGATTCAGGGTCCCACAACTAGTAAGTATCTGAAGCTGGATTTGAATTCAAGGTCCTAGAGGTCTAGAGTTTTGTCAGTTGTGCCACCAAGCTATCACCTTTCTTACTGCCTATTTTAGAATTCATTTTCTCATAAATAAATAAATAAAATGTAGGCTTGGGGACCAGATTCTCTCTATCTCCTCCAGATCTAGATCTCTGATTCCATGATTATGCTAAGTATTATGAAGAGAGATTGGAGACAAATTAGTCCACTGCCCTAGAAAAACCTGGCACATGAGACAAATTTATTAAGCACCGATACACACACATTAGATCTGAGTAAGTACAGGAAAGAATGTTCCACAAGACATTCTTCAAATACGACTTGAGGGAAAACATGCCTTGCCTTGTTTTCATTGTCTCTGACACCAAAGTGAAACATTAATGGCTTTGCTTATATAGCATTTGTATTCTTATTTTATATATATTTTATAGTTTATAAGTTGCATTTTAAGGAAGTCAAATATTAACATTTCTTTTTTTCAAGATGCTATAATATTGAGACCTGATCACTCTGGTCCCAAAGATATTCCACCCTCCTGTTGATATACAAGAAAGGCTCCGTATGAGAGAACTGACATCCTTTTGATGGTAGAAATTCTAATATGATTATATTTGTAAATAGCCAAATGTATATTCCCAGAGACCAGGGCAGACACTCTTTCATACATACTATTTGTCTTAGTTTCCTGTATCTAGCATAATGCTTTGCCCACATTCAATTCGATGAGTTTTTCTTAGGCACCTCCAATATGCCAGTCATCTTACCAAGTGTTTTGTATCTTAAGGACCTAGCACAGAGCCCTCCAGGAACTAACACCTTGTCGGGAGAAAACAACCTAGATCAATTCAGATTCTCTACAAAGAAGACTAAAAAATTGAGAGGTGCAGTGTTAATACCCTTTAGAATCTTGAGCTTCCATTAGGGATCAGCTCAGATGCTACCTTCTACAAAAGCTTCTCCCTAATCCCCACAATTGTTAAGCATATGTGCTATTTGACACATCTGGTGCTCATAGGAAGAGTCACATGTTTTATTTCTTTGGTTATTTGAAAAGTCTTTAGAATGCTAAGGAACAATGATAACAAAGGTATAGGAAAAGTGAAAAAGCATGAACTCAAAATACCAAAATCATTTTGAATTCCAAGTGTCTAAAACATAATGTTTGTGTCAGTTAAAGAACATGGTCCTTCTACTGCAGCAGAAGAAGGATGAAATGACTGAGGAACCAAAAATTGAAGCTTCTGAGCCTTTTGATTTATTAAGCAAAGCATACCAATTGCCCAACAAATCTGTCCCAGAACTATTCCCAAGCCAAGGGCTAGATATGGAATATAGGGGAAGTCAAACTTTTACCTGTCAAAAACAATTAATCAAATAGGCCTAATTAATTAAAAAGAAACAATACAACATTAGGTAATCTGGTTTCTCATCGGAGGAAAGATTAGGGACTTTGCAAACTGGAAATAGGAGAGTGAACAAGAACAATTCCCTAAAATCAGAATAAGAGGTGTCTCACTTGCCCCCAGTGTCTGTCAACAATCAAAAGAACATAGAAATGATGCCTGATTGATCAATATGAGCCCAGTTTTCAGATAAGAAATATAGGTTTATTGAGATGAATAATTGTGAGAAAACCCCTTACGTCAATCTCTGCATCCGATTGAGTTTCTACTCAACAAAGCTCAGCCCTTAGTTAAGGATCTTTAAATGGCAGGGGAAGATAGTCCAGGTTCTCAACCACATAGGGCTAGGTTCAAATAATGCAATGAGGTTGGTAGTTTTTTTAATCAGTTTCCACAATTAAATAATGTTTTTTCATACACAGGTTGAACTAGATGCAAAATAGAATAGAATAGAAATGGAACTGAAATAGCTTCAAAACTGAGTCACAAGATGGAGTCAGTATCACTCATTCCCAAAATTAACCACTTTCTGTCCCCTTAATTCCTTTATTAAAACTTTTTTATTTTATTATATATAATATCTTGCATGTATTACTATTAACATATACATTATTGTAACAATCAACAACAACAAAACTTTAAAATAAACAAATGCAAAATAATGTGCAAAACCACAAACTCCACATTGTTTATAATTTGTTTAAAAATATGTGAATTACACATGGGTGCTGATATAAGTAGCCTCTGCTTTTGAGTTCTCTTTGGATTTGTTTTACTTAGATACTTTTTTCTCTTGGTTTTGTGGCTATTGTTTTTTAATGCAATCGTAGTATGTATTATTCTTATTCTCTTTTCATCTCTTTATATATTTACCTTATTTTCTTTCTATTTCCAATGTGTCATTTCTACTACCATAATGTCATCCATTACATTCAAATAACACATTTTATCCATCCATTTCCCTCTTAAGTTCTTATATCATCTGACACTTCTGATCAATTATTTCCCCTAGATACCATCTTTTCTATAGGCTTTTGTGATGTTGCCCACTCCCTCCCTGTCTGATGACTCTTCCTCTTCCCTTTGATGAGCCTTCACCCTGTAAGTCTTGTCCGTTAACTGTAAGAGTACCCCAAGGTTCCACTCTGGTTGTCTTTATCTTTTTAGTTTCTAGGGTTTTTTTTTGTTTGTTTGTTTTTTTCATAGGTGGAAGATTGGTAAGGGTGGGCAATGGGGGTCAAGTGACTTGCCCAGGGTCACACAGCTGGGAAGTGTCTGAGATCAGGTTTGAACCCAGGACCTCCCTTCTCTAGGCCTGGCTCTCAATCCACTGAGCTACCCAGCTGCCCCTTAGTTTCTAGGTTTTTTTATCAGCTCCCAGTTATCACCTCTATGCAAATGACTCCCTAATTCTATATGTCCATTCCTAATCTTTTTCCTAAGCAATATTGCAGTTCTGCATTGCTAACTGTCCTTTGGACTCTCAAACTAGATGTCCCATAGGCATCTCAAAATCAGCATATTGAAAATAGATTTCATTATTTTTCTTCCAAAACTTCCAAACTCCCTTCCTTCTGTCTAATGCCATCTTTTCAGTCACCCAAACTCTCAAGCTTGGTGTCATCCTCAATTCCTCACTCCATATATCCAGTCCATTGTCAAATCTTTGCCTTCACATTACGATGGCTGTCATATATGCATATGTGTTTCTCCACTCAGCCAACCACTACTCCGGTTCAGGTCCTCTTCACCTCTCACCTGTACTATGCAATATTTATTTTTCTAACTATTGTCTTTTGATCAATAGCATTTATTTTATTTGGTGTTTTCTTGTTTACTGATATTGCCACCCTCAATTCTTGGTTAGATTAGATAAAATGAGCCAAGGCAGCAAAAAGCAGGTACAATGTTGCCTTAGCACAATTTATCTAATCTAACCAAGAACTGAGGGTGGCAATATCAGTAAATAAGAAAACACCAAATAAAATAAATATTTTCCTAACTCTTCTCCAACCTTGTCTCCCTCAATCCTAATTCATGCTTTGGCTTTGAATGATGATTCAAACTTGAGTGGAAACTAAGTAATTTAATTATAAAAACGTTATATAGGTCAAAGAAAAACTCATGGAAACAGTAGGTACTTTCAACAAAGAAAATATTAACAATGAGACAACATAACAAAAATGTTGGGATCTAGTCAAAATAGTCCTTAAGGGAAAATTAATATCTTTTAATGTTTTCATCAACAGACAGAATATAAGAATGAATTGGCTGTGTAACCAAAAAAAGAAAGAAAGAGGAAGGAGGGAAGGAAAGAAGAAAGAAGGAAGGGAGAAAGGAAGGGAAGGGGGAGAGGATGGGGGAGAGGAGAGAAAAGACAGATAAAAATTTTAAAAATTCAAACAAAAATAAATTCTGACAATCAAAGAGATGGAAAAAACAGGAAAAATTGAATTGATAAAATTAAGAAGTTTTTAAAAAGAAATTGCTAGAGCATTTATCCAATCTAGTAAAAAAAAAAAAAAAGGATAGAGGGAAACCAAATTGTCAATATTGAAAATGTTTTAAATAAGAATATTTGCCCAATTAAATGTCAATAGGTCATAAAATTAAAATGAAATAAATGATTTCAAATATATAAAATATTCATGTTAAGAGAATAAGAAACAGAGAATTTAAATGACCCAATTTCAGAAAAAAAAAATTAAACAAATATCAAAAGAACTAATTGGGGATAAGAGGTGTGGCAAGGAGAACAGAGCCAGTTTTACTTATAAGTAAATTATATCAACCATTTAAAGAGAAATTAACTTTGATTTTACATAAATTGCAAAAATGGGAAAGATTTTATCTAAATAACTATGAGACAAATGTGGTCCTGATATCTAAAGGAGAGAGGTGTCAAAGTAATATATGCATAGACAAATAGCACTAATGAATATCAAGTACTAAAACATTTAGTAAAATTTAGTAAAGAGGCTTCAATAATATATTAAAGATTCTTTTCTGTGATCAGATTAGATTTATACCAGGAATATAGGGTTTGTTCAATATTAGAGAAAATTTAAAGTAAAAGGCTATATCAATTGCAAAAATAATAAAAATTGCATGATTGAGTCAGTAGACACAGAAAATGTTTTTGACAAAATGCAACCCTCTATGCTTTAAAAATTGAAAACATAAGAATTAAGGGGCTATTTCTTAAAACAGCCGAAAAATTCATCTAAAATTATGAACTAGCATTATGTATAATAAATAAATACTAGGTGTCTATTCTTTTGGATGAGGAATGGAATCGGATGTTGATTATTAATTACTATGATTTGATACAGTTGTAGAAATGCTAGCAATAGCCATAAGCAAGAAATTTTAATTGCAGAAATATGCCTAAGTTTAAAAAGGAAGGAAAGTTATTTCTTTTTGTAGATGGTATACATAATGAATTGCTTCAGTAACATCAGTGTCAAATAAAATGTAATAATAGATTTAATAAAGTAGTAGGATATAAAGCAAACCCACAAAAATCATTAGTCTTTTTATATTATCCTCATAACTCAGCAGAAAAAGAAAGTCTCATTTTAAATAATAACAGGATGTATAAAATGCCTGGGTGGCCAGCTACCAAGTTATACGCTCAGGAATTATATGACTACAACTACAAAAATACTGTCTACAGAAATAAAGGTAGTCTAAACTAATCATCATGATAATCATTGCAGTAGTTGTGTAAAATGACATAAAGAAACTGAACATCTGATCTAAATTAATTTAACAATAAAATTAAAATGGAATATTCTTAAAACTAGAAAAAATAATAGCAAAATTCACCTGTGTGAAGAAAAAGCCAAAGATTTCAAGTGAAATGTGGGGAAAAAATGGAAAATCTACCTAAGCTTACAAGCTAGCTGTCCTTCTTAGCACTTACACTGTTTTCCTCCATTTTACTCCAGTATCCATTCAGGGGCAGTTCTGTTGTGTCTGCTTTCCCGGGATCTCTCACACACAGCCCCTCTTCCCCTCTGGCACTGGCACTTCTTTGCCTTCATCACTACCCATCTGGACTGTGACCAGAACTTTGCTGCCTCGAGTTTCTCCCCAGCCATTTTATCCTCCACCTGGCCACCCAACGGATCTTGCTAAAGGTACAGGCCTGGCAATAGCCTCCTACTATTCCAGAGGCTTCTTTTAGCGCCGGGATGGTATAAAATCCCCTCGCAACGCTCCTCCCTTTGGGCACTTTCCTACCTTTTCACCTTTCCAAAGTCACCTTTTTACACCTTATTTCCCTGACGGGGAATTGAGCCCCAGAATGGGGAGCAGCCACATCTCAGTCAAACCATCTCAGCAGTCAGTCAGGCCAGCCCAGTTTGAGGATCGCCCCCAGACCTCTGACTCCTTGGTGAGTTGGGGGGAGGGGCGGGGAGTGTCTCCCCCAGACCTTCTGTGAAGACTTTCCCTGGCAGAATGGATGGGTGGGAGCCGTGTGTTCCACGGGTCCTGCAAGGCAGCCTAAGCAGGCACTCTGGAAGAGGCCAAGGCCCGAGCCTCCATCAGCCACCCTCCGGCCATCGTGCTGCTGGACTTCCGCGTCTCTGGAAGAGAGAGCGGGCTGACCACTCTGTGCAGCTCCTTCCCTCGAGCAGCCTATCTGTTCCCCGTCTCAGCGTAGATTACTCTATAACAGCCTCGTTCCCCTATAAAGTGTGATTAACCAGACCTGGAGATACTGAGATTAAAACTCCATTTAAGGTTGTCCAGCTTTTCTTTTTGACGTTGAAGGAAGCGCGGCATCATTGCCGTGTATTATCCAAAACGTTTATGGCCTGAGAGGACTGTGGAAGATGGCAAGAGCTCAAAGAGTTATTTCTCACTCTGGCCCTAGGAGAAGCCTGAGGAATATTCGAGTTTATGGTTTTCTCTGAGGTCGGAACCCAAAAGTAAAACGTGGGTTTTCGCCTTTTTCCTTTTGGGGTCGCCGAGCATATAAACATCGCCCTCCGTGTCGGAACGTGTCGGGAACGTGTCGGGAACGTGCTTGGCCTGGAAGTCTCTCTGCTTTCTCTCTGCCTTCTCGCCTCCCCGGCTCCTTCCAGGCTCGGCTCAAGGGCGACCCATAAGACCTGTCCCTCTCCTCGGAATGAGGCTGTCTCCTCGGAGACCACCCTGAATTTGTCCTGCGTCAATGTTGTCCTGACACAGCTGCCCGCAAGCTCTTTCCCCCTGTAGACTGGGAGTCCATGGAGGGCTGGGGCTGGGGTTTTGTTTTATTTTGTTTTCCTTCGTAATCGCATTGCTTAGTACGGTGCTTGGCACGTAGTGGGTGTTTTAATAAATGGTAGTGAACTGACTGATAGAAAGAAAATGGCCTCCTAGTATAAGATCTATTTTTGTACAGGTAAAAGAACAAGAAAGCGGATCAAGGAGAGAGTTAGACACGAAAGAGCCAAAGGCAATCGATCATGGTGTCCTGGTGTTAGTAAACAAAAGGGCTCCCCAATGAGGGCGCTGAGAACTCCCACTTTGATAACTATAGAAAAGCTGGAAAGTAGGCTGGCAGAATTTAGCTTTAGACCAACATCTCACACTATACAGGACAATATGCTTCAAAAGGGTAGATGGTCTCAGTCATATCATAGAGAAGCAGGAAAGGAGCGGTGTATAACTAAATAGTTCTTGCTCAAAGGATGAAGAGGAATATAGGATTTCAATGGAGCTTTTCTGATTATATAAAACATAAAAACTTTTGTACAACAACAAAAAAAATCAAGACTCTTAAAATGGAGATGGTTCTCTAAGGGGAAAATGTCCTTCCACCAAATTATGCTAGTAAAGGTTATTTTTATTTTTATTCTTAACTCAAAGAGCAAAAAAATAAGAGCATTTCTAAATAAAACAGAAAACAAAGGACATTGTATTACATATAAAACTTAGGCTCTCCTTTTCATTCTACTAACATTAGAAAACAGCCTTGAGTAAGAATTCTGTGTTATATTCAAAATGCTTCCACTTCTGGGTGCATTCTTCTGAAAGTCCTTTTGTTCCCTCCTGGGTATTTTAAGTTTCCAAATGTCTCCCTCTCCCTCTCTCCATTTCCCTTTCTCTCTCCCTCCATCCCTCTATCTCCACCCCCTTCTCTCATCCTCTCTTGCCCCTCTCCTCTTATTCTTCTTCAGTTCTTTCCCCCAATTAAAAATAGAGAGAAAAAAAAACTGCTAGCCAGTAAGTATGGTAATGCAAAATGAATCTCTACAGGGGCCATGTATGTCTTAACAGAAGTATAGTGACTTACCCAGGGTCACACAGCTAGTAAGCCTCTGAAGCCAGATTTTGCCTCAAGTCCTCCTGATCCCAGTCCTAGGACTCTAAGGTATGTTGTTACCACCTAGATGTGAATGGAACTTTTTTTCCTCTCCTTATTAGAAAGTTAGTACTATATCATCATGTAACTTTTTCCAAGTGCCCAAACAAAAATACCTCTCTAGGTTTCTCTTGGCTCTTGAGCTTATATGTTAAAGTTTCCACTCAGTTCAGTTCTTTTCATTAAAAAAATGCTAGAAAGTCCTCTCTTTGATTAGAGGTCTTAAAAAAAACTGTAGATCTACACTCATCTTTACAGAGCAAGTTCTTGTTTGCAGATCTGTGTCTTTTACTTTTTGGAATATTAAATTCTAAGATCTCCTATCATTTTTAATAGAAGCTTCCAAATCTTATATCATCCTTATCATGATTCCCTGTTATGTGAGCTGCTTCCTTCTGGAAGCCTGCAGTAGTTTTTCTTTGATGTGGATTTTGGTTATGACGTTTCTGGGACTTTTCCATTTGGTGGAGTTTCTTTCAGGGCGTGATTGATGAAGTCTTCCTATCTTCACTCTGCCCTCTGTTTCTAAGAGATCTGGGCAGTTTTCATTTAGGATTTCTTGAAATAGAGCATCCAAACCATTTTGTTTTAATCATGTTTTTCAGGAAGTTCAATGACTCTTCATCCATCTTTTCTCTACCTTTTGTAGGTCAGCTTTTTTTATATCAGACATTTTACATTTTCTTCTTTTTTTAAATCATTTGGTTTTATTCATCTTTCAATCTATTATTTAAAGCCTATTTTAAAATGTAACCAGGCTCCTTTAGGGCAGCAATTGAGTTTGGTTTGACTTTAGATTATCTAATGGGTAGGTAGGTGGCACGTAGATAGAGTACTGGGCTTGGAATCAGGAAGAATTATCCACATGAGTTCCAATCCTGCCTTAAACACTGAATAGCTATGTGACTCTGGGCAAGTCATATAAGTCTGTCTGCCTCAGTTCCCCATCTGTAAAATGAGCTGGAAAAGGAAATGGCAAACTAGAGCCTTTGCTAAGAAAATGACTAAATATGACTGAAAAACATAAATTATCTAACCCAGAACTTTGTACATAGTAGGTACCTCATAAATGTTGGAGGACCAGATCAAGACTTAGTTACAGAGTTGTCTTTCACAGTACATCTTTGGTTTTCTTTTAGTGTTTTGGTTGTGTATGAGTGTACTCTTACAACAATGACCAATATGGAAGTGTGTTTTGCATGACAATAAAAAGTGAAAAAAAAGAAAAAAGAAGTACAAGAGCAGCCAGGTAGTTCAGTAAATAGAGAGAATCAAGCCTAGAGATAGGAGGGCCTGGGTTCAAATCTGACTTCAGGCACTTCTTAATTGTGTGACTGTGGGTAAGTTACTTTACCTCAGTTGCCTAACCCTAATTCTCTTTTGCTTTAGAACCAATATACAGAATTGAATCTAAGATGGAAGATAAAGGCTTTTATTTTTTTAAGATATTTACCAAAAAAGTAACTGTTGAAACCAAAAGTTGTGATTGTTTTATTTTTCTATAACAACCTACTCTTGATGTACTTTAACCAAATGGCTATGAACAAATATGCCATATTCATTGACTTGAGCCCACAGAGATACCAATAATTCTTGGGTCTGTGATTTCCATTTCATTCCATTTTCTCTATTAGAAATAATTAGGATCTTTTATAACTCTTTAAGGTTTGCAAAGTGCTTTATAAATCTCATTTGATTCCCACAACCAGCCTGGGAAGTAGGTGCCATAAGTATTAATGTACAGGAATTCCCAAGTGCCTACAAGGTTTCAAGCATCATGCTAGGCAACAGAGATATCAAGAGAAACATGAAGCAGTCCCAGCCTTCAAGGAGTTTATATTCTGTTAAGGGTGGTGTGTGTGCGTGGAACAGAGTAGTGGGAGAGATAATAGGTACATAGAAAACGAAATGCAGAATCTCTATTCAGTCATTTCCAAGGGAAAACACCACCAAACAAAACCTGGAGAGAGACCAAGATGTGGGGAGTATTCGAATTGGCACTACTTGACCTAAGGACGCTTGGAGGCTGGGGTGATGAAGGAGTGTATTCCAGGCCTGGAGGACAACCTTGGGAAAGACTGGAAATAGGAAATAGAGCCTCATCAGCTAGATCTGAGCTGATGAAAGATGTGCCAGGGCCACACAACTAGCAAATGTGAGGGGATTTGAATGCAGACCTGCCCCGTCCATCTGCCCTCTCGTGCTGAAAGGGGGCCTCTATAAAATGACTTTTAGGGACTCTGGGGCTTCCCACATTCCCATCTCAGTTGTTTAGAGTGAGCACCACACACAATCATTTTATTCTTCTATCTTGATTTCTGTCTTTCTGACATATCTTTCTTCCTGAGAATTTAAGCCTTTTTGTTGCCATATGTTCTTCTCCTAATTTTCCATGAAAACATTATCTGCATTTCATGCTGCCTACTATCAATCTTGCTTTCAGCATTATTACCGCCTCTGCTGATTTTTTTTTTTTTTGGCATGATTGTGGACTCTTTCATTGTTATTCTGAATTGTAGCTTGCAATTCAGCCCAGGAGAAGCTGGAAGAAAAGATGTTTTGAGGTAATCTCCTTTTAAACTAAAAAACAGAATTCTTTTCTCTCTTTAGAGTCAATGTAAGTCATACAGGAAACAGCTTATAACTTGGACTTTTTCCTGGGCCTCCTCTGTTCTCACTCAATGATCTCACCAACTCCCTGGTACAGAGTAGGCACTTAATAAATGCTTATTCTCTTCCTCTCTTTTCTTCTTCTCTTTCCTTCTATCTCATGCCATTTGTAGTCCCTCTATAGCTACCGTGTTGGCCTTTTTTACCTCTGTCTCTAGGAATCTTTGGTCTCCTTCAAGAGTCACCTCAACTATCATTTTTTAAACTCTTACCTTCTACCAATTTTAAAGCAGAAGAGTGGTGAGGGGTAGCCAATGGGGGTTAAGTGACTTTGCCCAGGGTCACACAGCTAGGAAGTATCTGAGGTCAAATTTGAACTCAGGTCCTCTCAATTCCAGGCCAGGCTTTTCATCCACTGTGCTACCTAGCTGCCTTTCAAGTATCATCTTTTGTAGGACAACTTTTTATAACATTAACAGGTTTCAGAAGAGGTATTTGAACCTAGGACCTGATTATAGAGCTAATGTCCTTTCCACTGTATAAAAATGCCTCCCAAATAGGGCATGATCAGTAGTAGTAGTAGTAACACTTTAACTACTATTAACAATAATAGTATTAATAGTAATAATTGTAATCATCTTAGTTTAAGTCCTAATTACCTGTCACCTAGATTCTAATAGCCTTCCATTTTGTTTTGTGCTGATGCTATTTCTTCTCAGATCTCTCTTTTAATCTGCGTCCAAATAATGCACTATTCTGGACCTGTCACTCCTCTGTCCAGAACTTCTGTGTCCTTTTGTAACTTAGCAAATAGGATACCAAGGGGACCATAAACTGGATCTAATTTCTCTTTCCAGCCTCACTTCATAATGTTTCTCTTCACATTCTCCCTGCACCAAGCAAATGATATTATCCTCTTTCTCATGTTTTCATCCTGCCCTTCTTTTTCTCTAAACATACCCCAACTCTGGAAAACACCTCTTGGTTCCTCATCTCCATCTACTGAAATCATTCCCCTGACCTTCAAGTTTCAACTAAGGAACAACTTTCTCCTTACATCCATCCCATGACAACTTTCCCTCCCCTTGTCTCCCCACTTCACCTTGCTAGTGATAGCAGTATTGGTCATCTCACTTTTCCTGGGCCTCTCATTTGCCTTTTTCTGATATCTCTTTGGATCATCATTATTTGGGAATAGCTTTCTCTTTGACTAATAAATGCTAGCTAGTTATTATTATCAGACTGAAAATTCCTTGAGAGCATGTGATAATGAAATTAAATCTACCCTGCCCATCCTCAATCTAATCACCAAAGGTGAGATCATCCCCACTTAATTCACAAGTTGAGAGGTCTGTGACCCACATGTGCTAGAGTGAATGATAAATCAAAATTTACTGACTGCCTCATGGGCAGTCCTAAGAAAAGCGTCTGTGGTGATTGGACACATAAACTAAGAGGAAGGCACAGGAAGTGAAGAAAGAAAAGGCCTGGATAAATTAAGAGAACTTCTGGGACTCAGCTTTTTTGGCTTTTTTTTGTTCCTGACTTGGACCTGGAGGAGCACTGGACCTGAGACCCTGAGACCTTGGTGAGACCGTTCTTAAATCTTTCCCTTAGAACTACACATGGTGAGTGAAGAAGGCTGACTACTTTAGCCTTCGGAGGGGCCCTTGATTGGGAGACCCCTTGTTAATTGACTTTTAGGCTCTGACTGGGCCTCTGGAGCCCTGCCGGAGTAAAGCCCAGACTTGAATATAAATCTAGTTCTTTAAGTTAGATCTCTTACTCTACCCTCTTCTCATCTCTCTACTTCCACTCTCTCCTATATTTTGTAAATAAATTACTAAAATCATCTTAGGAATTAGTATTTATTCAGTTCCTTGGCGACCACACCTTTAAATATTAATATATCCAATCAAAAAACCCCTTTTCCCTTTTACAAGCAGGGAACGTGTCTTTATTGGTCTTTGTCTCCCTCATGTCTACCGAAACAGAAGCTTAATAAATGCCTGTTGAAATTACAGTACTGGGTCTCAATTAGTGACATGAATTAATCCCCTAAAGTGGTCACCTTATTCAGAGTTACATTCCATTTTTCCATTGGGCTGGAACCAAGGACCATATTTTTCATTATGAAACTATGAATAGTGCCCATTTGAATACATGCAGGGGAATTTGTTGTTCACACTAATCAGGACCTTGCTGTAATGTGAAATTACAGGACAAAACTAATTACAATGTACTTGACATGCATCATATGTCATAGGACTCAAAAGAGACCTTAGGGATCAAGCTAAGAGAGGCGTAGCATGGTATAGTGGAGATAATGCTTGATTTGGAGTCCATTTCAAATAAGCTCAGTCCATTTATTTTCCACCTGAGAGACCCCGGGAGGTCACTCCATCTCCTGGGGGTTTAGTCCCTCCTCTCGAAAATAAGAGAGTTGAACTAAATGCCTCAGAAGGTTCCTTCTGGCTCTGAATTTCTATTATAGTCCAACCCCCTCATTTTATAACTGAAAAAGATGAATCCCACAGAAGCTAAGGACTTGGCCCAGGTCATAGGAGTAGTTAAATAGTCCTCTTCTCTTCTCTGATAGAGCCATCGCCTCATCACCTCCTTCCTGAGCCTTTTCAGTGTTCGTGTGGCTGCTCTCCTAAAGGGATCTTCCCAAGTGTCGGTCCCACCACCCCACTTTCAAAATAGATGGTGGCAGACCTGGAGTCTGGAAGACTGGCCTCACACACTACCTCCACAAGTCATTTGACTTCTGCCTTAGTTTCCTGACTATAAATTGGGGATAATAATGGTGCAATAGCACCTAATTCCTAGGATAGCTATTGTTATAACGAACTTAGCACAGTGCCTGGCTCATATTAGGTTCTATTTAAATATTTATTTCCTCCCCCTTTTGTCCCCTCTCACCTTCAGAATCAAATCTAAAATCCTGTTTGGCATACCTTATGCCCTTCCTACGTTTCAAGACCTCCTGTAGCACTCCTCAGGTGCCCCGCAAAGCGCTGCCACTGGCCTCCTTGCCTTTCCTTAAACACAACTGTCCATCTCCAAACGGAGATCTCTGCGTCCTCCTCTCTCCCCCCTCGCTTCCCTGGCTTCCTTCAAGTCTCAGATAAAGTCCTGCCTCCTGCAGGAAGACTTTCCCACCCCTTCCTAATTCTGGTATCTTCCCACTGTGGCTTCTCTCCAATTTACCCCATCCATAGCTTGCTTGTCCATAAGTGTTTTTTCTCATTTAAACTGTAAGCTCCCCGCGAGCAGGGACGATCTTTTGCCTTACTCTATCCCACCTGCTCTTAGGACAGCGTCTAGAACGTGTTCTCTGATTGGTTGCCTGGAGCCGGTCCTCTGCTTTTTCCACGAAGCGGCAGGACGCCGGGAGCCGCCTTCATGGGTTCTTCCTCTCCCTTCCAAGGTCTTTTCCTGCTCTGAGCCAGGCTCGTTGCGCTGTCTGTGGAGGAAAGGGAAAGGGACGGCCATCCTTTCAGTGCGTGTTTCTGTGTGTAATCTCTCAGCTATCCCGAGCTTCGTGGGATGAAAACCGCAGACATCTGTAAGCACTTACCCGGCAGAGCACTTTGCCGAGGCAGTTCAGGCGCGGGTACATCGAGTTACTTTGAAAGACAAATAAAAGGACCCTCAGAGTATACAGCCTGTGCCCACTGAAGGGTTTCAACCCCTTAAGAAGGTGCGACTTTCACAGGAAACAATGCAAGGAAAGGAGGGGGAGAGCCTTTAAATATGAACTATAAAAATCAGCAGATTTGCTTAAAAGCCTCCACTCAGGGCTTTACGAGATCCTCGGAACCCTTTTCTGCCTTACTGTAAAAAAGACGAGCCTTCTGATGAGTGCCAACAGTTCCTAAACATTATATGCGTTTAATTCAGAGGATTAACTAACAGTCCTGCTTCTGCGTCCAAAGTGTGTGCTTTAGAATCTATTTAAATTTCACTTTTAAATCCTGCTCGAGGATAATGGAAGCAAGCTCCAGGGACCAGGACTAAACTGTTTACCTCTCCAAATTCCTGCTAAGTTGTGGAAGGGGGAAAGGAAAGAGCAGAAAATCTAGATGGGTCACTTTTTTCCCTTTTGGTCACATGGTTCCCTAATACCTACCACATAAAGTTCAAGATTCTTAGTTTGGCTTTTAGAATCTTCCACAGTTGGGCTCCAAGCCAGCGCTCCGGCCCCATCTCTCACAAATACCCTTCACATGTTTTACACGCCAAAGAAACTGGCCGACAAACGAAGGTTGAACTTCCCTGGGACTGCCCACACCGTCCCCTATGGCTGGCTGCATTCTCTTCCTTGGGAAATAAAGCAACTGGCAAATCTGCATTGGATTTTCAAATGTGAAAAGTGCTTTTTATTCACTACTTCATTTGAGCTTTGTAACAACTTTGTACAACAAAGTCTCTTGTGTACCACTGTATACTGTTGCTACTATTCATACTCACTTTATAAATTCAGAAATTAAATGCTAGAGAGATTAGATCCAATGGCTAAGTGGTTGGGGAGGAGTAACAGCTATCCGAATCCTTGCTACACGGACCGGGTTTGTCTTTCCCCAAAAGGCAGCCAAACTGCCCTTGAGACTCCATTGAGTATGGCTATGGTTCTCGGTGTGATCCCCGAAATCTTTCGGGAAGTCCACATGATGTTTATAATAATACTAAGATGTTTTCATTTCTTACATGGTAAACATCAGTAAGTATATCCACACAAAGAGAAGCTCTAATAGGGTAAATATAACTAGATAAAACCCACATAAATAAAACCTCTTTGGAATCTTCCGATCATCTTTAAGAGTCTCTGAGACCAAAAAGTTTGAGAATCTCTAGTCTAGAGGACTAAGGATTGAGCTGTTGAGGTGATTTTCTGAAAGTCTGAGGGGTAACAAAGGGCAGACGACGAGGAGTCAGTGACCTTCCAGGCGGACAGATATTTCGTTACCTTCCAAGTGAGGGACACTAAATTTACCTGCCTTCTGAAGCCAGGAAAACTACCTTCTGTTAATTGTTAGATGATCTACAAGTATTTCATTTTGTTCCAATCCCAAATATGAAGAACCAGAACAAACTGAGTCAGGTTTAGCCCACAACAAGGGATGTGATGGAAAAGAGCTCTGGATTTGAAGTCAAAAAAAGTCACATAAGTGACTTGAGAGAAGTCACAGTGGCAGAAGCAAAATTTGAACTCAGGTCTTCTGACTCCCAACTTCACCATTTTTCTTACTATATCATCCTAGCAACCTCTTCTTTGGAATTCTCACTACACTCTGTAAAGACTTCATATTTTGACTCTCTGCTTCAATTTATTCGTTTGTAAAATGAAGATAATAGCCAGATAGGGCTCTTTCTGCAGGAGCCACAAAGTCCATTTTTTTTCAGGTGCTGTTACAGGAGCCACACTGTGAGCACTGGACGGCTCTCACGAAATTACATCTTAAAAAATGTGGCCTTTATGGCTCTCACGGCCAAAAAGTTTACCGACCCCTGATCTACACTATAAGATTTTTTTTTCATCTATCCCTCCACTCGATGGATGCTCACTTTGTTTCTTTTTCTTTGTTACCAAAAGGAGAGCTGTTTTAAATATTTTTGATGAATGTTGGGTCTTTCATTTCCTAGGTGCATATACCCAATAGGAGAATTACGGGGTGAAAAATTCTGCATAGCTTAGCTACACTTCTTGTGGAATTCCTCATGCCCAGAATGTTTGAGTCCTTGTGAGAATCAGGTGTGCTTGATTTCCTGCAGCCCCTTCACCCATGATTGTTCCCATATTCAGTCTTTTCTGTCAATTTGCATGGCATGAAAAGCAGCCCTTGTGATACCTAATTGGCACCTTATTTACATATTAACAACTTGAAGTATGCATTTATGTGGTAATGTATCATTATATATCTTCATTTGATAACTATTTTTAATATCTCATTATCCTTTAGCTACGGCCCTCTTTTCTGCACATTATATTTAATTTTAATCAGTGATTATGGAATCATCAAAAGCATTTTGAAAGCAAATTATACCTTACTCCAAATCGGAATGAAGTTGCAAGAATTATAGCAGCTCCCTTTTAAGAGTTAAAGAAAGTAGAGTTTTAAAAGTAATCCCCAAAAATCCAAAATTTTACTCTGTAGGAAAATTATGGTTAACTAGAAATTTTGTTTTTCTCTTTTCTCCCTCCCCCTACATAAACATACAACACTAGAAAATGGAATATGTACATATATGTGTGTGTTTCTTTAATGAAACAAAAATCAAAATTAGTCAGCTCACTAAATTTGCAGGGGCGTTGATGTTCTTGCTATGTATTTGTGCCAATTCCCAAATATTTAGGCTCTCAGACTTTAGAAAAAGTAATAGAATGAGTAAAAAGAGATGTTTCTTTTAGTAAAAGAAATGTTTTATACAAATATTTTTTCATTCTATTATTTCTCTTCTAATTTGGTCTTCATTAATTTTGTTTGTGCAAAAGTATTTTAAATTAATTTTATTCAGTAAAATTATCCCCTTTTGTTTTATGATCTCATTCCATCTTTATTTAATAATCCTTTCCTTAGCCATAGTTATAAACAAAAAAGTCTCATTTCATTCTATATTTTCCATTATATGAACTTTTTGTTTAGGCAGCATACTCATCTGAATTTACAGGTGATGCCAAGTGTTGCATGCTGATCTTCAAATGTACCCTAAATACTTTTGGATTTTACTCTCTCACCAGTATCTGAATTTTTTGGACACCCAAGAATTTCCAATTCACCATACAACTGACCAGTTTTGTACATATAGTTACCCATCATTAGAATATAAATTCTTTGAAAGCTAGAATTATCTCATTTTTCAACATGTATCCCTAGAACTAAGCACTGAAATAGGGTACTTAAAAAGCTTTGTCATTCATTCACTAATTCATAGGGTATAAAATATTGGTCTAATCCTAAAAGAGATGTAGATAATTTCATACATTCTCAGGAGTTCTTATCAAAAAAAGTTAGTCCTTTCCTCCAATAAATTTATGTTCTCACATTTATCAAACAATGGGGCATACTTTTCAATTGTTTCTATTTCTAGTTTATCTTGTCTTAGTTACTTTTCATTTTCAACCAGGACCAAACAGTATTAAAAGACAATTCCTTTATAATATACTTAGTAGTCTGATAACATTATGCTGCCTTAATTCCTTTAAGGTTTTTTTTCAAATGCCTTTTGCTATTATTTTGTCTTGTTTTTATTTATAACATATCACAATGTTCATTTTCTTGGTATAGAGACAAATTGGTAAATTAATCTGGGGAGTGTTATCACATGTATTTTATTATTATGGTTAATCATGCACAGTGAATCTCTCTCCTATCAATCTTCTCCTTATATTTTTCTGAGCTTTTGGTAGTTATATTTTTGGTAAAAGTTTATGTTTATTTTAACTCAAAAATGTTTGATGCATTTTATAATTATTTTAATGGAATTTCTTCTTCTTGTCAATTATTCATGGTTTTTTCTAGTCCTATATAGAAATGAACTATAATTTATTTCATCTCTTCCTATCTCTTTGAAGTTATCCAGTCAATTTTTTCAATGAGTTGCTATCATATCACATTATCTGCAAAGAGTGATAGTTTTGTTGCTTCTTGGCCAATGTTCCTACCCTTAATTGTGTTCTTTTGGCTTATTGCTATCATAGCTAGACTTTCTATAACTAGGTCAGACATCAATTGTGTGTGTGTGTGTGTGTGTGTGTGTGTGTGTGTGTTTGTGCGCGCGCGCGCGCACGCATTGGTTAATTTGATTTAAAAAAGGAAAGAAAAAAAACAAATTACCAGTATAAAAAATGTAAAGGGTAAACTCACCACCAATGAAGAGGAAATTAAAGCAATTATTAGGAGTTATTTTGCCCAATTATACACCAATAAATCTGTCGACATAAGCAAAATGGATGAATATTTACAAAAAAATAAATTGCTCAGATTAATAAAAAAGGAAATAGAATGCTTAAATCATCCCACCTCAGAAGAAGAAATTGCAAACCATCAGTGCACTCCCTAAGAAAAAATTCCCAGGGCTGAATGGATTAACAAGTGAATTCTATTAAATATTTAAAGAACAGTTAATCCTAATACTGTATAAACTATTTGGGAAAATAGGCAGAGAAGGAATCCAACCAAATTCATTTTATGATAAAAATGTGCTACTATTAATAAACCAGGAAGAGCAAAAACATAGGAAGAAAATTATAGTCCAATTTCATTAATGAATATAGATGCAAACATATTAAATAAAATACTAGCAAAGAAAATACTGCAATATATCACAAGATGGTGAAGTATTATGGAAAAGTATAGCCTACCTCCTATATCATTCTTCCTCCACAAAGTTCTAGAAAACATACCACACTTAATTCCAATCAAGAAATGCAAGAAACAATCATTGTGAGTCATTTCTTTTTTCCTACACATGTTCAATTTAGGAAGATGGAGAGGTCTGGTGACTTTATAAAGGGAGTCGAGTCAGGAATACATTATATGTGGAACATTCCAACAACCAGAGACTGAAAGAAGGCCAAACCTGAGTACCAGATTAGGAAGCACTAGGGAAGGAAAAGATCTCCAGGGTTCCCTGAACTAGCACAGGATAGAAGAACTGGTGTGATATAGCACATTTATCACTCATTACTGAGTTGTGAGTCACAGACCCAAGACAGACTGAGGAGGGGATCTGTACCTACATGTGGCAGAGGAGAATGGTCATGGTCATGAGCCCTTACCTATATACTGAACAAGACATAAGTTTAGGAAAGAAAAAAGCATAATTGTGCAGATCTGCTCCTGACACCAGGTCAGGAATTCATTTCTAGCCTATAGCTCAGTCTGATACTTATAGAAAAATAACAAGGGCAGGAAGCCCAGACCAAAGGAGAGACTGAAGTTTAGTCCCAGTAGGCTAATAGTAGCATATTACCTTCAAATATATGCAGAACACTGCCCAAATAACTGCCCAACATAGAGCCCAAAATAAAAAAGTTAATTAAAATAATGAGCAAATCAAAAAAGAATCCCACCATAAAAAATTATTTTATGAGATGGAAGGCCCAACGTCCAGAAGAAGAGGAGGACTCAAAAATATCAATAGGTGAAATCCCAAAAATAAAAATTCAGGTTGAAGACAAGTCCAACTAAAATTCTTGGTAAAAATAAAGCAAGAACTTTTTTAAAATTTTAAATGTGATTTTAAAAATCAAATGAAGACACTAGAGGAAAACATTGAAAAAGAAATGAGAGACGTGGAAGAAAGAATTGAAAAGGGAATAACAGCTTGAAACCAAAGGTACAAAACCTTTACCAAATAACAAGCTCTCTGAAAATTAGAACTGACCAAATAGAAGTCAATAACTTCATGAGGCAACAAGAAACATTAAAACAAAGTCAAAAGACTGAAAAAATAGAAATGTGAGATGCTATTAAAAAAAACTGCTCTGACCTGAAAAACAGATCAAGGAAGAGATAATATAAAAATTACTGGACTATCTGAGAACCATGACCCCCTCCTCCCAAAAAATAATCTAGATATTATATTTCAAGAAATCAATAAAAGAAAAATGCCTAAATCTCTTAGAATGAGGGGGAAATGGAAATAGAAAGAATCTACTAGTCATCTTCTGAAACAACAAAATAAAAATTCTAAATTATATTATAGTCAAAATCCAAAACTCCTAGGTTGAAATAAAAATTGCAAGCATCCAGAAAGAAAGAATTCAAGGACTAAGGATGAAGATCCTTTTGTCAAGATCATACAAAAATGAACAGCCAACATTTTAATGGAACAGAAAACTTGGAATATTACATTCCAGAATACAAAAGATCTAGGCTTGAATAAAAAAATCAATTACCCAGGAAATAGGAGGCCCTGGGTTCAAATCTGACCTTGGACACCTACTAGCCGTGTGATCCTGGGCAAGTCATTTAACCTCCTTCACCTAGCCCTTCCTGTTCTTTTGTCTTAGAACCAATTCACAGAATTGATTCTAAGATGGAAGGTAAGAATTTAAGATAAATGAATAAATTATCTAGTCAAACTGATTACAGTTTTATGGGAGGCAGGGGTGAGAGAGGGGAACGGACCTTTTATGAAATAGAAGAAAAAGCACTCCTGATTAAAAGACTAGAATTGAAAAGAAATTTTGCTATACAAACATAGGAGTCAAGATAAGTATTAAAAGATAAACAGGGATGAGCAACCCAAAGGAACTCAACAAGGTTAAATTATTTACATTCTTATATAGGAAGATGACACATTTATCCCTCAGAACTTTTTAATCATCAGGAAGAAGGTAGATTCTGTTATATTTTGATGATTTTAAAAGTAAGATGGAAAGGGAGAGGGAGAAAAATAAACTGGGAGGGAAGAAAGGATAGAAGAATGGGGAAAATTATGTCATGAATGGAATAAGAAAGTAGAAGTCTCTTCATTAAGGAGGAAGGAGGAAGGCAAAACAGGCAACACTTGAAACCTCACTTTCTCCTGAACTGGTCAAAGAGAAGAATACACACTCACAGTTGGGAACAAAAATATATTTCATCTAGTATGTTAGTGGAAAAGAAAGATGTTAAGGAAAGGGGATGGGCAATAGGATAAGAGAGAAGGGAGATTAAGGGAGGGATAGACCAAAAATAAAACAAACCCTTAAAGAGGTTGTGGGAAACAAAGAAAAGGAAAGAATGAGAATAGGATGGACGTAGACAATAACAATGAGTGTGATTAATAACTATGAGTGGTGAATTCACTTGTATTAAAATTGGACCTTGTTCTGGTCCCCCTGACCACAGAGTCAGTATAGTAAGTTTATAAGTAGCCAATATAAAGTGAGAATAACAGGAAGAAAGGTGACAAAGGAGAACCTAGAAGTCTTGTATGGACCATCCTAATGATCAAATAAGAATAATTTGCAAAGATTGTTATCATATCTTATCCAAAAATCATATCCTGGCAATAGGTGCTGAATCAAGGGAAGTATCTATGCTTTACTGTCAGAACTTTATGGTTCTTTGATATAGAAATCTCAGACATGTTCCAGATATCTACATTAAAAAGAGCAACACACCAAATGATGCTGAGAACTTTGAGATGACGTGAACATGTAAACATTAAAGTTTTCACTTATGTCTTTGATATGGTTTGGATATGCAAATGAAATAATCCCAAGGTGGCAGAGAGAAGAGTCTCTTAAAAAAAAAGTAATTCTGTAAAAAAGGAGACTTCAAACTCCTGTCCTTCCAACCCTAGCACTCTTCCATCTCCAATGAGTCCATATTTCCTAGTACTCCCAACTCTACTTCATGGAAACATGAGTGATACTTTCTGGCACTCACCTCATCATGCTCTTCCCTACCTCTGTCTACTTTCCTTCACCACTCCACCCCCTCTCCTCATGCTGCCAATCTCTGTACCCTATTTTTGCCATTTGTCTCTGTGCTTTATGCATCAGTTGCCCCAACACATTCTCTACCTTGTTAGAGTATGATCACAGCCTCATTTCTCGTTACCATTGTGATCTTTCCCAGAAAGTAGCCAAAGAACTGGGCATGTCTGTCCCAAATCATAATCTCATAAATGATCAATTCATCATCGTTTGCCTTTTATTTCTGAATAGAATTGATGACATCACAGGGTAATATCTTGATTTAGTCATGGGGTTGTGAGGAAGAGTTGCACAAAGTCATCCACCTCCCTCTCTTCCAGAGTCACTGAAGTCCACTGGCAAGGCAAGGCAAGGCAGGATGCCTGGTGTTGACCTAGGATGCTGTGGATGACCTTGACATCTTCTATATCCAACCAAGCTCTAAACACTCCACAGTGTCTACTCTGGCTGCTTTCATAACTCTTAGAACAAGTTGTTCTCACCCACCCATTCCACTGGGGGAAGTCTTCACATGCTTGGTGTAGACATCCCCTTAACCCTCGGACAGGTTTGAAGCCTATCTCCCTAAATCTGGTTTAGGCCATCTGCTGAGATTGAGGAGGACCAGAATAGAGAGTGTTTTGCCCCTTTTTGCAGGGCGATCGTATTTACATTTGGGTTAACACATCAACAATGAACGTTGGTTCATGCAACAAGCATTGGATACGAGAAGACAAAAATGAAACATCCTTTGCCCTAAGGAAGCTTCTGTTCTTTGGAGGCAGAGAGGAGAAAAAGGTCTCTACATATAACTAAGCGAACACGCATTATATAGGAGCACACAGGCACAGTGATGAGAGAAGGAATATTGTTTTCAGGAAATAAAAAATGGGTATGTTATTCAAATATTACAAACAAATTAAATGTAGAAATGGTCCCAGGAGTAGAATTTATTCATTCTTTTAAAATATATTATATTTCTGGCTTTCCTAGTCAATAATGTACAGTGTTTAAAAGGAGGAAAGAAAAAGGTGTTTCTTCATTTACAGTATAATCTAGTGACACCCTCAAGTGATATATAAAGTCAATTTATGTAACAATTTTAAATCTCTGACCACAGTTTGGAAAATATAAGAATTTGTCTGATGGTTATCATGACCACAGAAGTGGTATAAACATATAATTATACATACACTTGCATTTCTGCATGTATCTATATGACATAGCTTGTAAAAAACACCCAACCACCATATGGTAAATTGAATGAGCTAATGAAGCGCAGAAGGGCTTTTGGACACATTTCAATAGAGTAAAATCAGCAAATGCTCTGAGTTATAACTAGTTTAAAACTAACTCACATTTTATTAGAAAGACCAAGTGCCAATCAACATTTAAAAGGGAAGGGCCCCAGCTCATCTGCAAATACTCAAAGTTTATTTCTCAAGAATTCTAGCAGTTTCCATGAAAATCTCATTTAATTTTCTCCTCTTGCTTGGACTCAATTCTGGTAGCACTTCTTTCACAAACCATGCAAATCAAATGTCTGTGTGCTAATAAAAGGTTTACTTGTCCTTCCACTTCAGGTGCTTACAGGGAAGTGAAATCCATATTCTTGCTATCTGGACTTGTTAAATAAATAAATAAATAAAAAATAAAAAACCCTGCACTGAACATGCCCCAAATGTGCCAAGGCCATAAAAGGAGTATTTTCATTACAGACTTAAACGTAGACTAAATTTGAAGTCAGGGTTTCCCTCACTTTGCAGGGCAAGAATTAGAAGTGAAAGAAAACAAAACCCAAAATGAGAGCAGTCCTTTCTCAGTTCCATCTGCTTGGCCAGCCAACCACCTACAGCAAACCTAAGGTCCCTTCAGAAACTTGACTTCCTGATTTGACTGACTCCTCTGATGCAATTCATCACCTACAAGATCACCTTGTTTGGGTGGACATTGACAGAAGAAGCATCCCCTAATTCCCAAGCTGCCGCTCAGGAAGACCACAGGAGACTATTATTTATTGGTCATTAAAGCTGTTTTGCATAATTGATTAGCTTATCTCTAGGAAAAACTAGATGCTAGGGTCCAAATCCTGCCTCTGCCAGTTACTATCTCTGCCCCTGGGCAAGTCAGAATCTCTCAGCTTCAGTTTCCTCATTTATAAAATGGAAATAATGTCCTGACAAATTGTAGGCACTTAATGAATGTTAAATTATAAGAATCAAATATTAAATACACATAAAATGCTTTGCTTCTCTTATAGCCCTATACAAATTCCAAGTATTAGTATCATGATGAAGATGGTGGTGGCAGTGATGAACACTGGACCTATGTAAGTGAAGTATTTCTTCTACCAATGCAGGCTGGCACTTTGCTACAGCTTTCAGGATTCAGAAGGTACCTAGAGGTTTGAGAAATGAAATGACTTGCCCAGAATCACACAGCCAGTATATGTCAGAGGAGTGTCCAAGTATACTATGTAATTCGCCCCATTTATCTTCTATACAATTGTAATTATGGAATCAAGCAAGAGAACACATAGTGGTGATAAGACTAAAAGCTGTGTGCCATCATAATTAGGCCTACATTTTTACTTTCTTTATCCTGTTTCACTGTGCTCAGGAGATCTCTAGGAATTCTAGCAAATTCTTTTGGTTATTAAGCTTTCACTCAAAAAAAAAAGTCTGCAGAATTCCTTTGACTTGAGCCTGTTCTTCCATGTTAAAAGCCTCCTGGGAATGTTAAAGTGAAAGAGAAAAAATAACTCAGGAGAGCAAAGTAATAAAGAAGGTGAGTTAGAAGGGATTCATCACCACAAATTCAGCATGAAAATAATTGGGAAGGAGAAAAAAGAGTTCCATGGGGGAAATAGCAAGAAATACTTCAAAAGGCAAGCTTCCCACAAGCCCTTGGGTTCAGAGATAAATAAAAGGAAACCCTACTGATTAGGTAGAGCATCATGCTTATTCAGTTGGGTCTCACAATTCCCTTAAATGTCACAGAGATAATGAAGATGAAGCCCCCGTCCTAAAACACTGGGCAAACCAACTCCATCATGTCCCCAGAAAGGGAACACCTGTCTCCTATCTAGTTGGCCCCACTCTGTCTAATGGCAGCTCTAGCTAGGGATGAATTTGTCAACTAAATGCTCATCTGCCAACTGTGAACATGTTCTATAGTTAAAGATGAATACGGTTTTTTCATGCCAACATTTTTATTACAATTTTGACCCTTTTTTGTTTTCCAGTTGCTACTAGCAACAACGTATAAATAAAATATGGTTCTGCAAAATTAAATAGTAATAGGAGCTTTACAAAGAAAACAAATGCAATGATAAGACTTTAATAGAAAACCAGATATGCAAGTGAGTTGAATAAATAATGAAACAAACCAGCTTAGCTTGATTATTGAGTCAAAATTCAAATTCAGACAGAACAGTCTACTGTGTTTATTTAAATGAATTAAGCCCTTCTCACCTTAGGCACTGGGTATCTCCTTTCTCCTGCAGAAGCCCTTAGGCTGATGTCTTTGGCATTTTCTTTCTTCAGGGGCTGCTACATGTATTTCAGGACATAGCAAGCATGGCACAATTGGGGCTTTTCCCTATGTTGTGAACATGATAATGGAAGTGGAGAAGAAGCTTCTCCCCCAGCATGGACCCCTTTCCCTGTTTCTCTGGCTTACCAACTTAGATCTTGTAGGAGTAAAGAGAAAAGGATAAGGGAAAATACAAAAGTTGTCTCTGAAAGGGAGAGAGGAAAATCTAGACATGAACCCTGGGAAAAGATTCTGGAATGAGGAGGTTTACAGGTGAGAGGTTTGGGAATTAACTGACTCTCTTCACTGGTTTTTCTGTCCCTGAGCTGGAAGGGAGAACAGCAGCTCCATCAGCTCCTGTGACCTGAGCAGTTTGTGGAGAAACTTGGAGGTTCCTGTGCCTTGGAAGATATCTAGGAGGTGATCTGGTTTTTCCCTGCAGTGTTGTGTCAATTTGGCTGAGGCAATCCAAAGATTTTAACATTTGGGACTTTGGAGTTTTTACCTTAGAAGCCAACCCCAGGCTTGGGGAAGGACTTAGTCCTCCTGTGAGTCTATTCTCAATAGCCTTTTAGAGACAATTTAAGGGTTAACTGATTAACAATTTGGAATAGTTGGTCTATATGGTGAGGTAGTCATATGGTTTTGGGTTTAGATAAGACCAGGGAGCTGGTAGGAAGTTTTTGGAAGATCAGAAGGGCTCTCTCGTGAGAGAGGAGTAGAAGTTGGTTGGAGATTTAGATCCGTAGAATCAGGGACATTTTTTGTTCTTGACTATCAGTTCCCTAACTTTAAGTTGTAAATTTAACTCTTGTGTTTTCCAATATAGTCTCAAGGGGTTTTGCACTTCACTGGCCCTGGAAAGGTCCTTAGATGGATTTTTTTTTGCCAGCAATTCATCTGGGTCCTTCTCTATAGACTTATCTCCTTTTGGAGGACCATTTCTTTTTCAGTACTCTCTAAAAGCTTCAGACTCCAGTCATAGCTTGGCAGGTGTCTGTTGTTTAGCACCCTAGCTTATCTAGATCCTATTGCTTTGCCCCTTGTACAATTCCATTTGCCTTTAGTCGTTCTACATAGTTTGTTTCCATTTGGTCCAATTTATTCTGCAAGGCAAGGACTAATTGCTTAAGTCCTGCATTTCCAAAAGTAAGCCAACCATTAACATTGTATTTCTTAAAAATCCATTTTAACCCTTTTCCTAATAAACAGAGACTACCCAAGATCATTAGTATTGATGGTAAAAATGAAAAGGCTCTTCTTATAGTTGTTTCCATAATAGGCAATAAAATTTCAAATTTAAAAAAAAATCATGGAGATAATTTGGCATAGTTACCAGAATAAATTGTGGGATTAAGGAGATATAGTACCAGAATCCCACAATGTTAGTATCTATAGACTCAATTGAGGACAAAACTGGCTCCCCAAGTAGCCAGTAGAAGCAGAAACTAGTATTCCCTTCCACTTTTAGTAAGTTATTTGTTTTTCCAGAAGCAGTTAAAATGAAAGTTGACTGAAAGAGTGCAATCAAATCTTCTGCAGCCCCTCCCACAAGAACTGTAGTTTGACAGTTCCTAACAGAATGTTCCGTGAGTGCTGTGAAAAAGAATTACCCCCAAAAAATGGCTGCCTGTCACTCAGGTCTTGTACCCTCTGCCAGCAACCACGAAGATTCTGAGCACTGACAGCAGCAGTCCTTAGATTTCTAAAGGGATCAGGATGACAGTTACCCCATAAAATTCAAAAATCCTCTAGACTCTAGTCCATCCAACCCACCAACTGAAAAAAGAAATGGTCCTCCAAAAGGAGATAAGTCTATAGAGAAGGACTCAGATGAATTGCTGGCAAAAAAAAAAAATCCATCTAAGGACTTTTCCAGGGCCAGTGAAATGCAAAACCCCTTGAGACTATATTGAAAAACACAAGAGTTAAATTTTATTTTACAACTTAAAGTTAGGGAACTGATAGTCAAGAACAAAAAATGTCCCTGATTCTACAGATCTAAATCTCCAACCAACTTCTACGCCTCTCTCACGAGAGAGCCCTTCTGATCTTCCAAAAACTTCCTACCAGCTCCCTGTTCTTATCTAAACCCAAAACCATAGGACTAACTAACCATTTAGACTAATTATTGTTATGAGTAAGATGAGATTAGCTAGTTATTAGGAATTAAATTGTACCTAGCAGGAAGGAGCTGGAGCTGGGAAT
This sequence comes from Gracilinanus agilis, assembly GCF_016433145.1. Taxonomy (NCBI): domain Eukaryota; kingdom Metazoa; phylum Chordata; class Mammalia; order Didelphimorphia; family Didelphidae; genus Gracilinanus; species Gracilinanus agilis. The sequence goes on along the minus strand of NC_058135.1, from coordinate 2,349,966 downwards.
TCCAGGTTGGAATGAAGGAGGAGGAAGTCTGTCTGTGCCCTGAGTGTGGACTCCATTAGTGGTGGGCAAAACTGTTGCCAGCCTGGGAGACCTCAGAGCAAAGGACACCCTGCTTCCTGTTTTTGCCCTGGGATCCTGTGTGGTGTGGCATTTAAGAAAAGGACAAGATCTATAGAGCCAAGAGAGGAGAAGTTTGAAAACTGGAGGACAGTGCTTCAAGCAGAACCTTCTCTACCTGGTACCTGAGATCAACTTGACTCCTGGCATCCAGAGATCATCAGTGGATTGCAGTGAGAATCACAAAGCCATAAATCCCAGCTGTACTCAAGCCTGGCAGGTTCCAGGTCTGAGGCAGAAACCCAGAGACTCCATTTATAGCTCCTTGGGCCCTGTTAGTTTAGATCACTTAGATAAGAGTAGAATAAGTCCTCCCATTGCGCTGTGGTTTTATCCTTTAGATTGTAAGTATAGAAATCCTTTCCCACCTTTTAGTCTAACATAATTAAAGCTGTTAAGTCCCTTTTACCTTGTTAGCCTGTTACTATACTCTGGTCTAGTGGAAGCTGGGTGACAGTTAAGATCAACTGCCATTCCTGTGGAGATCCAGGAAACTCTGGTCTCTTCACCCTGGTCCAGTCTCTCATAAATCCTAGAGTGTGTTCCCACAAACCACTTAGTTTATTGTAATATCCCTGGTGACCCCATTACCTTACTTATATTTTCCTACACTATTCCAAACTATTAATCAGTTACCTCTTAAATTGTCTCTAAAAGGCTATTGAGAATAGACTCCCAGGTGGACTGAGTCCTTCCCCAAGCCTGGGGTTGGCTTCTAAGGTAAAAACCCCAAAGTCCCAAATGTTAAAATCTTTGGATTACCTCAGCCAAATTGACACAACACTGCAGGGAAAAACCAGATCACCTCCTAGATATCTTCCAAGGCACAGGAACCTCCAAGTTTCTCCACAAACTGCTCAGGTCACAGGAGCTGATGGAGCTGCTGTTCTCCCTTCCAGCTCAGGGACAGAAAAACCAGTGAAGAGAGTCAGTTAATTCCCAAACCTCTCACCTGTAAACCTCCTCATTCCAGAATCTTTTCCCAGGGTTCATGTCTAAATTTTCCTCTCTCCCTTTCAGAGACAACTTTTGTATTTTCCCTTATCCTTTTCTCTCTATTCCTACAACCCGGCCCATAAACTCTAAAGTCCAACTGCCAAGGGACTCCATTTATTCTCTCCACTGTATCCCAACCCTCACCTGTCGTTTTGCCCTCCTCTTCTCCCTGGGATTATCATTGTGCCAAAGGGGCATATCTGGGGGAGAGACTGTAATTTCTCCTGGGAGGCAAACTGTCTTCCTCCCAAATTATTTTTCTTCAGGATCAAGAAATCTCATGTTTGGGAGTAAGTGGGGCAGTAGGATGGGGCACATAGTTTCAGGAGAGGTCAATCCTGGGAACCTCAAAGTAATGAGGGGAATGGTACCATAGGAGAAATAAAACACGATGACATCTCAGTTGGGTACAAAAGAACAAAAACAATAGGATAAAATTTATAACTTTTTGTGTCTATTATCCTTCCAATACATTCTAGCAAAGATGAAAAGTTTTGATTGGCACATTGGTTATAAAGCTATATAAACAAGGATCTAAAATAGTATTTCTTTTGGGCTAGGACCTGCAGTTATGTCAATTCTGAAAGGCTCTTCAATTTTCTCCTTGTGTTTAAGCCCATTACAACACCTTCAGAACCTTAGTACAGTATTCATACATATCAGTGCCCCAAAATTCACCTCTTGAATCTCATCTTCTAGTGGCAAACATTCCAAATTTTACCTGGTTGGTCCTTAAACAACAATCATGGTGACTCATTGCACTGGAGTACTGGCTCTAAAGTCAGAGGACTTACATTGCTTAATAACGAGGTGGTCTTGGGAACTCAGCCTCCCTAAGCCTTCACTTCCTCATCTAATCAATGAGTTATTTGTGTGAGATACCCTTCAAGGTGCTTCCCAGCTCTGAATCTATCATCCAATTGTTATTCATCTTCGTTTTTGATGAGGAGCAATGACATCCCAAGGTTGATGTGTTGAGTTGGACAAGAGTTAGATTTAAGTGAGCCAGAGCTGTCCAAGGTTGTCAGCTTCACTCTCTCAGCTTCAGTCTAGAGGCAGGACAAAAGATGACTGGTTCAGGATGTGATGGATGTGATGGATGACATTGGCATCTTCAGTGTCTGAGCAGTCTAAGCACTCCACATCACCTGCTCCAGCCCCATTCATGGCCAGTTTATGGGGTTTTCAGGGGGGACTAACACCTCTGCTGTGAGAGCTTCCTAAGTCCTTTTCAGGGCTGCCTTCCCACGTTTGGTGTCTGCGTTTCACTCAGCTCTCACCTGTGATTCCAAGAAGCTGTAGCATGTGCAGCAGTCACACCCCAACAAAATTGATGAGCTAAAACCAGGTTGATCATCCAGTAATCTTATACTTCCCAGCTTGGCAGGACCTGCCAGAGTTAGTCCTTCTTGTTGTGGTCCGTGAGGACCTAGAGTCACCTCCTTGCCCTGATGAAGTACCCTAATAGGCTTTCGATGAATTAACAAAGAATATTTAATTATCCAGAGGACCATAATGTAGTAGGAAGAACAAAGAACACAAAGTTATAAGGCCTATTTAAGTTTGGATTCCGACTTTGTTACTCTTTTTGTGATCTTGGGGAGGTCATTAAATTTATCTCAACTACTTTCCTTATTTGTAAAATGGAGATAATAGCGATTGGCATTCCTAAGTGAAAGTCTCTGGCATGAGATCAAATGAAATAATGTACATGAAAACATTTACTATACATATGCCTCTTTGAAGAACTAAAGTGTGGTTTCAAGTATTAGTTTTTGATCAGAGTACAGAGTCATTTAAATGACAGCAATTGATACTATTATATTCATCATCATCACTCTAATCCCTTCAAAGCTGAAACAGTCACCTAATCTTAGATGGGATGGGCAATAGCAAAATAAGGAAATACCAGTCAAATAAGTTAATTTACATCAAAAACTCTCTGTGACCTTTTGGGGAGCTGTGAAGGTCTGTCTGATGGGAACCCTGAAATATTGACCACTTGGGGGGGGGGTTCTAGTACCCTGGCCAATGAAATGGAGCCGCTCCTCTATCTCTAAAAAACTGAGAAGGCTGATCTCGTCTGGAACTTTCATGATGGTTAGACTGACACAGAAAACAATGAACAGAATGGAGCTTCTTCATGTTCTAATATCAAACAAAGACATGAGACATCAGTACAGATCAGAAATACCAACACTCTTCTTGATGGAAATGTGTGAGGGCAGAGGACACTGACTAATAGAGCACGGAAATCACAAATGCACATGAAGCATCCTGAAGATATGAGCCATTTTATTACATACAATTATTTCCTCATAGTAGGTACTACCAGTTACAGGTGAGGATTTCATACTGCTTCTCATAAAAGATTATGCAAATTATACAATAATGTAAAATATAAAAATGAATGGTAACTCAAAAAAATGTATTTTAGCTGCCCTGACCAGATAAAAATTTGAACTCAGGTCTTCCTGACTCCAGGCCTACAGTGCTATCCACTATGTCACTTAGCTGCTCACAGAGTATATGGAGGAGAGTAAAACGGTAAGAAGATTCAAGAAGTAGGAAGGGACCAGACTGAAAAGGATTTTCAAAGACACTGAGAGGATTTTACATTTGATCCTGAAGATAACGGGGAGACACTAGAATTACTGAACAAACGGATTCTAAATAAGGTCAGACCTGTGCTTTAGGAAGATCGATCTGACAGCCGAGTGGAGGATGGAGTGGGATGGGGACAGACCTGGCAGGGAGACCAAACATCAGGTTATTACAGTAGTAGAAGTGTGAGGCCATATAGCTAGCAAGTGTCTAAAACTGAATTCGAACAAGGGTCTTCTGACACCAAATCCAGTTCTGGAACCACTACATCCTGCTGCTTCTCAACATGCTGGAGAAACTCACAAAAAAAGGGGGGGGGGGGGACAGAAACAGAATAATGTTGCATCTTGGTTAAATTTATATACTTTAAAATATTGTACTACAGAATTCCAATATTTCACATATAATCCCATTTTTCTTCTTTCTTTTTTGAAATATTCATTTTGTTGTTGACTGTCGGGTTTATAATATGAATTTTTTAAATTGCAAGCTCTTTGAAACAGATTTGAAACAATTGTGGTAGCATATGAAATATATGTAAAAAGTCAAAGACCTTGGGTTTGGGGGTTAAAATCAGTAACTATTTGTTACTAGGGAGATGGGTAACATTGCCTTTGCCAAGCTTATAGTCAGAACATAGTGAAGCCCTGCTGTGGTGTGAACCAGCAGGCTCTCCTAGTCCCATCCCCACCCCTCATATTAAATCTTAAAATATAAAAGGCTTCTAGTTTATTGTTGAAAGTCATGTGCCAACCAAATTAATCATAACCATTAAAAAATGTAAAGTAATGGCTGGCGCTTGTACTTTCCCAGATGATGAGGCAAGGGGTTAAGGCAAGGAATAGGCGTGTAATTTCCCATCGGTAAAGACCCTTCTAATCAGTCAAGGATGATCGAAGGCTCCCTGGAAGGGCTGTCCAAACAGAATCCCTAACATGACAGCATAATAACTTGTTTCCATCACAATGTTTCCTATCAGAGAAAAACATAAAACAAAACAAATCTGATTACAAAATAATAATTGATCCCAGAATTCAGAGAAGCAAGGCAGCCAAAATCGTCTGGACTTTTTATACCAAATTAACTACAGACTAGGCAGGGCTACAGTCCTGTTGCCCAAAAATTCTTTTTTTTAAAGTATATTAAAATACACTATAGTCATTGTTTTTGTGCCCCAGTGTATGATTGGCTAGCTGAGAGACTAGACTGGAAATCACCAGGCATGTTTATCTGTTTCTAGCATCCTATTAGGAATTCAGCAGTCTGAGGATTTCTGCCCTCTACCAACCAATGGAGACTCAGAGAGAAGAAAGTCTTAGCTGGACTCTATGTGAGGACCATACCAAGCAAAAGATGAGAGGTACAAATTTGACAGCATTTCTCTTTCTTGGGACAACAAGCTTGGCAAAGTCATCTGGGACCAGCAAAAGAAGATTTTTTTTTTAAAGCTAGGCAAAAGAAAGCGTGAAGAACCCATCTATAAAGAACCCAGTCCTTCTCCTTTGTTTGGTCTCCAGAAAGACCAAAAGAAAGATGGAGAGCAATTTGGAGTAGAAAGAGTAGTGGCAAAAATTCATTTTACCCAGGCTTTTTCATGACTATTCAGATATGAAGCTCCAAGACCATTCAGTTGTTCTTGGAAGAACTTAAACGTAAAACAGAATAAGTCCTTAGGTCTGAGTATAGGAAGCAAGGTGCTTATAACCAAAATTACAAGTCATTCTTCTTCTGAGGGAGACTCAGAAAACACTCCTCATGAAGGCAGCAGGAAAGGCACCCTAGAATAAGTCAAACTCAATAAGGGTCAACTATAGAGAGACCTCAAGCCCCAGTACAGAAAGTCTTATGGAAGAAGAGACTATAAGACAATGATCTCTGAAGAGGAGACCGAGATCTGAGACTCATGGATGGGAACCACAGCACACTCACTGCTTCTCAGAGCTTAGTACCTAATTAGTTAAGAATAATTAGACAATCAGATGGTGGGCTTCTTTCATACCTTGACTAGAGATTACTCCCCAGTTAAGTTACTCCCTGACCCCACTGGTCTAGCTCCCTGTTCCCTTTCACCTCTCTACTAATGTCTACTAGGACTCTTGGAGTGAGACACAGTCGTGCTTCAGATACTTACTAGTTCTACAACAATGGCTAAATCACACAGTCCAGAGCCTCAGTATCCACATCTATTAAATGTGGATAATAATAGTACCTAAAGTACAGAAATTAAGTTTGCAATGAGAACAAGTGAGTAAAGCTATTTTGCTACCCTAACGTGGCACAAATGAATGAAATGAAGATTGGAATGAATATAGGTAAAAGTTATCGTAATTCAGCAATTACTGTAAATCATTTACAAGCATTGTAAAACAATAAATGTCATTTTCCTGTCAGCTTTGCAACCCTGAGGCAAAGATTCAGTTATCTAATTCTGCTTACAGTTCTGAGACTTCTAGTTCTCACCACAGAAAAGAGTGTATCTATACTTGTATGATATAATTGTGAGAACGTATTTTTACATATGGCCATATATGTAATTATTTTAATGCAGTACAAGTTGATGGATTACTGCTTCTACAACTAAGTAGGTATAAAGGAAATCAAAGATAAATCACTGTATAAACAAACTTTATCCCTTGAATAGAAATATTCTGGCCAGAGTTATTATAATAGCAAAGTGCCATGAGTCATCCTCTACAAAGTCCTCCATAAAGATCCTCCAAAAGGGAGCAGCTGGGTAGCTCAGTGGATTGAGAGTCAGGCCTAGAGACGGGAGGTCCTAGGTTCAAATCTGGCCTCAGACACTTCCCAGCTGTGTGACCCTGGGCAAGTCACTTGACCCCCATTGCCCACCCTTACCAATCTTTCACCTAGGAGCCAATACACAGAAGTTAAGGGTTTAAAAAAGAGAGAGAGTGGGGGAAAAAAAGATCCTCCAAAAAAGTACCAGGCTAAATCCTGCTAGGAAAAACTAGAAAAAGTCACCATGAGTCATTTGTCAAGCCCAGCTCAGAATAGTGAGACAAACATGGAAGTCTGTAGACACCAGGGTCAGGATGAGGTAGGAAGACAGCAAAGCTTACCCACTCCAGAACCCATGGAGAGTCTGTGTGCCAGGGCAAGAGGAGGTTGGACACTGAGACAGGGACAAATGTCAACTGGCAGTTTGGCTGCTTCCTACCGACTTCCAAAATGCTGATCCAAGGCAGAGTGAAAAAGAGTCCTGTGCAGGGAAACATACAAGGTGTTCCCCAGTATAGGAAAATAAAAAGGGGGAAAAAGTGTGGGAAGCCAATAAGAGAATAGATAAAAATCTGAGACTCCTTTTTGACCCCTTTTGTGATCCTTGTGATTTCTTGTTGAAAAGTATTGTGGTCTTATTGAAAAGCTTTAAGTTCCTAGCAAACCTGAATTTAAAGGGTTAATACTGTTCCCCTTTAACCAGGAATGCAGCTGCCTGGTATAGCCAAGGCCAAAACCTTAGCAGGGGCAATTCAACCCTGAGAAAAATACTCCCCAACTTGGCTTTCTGATAAGAACCCAGTCAAAATTCAGCCTTGGCCTTGGTCTGTTCTGAAGCCAATGAAACCTTTGTGTTTTGATATGTCATAATTTGTAACTTCTGCACATCTGCAAAGTTTTTTTTCTTTTGGGGGGGGGGCGATGTCTTTTGTATGAAATGAGTCTTGAAATATATATAATAAACTCCATGCTCCTGGAGACAGAGCTGAAAGCATGAGTTAAAAGATCTTTGTGTCCTGTTATTTCCTTATCAACTAAACTGTCCTTATCAGATTATCAGAGATGATAAAGAGAACTGGACAAAAAAGGAAATTCAGAAGCTAGAAGTAACAGCAATCCTGTGACTCAGACCGAATAACCAAAGCATTTTTTTTCACAGATGACTGAGTTTTATTCCAGTGGAGCTGCTATGGGTCACAGGGGCTCCTGGCCAAAGCCTGTGGTCATAAGGCCTCATGTGGAATAGCAGTACACATGCTTTGACAGCATTTGAGATCCAGGTGATATGAAATGATACTGATGAGATGCCCCAAAGAGGCAGAGCCTGGAGCAACTAACAGGTGCATGCAGACATTCATTTCAAATTGTCAGAGTGTATGAACCATGCAGTGGTCTCAGGCACACAGGAAGTCAAAGAGCTTCTCCATACAATCATCCTCAGCATAGAACTGCACATTTCATGGTCATCACATGGCTCCACCTACTCCTGGGTCTTCATGCACTTCTCCATGCATTCATAGTACTCTCTCCTGGTGTTCAGGGAGTCCACCAATTCTTTCTCTTCACCTTCATCTTTTTTCTTGGGGCCTCCTTTGTCCCATAACCTCTTCCTAACCCGATCCCATTCTAGAATTCACTCTAGCTTTGGCAAGCATGAAGTTTTAAAATAACCTTACTTTCTGTCTTAGTATCAGTTCTAAGACAGAAGAGTGGCAAGGGCTGGGCAGTTAGGGTTATGACTTGTCCAGGGTCACACAGATGGAAAATGTCTGAGATCAAATTTGAACCCAGGACCTCCTGAATCCAGGTGTGGTATTCCATCCACTGCTACCTAGCTGTCCCTTCTCTTGGGGGGAGCTTTAAATGAAGCATTTATTAATACAAACATAAATATTTCTAATACGGTGTCTCAAAAAAAAAAGGCTAATTGGAAATTACCCAAGAAAAGGCATTTGTAAGGGATCCTGAGTTGTTCAGTCTAGACCTCCAGTAAAAAAAGGGAAAAATCAGGTGAGTTTCGTAGAGTGTTTAGAAGTATCAACTGTTCATTTCAGAGAGTTAATTCCAGGACCTTGTGAAGAGTGAATCAAACTTTCTCTGTCTATCAATTAGCAACTTTTAAATTAATCAATCAAAAACTTAAGCACCCCTACATAACACTAAGTAAGAGAGTTCACAAGTCACTTGCTAAAAAGTGAGTGACAACCCCTGCCCCACCCCTGGGTAGTGCTAGGCAAATTGAAAGACTGCAATTGGTTCCCATAAGGTGGAGGAAGGGACATGGAAAAAGGACTATAAAAAGTCCTGGACTTCCTGTCCAAAGTACCTTCTCTTTTTTGAACTACTCTTTTTTGGAGCCTCTCCTTAGGTCTGCTCCTGGATCTTCTCCTTTGGACTTTAGTTTTGGAGGACTTTGCTTTAGGACTTGGCCTTCAGTCTTCTCCTTTGGAGTTCATCTTGGGTGGGTGAATGGTTAGCCTTCCTTTCCTGGCTTTTGTAGAGATTGGTTTGAGAGATTCCTGCTTTGGCTTTGGAGGAGGCTGCATTGGTGGAACTCCAGCTGAAGATGCCATCAGATATGGGGAAGACCCTGAGGGGCTGAGCTTCACTTCACCAGAGAAGGGCTAGTAGGATTGTTAAAATTTATGTCTTTAGCTACCTTTTTCCATTTTCACTCTTTCTACCTCATTGTAAATAAAACTACTAAAGTCATTTTTGACTTGTTATAATATCTTTAAATCAGTGACCACAACATTACTTTAGAATTCTCATATTTAGTCAAAACCCTAAATTTATATTCTTATACCCTGTATTTCCACACTCAATAGGCTACATTGATCTTGAAGAGATGCTCCAGCTCTTTCTCATGTTCCCAACACTTTTTTGCTCAGGATGGAAATGTGAACCTGCTCCTTACTTACCCCCAACATCAGGAAGCTGGTGAGATTCAACACAGGGTGTGACAGATCTGAGGAGGGAAGTGTAGGGAAGGAAGGGACCAAAGGAAGAAGAAGAGAATTTTCTTCCCTGGTCTGCACCCAAACCACTTCCTGAAGAAACCAGTCTTTTTCTTGGTTTTCTTCTCTACTAGAAGGGAAATGTGATCAAATCACTTGTTGTGGGGTATCTGCTAATACAGATTTACTGTACAAACCCAGTTTACAGAGAAAAATTAGGGCAGGAATCCTGGACCAAAGTAGAGAACACAATCATGCCACTATGAACCAACAGACCTTTCCAACTGACCTGGATCTGACCAGTTGGGGAGCACTGAAAGCCTACATACAACTCCCCAGCCTAAGCTGTCCCTATAATATTGTATACTCAATACCCCCAAGAAAATAGCAATAGAACCAGCCCAGACCTTCCTTCCAGAAGTGATGAAGAGCCCAGTCCTATTATCAAGTCTGAAATAAGGTAGTCTGGAAGAATGGGCAAACAAAAAAATAACCATCATAATGAACTTTTATGATGACAGGGACACAAAAGCCACAAACCCAAAATGAGACAAAGGCTCCAAAACGTCTACAAGCAAAGTCTCAGAGAAAGACAAAGTTTAGACACAAACTCAAACTACAATTCTTGGAAGAGATGAAGGAAGAGTTTTTCAAAGCATTAAAAATGCTTTTTAGAAATTAAATGAGAGCACTAGAGGGAAAAAATTAGAGAAGAAATTAGAACTATGGAAGAAAAAAATGGAAAAGGAATTGATCCAAGAGGTATAAAACCTCTCTCACGCAGCAAACTTCCTAAAAAATTAAATTGACCGAACAGAAGCAATGATTTGATAAGTCAACAATATAAAAATAAAGCCAAAAATAGAAGAGAATGTAAGTTATCTCATAGCGAAAAACAATTGATCTAGAAACTCGTCAAAGAGAAAGCGCTTAAGAGTACAAGAATATTTGAAAGGCATGACAAAACAAACAAAAAAAGCACAGCCTAACAAAATGAAAATAAAATCTGCCAGTCACTTCCTGAAAGAAACTCCAGAGTAAAAAATCCCAGAAAATCATAACTGAAATCCAAAGTTTACTGGTTAATATATATATATATATCTCACAAGCAAACAGAAAGAAAGAATTCAAGTACTGAAGAGCCAGGTAGTCTGGATTACTCATGATTTAGTAGATACTACTATAAAAGAATAGAGAACTTAGAATATGATATTCTGGAAGGCACAGAATATAGGCTTACAGCCAAAAATAATAACCAACAAAACTGAGCACAATATTACAAAGGGGAAAATTGACCTTTAATGAAATAGAAGGCATTCAATCATTCCTGATGAAAAGACCAGAACTGCAGAAAAACCTTGGAGTTCAAACACAAGAGTAAAGAGAAGCACAAAAAACTAAACATGAATGAACAATAATGTTAAAGAACTAAATAAAGATAAACTGATTATACTCAAAAATGAAGAGATGATGCATATGCCCTTTCTCTTCCCCATCAACAGGGTCCAGGAGCAAGTTAGAAAAGGCCTGGAGTGGTTTTGCTATGTCTTGAGCTTAAGAATGGAAGGAGAAAGGAAGAAGCATACATTATAGAGGGGCAAGAAAAAGAAGATTAGAGAAAATTATCACACATAATCAGAGTACACAATTAGATATCTACATAAACAAAGAGGAGAGGGTTTGGTGGGGTGGCTGACACTTGAACTTTACTCTCATCTAAACTGGTCAAAAGAAAGAAGAATATATACACCATAGAGCTGTGCACAGAAAATCATTTCACTCAACAGAGAAATAGGAAGGAAAGGAGCAGAGGAGGAGGAAGGATTAAAGGGAGAAGAAATTAAGAGAGAGGATTAGTCCTAAACAAAACAAGCCCTAAGAATATACAGAAATATTTTAAATTCTTGGGGGTTACAAAGATGGAAATATGAGAAGGTGCTCATAAACTGGGGAATAGATAAACAAGTTTTAGCACATAAGTGTGATGGAATACTATCTTGTTGAACTCTTATCAGCATAATAACCATCCAGAATTCCAGAGGACTGATAATAAAACATACTGTCTACCTCCTAATAGAAAAGTGAAGAACTCGGAGAGAAGAATGATGCAAATATGTTTTGTACATAGCCAACATGGAAATTTGCTTTGATTGAAGATGTTTATAGTGAGTTTTGTTTTCTTGTGTTTTCAATGTTAGGAAAAGGGTAGAGGAGTAGGTAAGAAGGCAGATCTAAGTGAATTAAAACAAAATTATTTTTATTTAAAAGAAAAAAAAATTGAGTCATTTAGATTCCTTGAAAAAGTAAAGTGTGGTTTCAAACTACACACACTTTGGTCAGAATACCAGCCATATGATTCATGTTTCAAGAGATTTAAAGACTCTAAATTGAGCTCCTTAGCGTCAGTGACAAAGCAGCTCCCAAAATTTTAATCATGGTGATAAAATAGTTTAAGCTGCAGAGTGTATGACACAGCAGGGTGAATGTGTGTTTGTGTGTAGCTATGGGTATCTGTTTTAATGCAATTGGGTTTAATATAATGCTTGATGGGAAAATATTAAAGAAACAGACTGAGTATATCTCTGTCACACAAATTAGCCCAAGGACACATATGCTTACATAGAGTAGGGCTTATACAGTGAATTAAAACCTAGATATAGAATGTAACAAGTCCAATATCTAAGTTTCCAAGGAGAGGATTAATAACTGAAAATTTTCTAAAAGGAGTTGATATGAATTGACTCAGACATTCAATGTATCCTTTCAAAAACTCACTTAGGTAGTCTCACTACCTTATTTTGATTGTCCTTCCTTAGAAATCTTCTCTAGAGAGCTCAAAAAAAAAGGGGAAATCTTTGAACAGAGTGATGTCTTGAACTAAACTCACTTAAAGAAAATATATCCTATTGGACCTCCCAAAATTTGGTCAGAGCTACAGAGTTCTTGATAGGTGAGGTTTTCCTTTCCCAAGATATTTAATTTTCACCTACAAGACCCAATGGTATCAGTGAATATGCATTTCCTGTAGGCATGGCACTGGATGTGTTGGCTTCTGTCCTCTCCTTGTTAAAGTCACTGCACAGCTAACCCTAACAATACACTCACACCCAGCCTATTTGGAGCTGTAGCTTAAACCCTTCCCAGAACTTGACTACCATGAGAATGTTCGATAGCAAGAATTGAGAAAGGGATATATTGCTTCCTAAGTTATGTAGTTTTCAAAGTAGAAATGTTTTTAAATATAGATATAATTTTGGGATTCCTGTTTTATAACTAGTAAGAATGAATTTCCTCTCTAAGGAAATCTTAAATAAATCTCCTGCACTAAATGTAATTTTTGATGTAGAGGTGATTTGCCTTTAGAGAATCACAGAATTTGAGAATTGAAAGAGACCTTGTTGGTCATCTAAACAAACTCATATTGGACAAGTAGTCCCCATTGAGTCATACCTCGCAAGTCATTCTTGGTTAAAGACTGCCAGTAAGGCAGGACCAATCTCATTGTCTAAGAGACAGTCCACTTTAGAATGGAAAATTCTTGCTATTCTCAAGGTTTTTCCTTAGAAGAAAAATTTTTCCTCTCTAATTTTTATTCATTATATATTGAGGCTTTAATAGAGAAACCAAATAATAATGGTAGCCCAATGTGATGGAAAACACCATAAAGAATATGGTTAGGAGATATGAATTCTCTTCTTACATTTTATCCTAACTACTTGTGTGACCTTGGACAAGTCATCAATCACTGAGATTCTGTTTTTGCACCCATAAAATATAAGCGTTAAATTTAATGACTTCCGAGGTTCCGGATCACACCTCTAACTACAAGGGTCTATTTCCAAGCTATTTCAGCGGGGACGGAAGATCGATTGTCCAGCTGTATCAGGGGGCACCAGCTGGTCAGCCTCGGGCGACTCTGGCTGGGTCCCAGAGAAGCAGCGGGGTACGGAGAGGGAGCTAGCTTACGGGGGCTGCCTCTAACACGCGCTGGCCCTTGTGGCGTTGGTGGCCGGTCCTCGCCATCCCCCTCTGCTCTCCCTAAGTGTACCTTACTGGAGTTTCTGGGGAGCTTCGGCAGAGGGTGTTTCTTCATCAGGTTTTACATGTCTAGAGAAAAAAAAAAGTCCCACCAAGTAGATTCTACTGATTCGCTCAGCAAATCAAAACGTTCCTCTCCCCAGGAAGCTTCATACGTTCAAATAAGCCCTGGTGAGAATCGGCATCAAAGAATGACTACTTTAAGGAGAACATCAGTGAAAGTGTGGCCGTCAAAATTCAATCCATTCACGTTTCCATCTTGAAATGGTCTTTTAATTTTGGATTTTCTGGATCGTTAGAAATCCTCAGACTTGAGTTTTGGACCTGGAAGGGTTTGGGGGCCACCCTAGAGGAAGCCTTCATTTTACAGAGAGGAAAAAGAGACCTGAAGAGGTCGCATGACGTGCACAAGATCACCCCAATAATGTCCAAGTCAGTCAGTCATAACATATTAAGCACTTACTACGTGCCAGGCACTGTGCTAAGTGCTGGGGATACAAAGAAAGACAAAAGGCAGTTCCTATCCTTGAGGAGCTCCCAGTCTAATGGGGGGGGGGACAACGTGAAAACATCTCTGTACGAACAAGGTAGAGAGAGGATAAACTGAGCTGTGAATCTACATTACTCATATATTATATGCAAAAATATTATATATGTATATTATATATATTATATCTGGTTCAATTCAACTGAAGCATTTTTTTAAGTATTTGTAGTACCGTTAGGTGGTGTAAATACAAATACAAGGTGAAAACATCTTTTCCCCCAAGACGTCCCATTCACAGGTGTCCAAACACAACTGCATGCCAGCTCTCACCTTTGCCTTCATAGACTACTCTTGGTGGCCCCTGACCAGAGATCTCAGGGAAGGCTTCTTTGAACCCTCTCCTGAGGCAGGGCCTCAAAGAGTCTTTAGAGCTGTTGTTCAGTCGCGTCCGAGTCTTGAGGACCCACTTTGGGGGGTTTTCTTGGCAGAGATACTAGAGTGGTTTGCCATATCCTTCTCCAGATTATTTTACAGATAAGGAAACAGAAGCAAATAAGGATAAGTGACTTACCCAGGATCACCCAGCTGGTAAGTGTCTGAGGCTGGATTTGAACTCATCTTCCTGGCCCAGCTCTTCTATCTGCTGTGTCCTCCCAACTACCCCCTGAGCACCCTTCCTTTGCCTTGGTTTCCCCTTCTGTACAATTAGACTAATAATCGCCCCTCCCTCCAGAGCTGGTGGTGAGGATCAAAAGAGGCCCTGTTTGCCATGTGCTTCAGAAACCTTTTCAGTGACTATGAATGTTCCTTCTCAGAAGGCATCCTGTCAGCCAGGCTGGGAGCACGTCTTCCTTCCAGGCCAGCTCCGATGCCGGCCCCCACACAAGGCCTCTCCGGGCCCTGCCTTCCCTGGCCCCGCGTTCATCCTGAAGGGCCTCGTGCTCCTTAGACATGGTGTCTGTCCCTGCAGGGCGCAGCCTCTGGGTTGGGAATGGCTTCTTTCATTTCTTTGTATCCCGCAGCGCTCAGCCAGATGGGCTGGTGCCGGGTAGCTCCTCGGGAAGTGCAGGCTAGATGAGCGTATCTACACTCTCTCTGTGGGGGACACTCTAGGCACCAACCAACGTGGCACCCAGGGTGAGGTCAGTTGGGTTTGGGCATGGAGGGTGGAGTCGGAGAGATGGATAACTTGGATTCACTTTCATTCCAAAAGGAGGCAGAAAGAGGTGGGAGATCATAGAAAGGAGAAGCAACATCAAGAGGCTCCAAAAGAGAAGAGGAACCCGAAGGATGGAACCTGGGCGAAGGAGACCACGAGGTGCAAGAGAAAAAGCCAGGGGAATGCCACCCCCGGCCAGCACCCCGAGGCAATGCCCCACGCCCTCCTCCAGCTAGGGCTCCAGCGCCTCAACGCCTCGTGCTGGAGGCTCTGGAAGTTGGAGACCAGAAAGCGTAAGGGAAAGCCTGCCCCTGTGCCTCCGTGGTCTGTTGCTGAGAGGCAGGAGGGTACAGAGCGGTGATGGCGGACCTTTTAGAGCCCGAGTGCCCAAACTGTGCCTCACACTACATGTGAGCCGCCCCTTACCCCAGACAGGGGAGAGAGGAAGCGCTCCCCTTGGGCTGCTGGGCAGAGGGGTGGGGGACGGGAGAAAGGTCCTCGGGAGCGCATGGAGAGGGACAGGGGAGCGGCCCTTCCGTCACACTCCGGCACGGGTGCCATAGCCTCGCCAACACGGATATAGATCGTGGCACGCTGAAAAGTAGGATTAGAAAGATCAGTAGGAAAGCTTTCTTTGGCACTGACTAGCCATGGGGCACTGGGCAAAGCATCCATTTTTCTGAGCTCTGGGTACTACAAGATGGGAAGAATAACAGCATCCATCTCTCAGGGCTATTATGACCAGAGAGCAGAATGTATATAAAATACTTTGCAAAGCCTCGAAGCACAATGTATCATGTCAGCCATAATTATTCTCAACATTGCATTCTGTTCAGGTGGGATGACAGACATGTGGAGGCCACAGAGAGGGAATCTAGTGCTTGGCCACACTTCCATAAAGGAGGGGATGTAGGAAGGGAGTGGAAGGCAGAGAGGAGAGAAAGCACAAGGCACAGAGCCACAGTCCCTTTAGCCTCTGACCTCCTTTCAATCCAGGAAATAACCAGTTAGGAAACACACACACACACACACACACACACACACACACACACACACACACGTACCCAAATGGAGTATTAATTAAATGACTTTAGTGGCAAAGAAGTTTGACAGGTCTGACCTGGTCTATGTTAGAAACAGAAAATCATTTCCTAACTTTTATCTGAGCATGTCACCCTCTTCCCCAACACTCTTCAGTGGCTTCCTGTTGCCTTTGGGATCAAACATAATCTCATCGACTTGGCATTTAAAGTCTTGGACAATCTTGCTCCAGGCTGCCTTTCCAGGCTTTTCATATTACCCCTTTTCAAATACTTTCAGCCAACTGTCCTACTCAAGGGCAAGGAAGACCCCAAATTCTTTTTCCAAGGCTTGACCCAGTTCCTACCAGATACCAGCTCTACAATAAACACACATTGTGAATAACAAAGTCCACTTATCCAGTTTGGAAGCCAAACAGAAAATGAGGGAAGGTAGAAATAGGAGAATATATGCCAGAAGAAAACAGAGCAAAGGAGCTCTCCCCTTGGGAGCAAGATCTTACTATTCCCTAATAGTATATTACTACTATACCTCTTACTATTCCCTAATCCTGCCATTTCATCTCCTACCTCTGGACCTTGATGTAGGCCCTTCTGGAAGCAAGAAGACATGCCTTCTTATCTTCCCCTCTAATGGTCTTCACTTCCTTCAAAATTCACCTCAAGTGTTACTCCCAGTAGGGAGTCCTGGGTGCCTCTAGTGCTCTCCCTTCTTCAAATTATTATGTAAATATTGACATATTTGTTTCTTTCCTCCTCCTCCCAATACGATGTATATTCCATGAAAGTTGAATTTTTTTTTAAATTTTGTATCCCTAATATCTAGTACCTTGCACAGAAATAAAGTATATGGTTTTATTTTGTGTTTTTCCCTTTTTTCTTCTTTTCTTTCTCCTTTCCTTTTCTTCCTTTAATTCCTTTCCTTATTTCTTACTTTCCTTCATTTTTTTCTTCCTTCATTTCTAGACCCCTATCACCACCTATAAACCATCTTGAAATTGCTTTAGCCTCCATCTTTAATCCAGAACTCAAATTCCTATCCTTATGCCAGGGGTTTCTAATTATTAAGCATTCCCAGACCTGTATGTTGCCCATTCTAATTCTTGGCTATCTTTATGCCAAGAATATAATTTCTCCCTTGTCATTGCCTGACCCTTTTATTATTTATTATGATTCCTAGCTAGGATGTATCAATCAATTTCTCTGTGGCTCTAAACACCATCTTTATGACTTCACAGACTAAAAGCTGCCTTCTTAACCATCACTCATATATATATATAATGCTAAGCATTATGTGTAATATACATAATGCCTAGCATTATGCTTACTTATATAACTATTAAGCAAGATAGTCTCTGTTATATTATAAGCTTCTTGAGGACAGAGACTATCTTGCTTTATAGTCATATAAGTAAACATAATGCTTGGCACATGTGTAAAAATGGATAAGAACCTGTCATTGTATGGATCGAAGGGAGGTAGAATAGACATCTCTAACCTCTTCTTCCCCTGCCCTTCTCCAAGGGAGACTGTCATTCTTGCTCAGAGAGGAATTAGGAAGTCACTCTGTTCTCCTCAGAGATGGGACATTTTGAGCTAGAAGCATATCTATCTGCTCCCTTAAATATTATTTATCTAGGAGATATAATTGGACCAATCTCACTTCTGGTCATTTTGTCATTATTGGGGGGAAGGGAGACCCCAAGTTTTGTATCCAAGGTTTGACTCTTGTCCTGCCAGATACCAGTTCCAAAATGAATGTACATTGTGAATAGCAAAGTAACCCCTTTATCCAAAGTGGTAGCCAAATAGAAAATCAGAGAAGGTATACATAAGAGAATATATAGTCAACAATATAAAATGAAAGGACTCTCCAATGGGGTACAAGGTAACAGCTCAACCAAGAGACAGAAAGAGTCCCAGAGTCTCTAGAATAGCAAGCTGATAATGGGGACATCCCTCTCATGTCTTATTATAAAGTCTTTTCTAACCTGAAGTGGGGTTAGCTTCTTCCGTCTTCCTTCTCAAAGATAGAAGCCAGAAGGACCCCAAAGAGACTAGAAGCTTAAAGTGTGTGGAAGAAGACTCGAAGCCTGAAGGGGTCAGGCCCTGAAGGATCCCAAAAGGTGACTCAGAGGGGACTGGTGAAGGCTGGAGTTCTCTTACCTCTCACCAACTCTACTCCACTCCTCACACAGGGCACAGATTCGTTGCCACCAATAAGGAAGAAGTCACCTACCCATGAGCTTTGGGACAGGAGTTCATGACACACGTATTTATAAAAATTTGTGAAGTGACCCCTGGCATAATTTTTCTTTGATCCACATTTTGATTAAATCAATGTCTCATCTCTTAACCAACTGAATCAATCAATTCAGTGGTTTATGCTGTTTTTTTAATTGGGTATTCTATATATGTTCTGTTCACTAATGTTTTAGAATGGATGTCTCGTTAGAGGTAAATACATATAATTCTCTAAATTAGATAAATAGATATCCATTCTAAAATAGCTAGAATTAATCTATTATCAAATTAAGTACAGAGGATTTTCAATTGGTTAAGTATAATGAAAAGAAAGTCACAGTTACTGCTAGAGATTACAGAACCCCAGAATTTAAGTATTGCCGTGTACCTCAGAAGCCCCCATGCCCACCATGGTCATTTCTTCATTCTCCTCAAGGACTGTCTGGACTTCCGCACTGCGCCCTCCTTTGAGTGCCATTCCTTCCTCCTCTTCAGTTTCCATTTGTTTGACGTCTTTGCCCATTAGAATGTAAGTTCCCCGAGGGTAGAGTCTGCCTTTCTTTCGGCTTTTGTCTGCACCCCCATTGCTTAGTGCAGAGCCTGGCACAGAAGTGCTCCGTAAACACATGTGACTTGACTTCTGAATCACTTCTCCCAACCTTTGACTCAGCCACTTGTTTCTGAAACATGAAGGAAAATATCTTACTTCTAATTTGAACATTTCTCTGCAGTATAAATGAAGTATAAATGGGGAAAGGGAAGAAAGAATTGCTAAAGTGATTAAGTCCATGTGGGAGCAGACTAAACAGAACCTGCAGGCGCTCTACTCTGTGGCACGATATTTTCACTTCTTACAATTTGCACAACCACATGGGTGGCCATATGTCAATTTGTTTTCCTTGTTTTTCAACAAGTGAAACTGGAGGTTGGGGAAGCATGTTTTTAACTCATGGAAGTTATGGTTTTATTGTTTTCAGACTGGGCCTGTGTGCAATTGAACAAGCTCCCTTATTAGCTTCAACTCCAAAGGAGACGACAAGGACTCCTGGGAGGCCCCTGGTGGTGCCGATTACGCTTTTAGGTAAAACCTCCATTATCTCCCATTTCACAGATGAGAAGTTGTTTTACACAGACTCCATCCCAATGCGAAGAAAGTGAAGCCAAGCCCCATTCTCGTCAAAAAAATATTTCACGTAAAAACAATTAGGATATTGTGTGAATTTGACAAAGAAGACCATTCAGGCCAATCCAGTGTAGAGGGTCCTCATCCAGTTTCTGTTGTTCAAACAAAAGTCATCACAAATTTGGTCATTTTGTTTTTCGTAGGTTTTGGCAGGCCTAGTAAAAAATTGCAGAAAACTTTTGAAAGAGCTCAGATTTGAATCAATGGCTGGGTCAATAAGAATTGGTTTATTGGAACCACTTCATGCACTAAAGAGTCCCTGAGATGGGAACAGAAGCAATCTCATAGAGATTTTACATGTGCAATCATGTAAAATATTTTTCCATATTAATCCTTTTGTGGAAGGAAACTCAAAAGAAAATTTTTAAGAAAGTGAAAAAAGTTTGCTTTGATCTGGATTAAGATTAACAGTTTTTTTTTTTTCAGAAAGCAGGTGGTTTTTTTTTTTATTATCAAGAGTTCTTTGGGATTGTGTTGGATCATTGTATTGCTGAGAATAGCTAAGGTTTTTTCCAATGACACTGCCCATAACATTCTCCTGGTTCTGCTTATTTCACTCTGCTTCGGTTTTGCATTTCCAGGTTTTTCTAAGATCCTCTTGCTTATCATTTCTTACAATAGTAATCCATTACAATCATATTATAACTTACCCAGCCTTTCCTCACTTGATGAGTATCCCCTCACTTACCAATTCTTTGCCTACAAAGAGAGCTGCTTTAACTATTCACATACATATAGATCCTTCTCCTTTTTGTTTTTTATTTCTTTGGGATACAAACCTAGTAACGGTATTGCTCAATCAAAACATATGAACTGTTTTATATTTTGGGCATAGAACCAAATTGTTCTCTAGAATGGTTGAGTCAATTCGCAATTCCTCTGATAGCACATTTGTGTCTGTTTTTCTACATCCTTGCCAAGTTTTGTCATTTTCCTTTTCTGTCATAATAGCCACATCTGATTTGGTGTGGGATGGTATCTGAGTTAATTTGCATTTCTCTAATTGATAGTGATTTAGAGGATTTTTTTTTTGCCATAACTATAGAGATTTTTAATTACTTTAAGAACTGCCTGTTCACATTCTTTGACCATTTATCAAATGGGGAATGACTTGTATTCTTATATTTTCATTTATTTATGGATTTGAGAAATGAAGCCTTTATTAGAGAGGCTTGTAAAAAAATTATATCATTGTTGTAAATTACTCTCCATCCTATTTCCCCCTGTTTAGTTTCTGACTACCACCTCCCCTAATTTGGCTTCTTTTCTATTAAACCCACCCCTCTTTCTCTTATCCCCTTCCCTGCCTACTTTACTAGAGGCTAAAATAGAATCATATACCCTATTGATTGTGGATATTCTTCTCTCATTGAGCCAATTCTGATAAGAGTAAGGTTTGTATCCTTTCTTCCTCAACTCCCTCATCCTCCTCTCCACTGTAAAAACTCTTTCATGTCTCTTTTATATGAAATAATTTACCCATTCTTTTTTCCTTCCTCCTCCTCCCAATGCATGTCTCTCTCATGCATTAATTTTATTTTTTGATATCATCCCATCATATTTAATTCACACCCTTGCCTTCTGTCTATGTATGCTCTTTCTAACTGTCCGAATAAAGATAAAGTTCTTTTGAGTTATCAGAATCATCTCCCCATGAAGGGATATATATATATATATATATAGTTTAACTTAACTGAATGTCTTGATTTCTCTTTCCTATTTACCTTTTTATGTTTTTCTTGAGTCTTGTATTTGAGAATAAAATTCTCTATTCAGCTCTTGTCTTTTCATCAGGAATGTTTGAAAGTCCTCTATTTCATTGAATACCTATTTTCTCCCCTGACGGATTATGCTCAGTTTTCCTAGATAAGTAAATTTTGGTTGAAGTCTTAGATCCTTCACTCCATATCCTAGGCCCTCTAATCTATTAATATAGAAGCTGATAATTTTTGTATTTTCCTGACTATGGCTCCATGATATTTGAATTGTTTCTTTTTGGTTCTGACCTGGGAGTTCTGGAATTTGGCTATAATATTCCTGGGAGTTATCCTTTTGAGATGTTTGTCAGGAAATAATCAATGAATTCTTTCAATTTCTGTTTTACCCTCTGATTCTAGAATATCAGGGCAGTTTTCCTTGTCAATTTTTTTAATTTTTTTTTATTTTAATAACAAATTTTCACATAAATTTTCCAAAATTATATGATCCATACTGTCTCCCTTCTTTCTTCCCTCTCCCCTCCCAGAGCTGACAAATAATACTTGATAATTTCTTAAAAGACAATGCCTATGCTCCTTTTTTGATCATGACTTTCAGGTAGTCTCATAATCTTAAATTATCTCTTTTGGATGTGTTTTCTAGGTCCATTGTTTTCCAATGAAATAGTTCACATTTTCTTCCCTTTTTTTCATTCTTTTGATTTCATTTGATTAGTTCTTGATGTCTCATGGAGTCATTAGCTTCCACTTGCCAGTTCTAATTTTTAAGACATGATTTTCTTGAGTGAGCTTTTGTATCTCCTTTTCCATTTGGCCAATTCTTCTTTTTAAAAAGTTTTGCTCTTCATCAGATTTTTGTTCCTCTTTTAGCAGTTGACCTATTCTGTTTTTAAGATATTAATTTCTTCAGTATTTTTGTGCCTCTATTACCAAGCTCTTTTTTCATGACTTTCCGTTCTCATTTCTTTACTCAATTTTTCTTGTACTTTTCTTGTTTGATTTTTGAAAATTGTTTTTGAGTTCTTCCATTAATTGTTTTGGTGCTTGAGAACAATTATTTTTTTTCTTGGAGGCTTTGGATACAGCAGTATTGGCTTTGTTGTCTTCTTCTGAGTTTGTGTTTTGTTCTTTCCTGTCACCAGTAACTTTTTATGTTGAATTTCTTTTTGTAGTCTGCTCGTTTTCCTGTTGTTTTTTTGTTTTTTTAATTTTCTTTTAATTTAAAAAAATCTGTTCAAGTTGGGCTCTGTAATTGTGGTAAAAGGAACACTGTTCCAAGCTTCAGGATTTTTGCCCAACTGCCTTCAGAGCTGGCTCTGGGGATCTATCTGCTCTCAGTTCTTCCAAGATGGTATGATATAAGGAGAGGTATGTTTCATATTTTCACAGACTGTGCTCTAGTCTGTAAGTAACCCAAGTGCTCTTTTGTCCTTTGAAGCTATGACCAGGGTCCCCTGCTCCCCACTGGTCACAAGCACTGGTACATGCTTGTTTTCCTCCACATCCTAAAACTTCATCCCAGGACTGCTACCTGGGTCTGTGTATGAGCAATGCAATAAGAGTTTTGTATCCAGAGCCAACAAAGGGACCCATGCAGTCTCCTTCTGAGCAGCTGTCCCACCTGCTTTAGCTTCTGTGGCTCAGAGCTCTGGAAGCCTTTGTCGTTGCTTCAGTTGTGCCCAAGGCCCATTGCTATGGGGGGTCCTGCCCTGTCATTCTGCTTTGCACTCCATCTCCATCTTGGTGCCCTAGATCCCTCATGCCAGCCTTATGAATTACTTTGGGATGAAAAATTACTTTACCTGACCTTTTAGAATTCTTTCTGAGGAGTAATATCATCGTTTTTGGAGGTTAATCTGGTAGAAATCAGATGACTCCATGTTCTTTCTCCACCATCTTAGTGCCCTCTCCACTTAGAGTCATTCTCAACTCCCTGCTCCCCTTCATACTCCTCCAAGATGCCAAATCTTGCTGATTCTGTCTCCTCTCTCTATGACTCTTGCATCTATCCCTTTCACTCCATCCACTCAGCTACCGTTCTATTTTAGGTCCTTATTATTTCTTTCTTGGACTGTTATAAGAGCCTCCTACTTAGTCTCTCTTCCCTGAGTCTCTTCCCTCTCTAATTTAGTCTCCACACAGTTGCATAAGTTATAGATCATGTCACCCCCTTGCTCCAATGGCCCTTTTGTGCCTCTAGGATAAAATCAAAAGTTCTTGATTGGTATTTAAATCACTTCATAATCTTGTTCCAGCCTCCATTTCCAGGATTATTACATATTATTCCCCTTTATTTAATCCCGAGTTCAGCCAAACTGGCACGCTTTCTATTCTTTACACATGACATTCTATTTTCATTTCCAGGCCTCTGAGCTACAATCATCCCATGCTTAGAACATGAGATACACTCTTTCCCCATCACCATCTCTTAAAATCCCTCCAAGTACACCTCCCAGTTCTCCCAGATTCAAGTGCCTTCTCCCACTGAGAAATTATTTCTTTTAAAATTGACTTTGCATATATTTTGCATTTGATTGTATTGCAGATGTTAAACTGAATATGAATTTCTTCAAGGAAGATAGTATTTTGTTTTTATTTTGTATTCTCAGAGCCTAGAACAGTACAGAATAGATGCATTAAAAATGTTTGTTGATTTCTTGGTTAATTGAACAAGAATTTTTTCTACATACCATACCTTTGCTTTTAGTGTCTGCTTTGTGGGTCCAACCATTCAACTGACACAAATCAATCTTTTCTAAAAGAATAACAGAAATTACTTCATCCAATATTTTTCAAAAATCTAGGTAAACTTTTTTAAAATCTAGTTTAACTCTGGTAGCAATTAGGTGTGAAAAGTTGATAAAGCACTGGGTTTGGAATCAGGACGACATCTTCCTGAGCTAAAATCTGGTCTCAAACACTTACTAGCAATATGACCCCTGGGCTGGGCAAGCCACTTAACCCTGTTTGACTCAGTTTCCTCACCTATTAAATGAGCTGGAGAAGGAAATGCAAATCATTCCAATATCTTTGCCAAGAACATTCCAAATAGGTTAGGACACAACTGAATAAAGGTAAACTCTATCTACAACATTTCCCAAACAACAAAACTGTCAACTTGCCTTGACGAAGCCCTGCTAACTTCCTATGACAGCATTTTCCTATGACCACTTTCCTATCATGATCACATCTATTCTTCCTTCCCTCTCTCCTTCCATCTATTACCATCGCCCCCACCAAGTCCCAAGACATCTTTTCCAGGATAAGCATCATTAGTCCCTTCAAATGATCCCCATATGTATTCTGTGAGAATAATAACATTTACATAGTAATTTAAGACTTGCAAAAGCACTTCACATATGCTAACACATTCAATCTTTTCAAAAACTTTTGATATAGGTGCTATTTTTAGTCCCATTTTATAGGTGATAAAGCAGAGTCTGAGAAATGTGAAATGACTTGCCCAGCATCACATAGCTAACTAAATATCTGAGTCAGGATTTGGATTCAGATCTTCCTAAATCCAATGACAATGTTCTCGTTGCTCTTTCACTAGCTACTTCCTACAGGCTTGCTAATACTTTGGTTCCTCTCCTCTGAATCCTCTTCAGTTTACCAGTGCTTTTCTTAAAATGTGTTGCCCAAAACTGGACATGATCCTGGAGATGTGATATGAGCAGGGCACAATTCAGTGGTAATATCACCTCTCAAATCTTCTACATATCATATATCTTAATGCAGTCCAAGATAGCATGAGTATCACTGGCTACCTGACGATATGGTAAATCCTATTCAGCTTGTAACCCAGGAAAAATCCCAAATTGTTTTCAGATGAACGCTGTCTACCCTGGTCTCCATGACATTTGATTATAAGTTGGTTATTTAAATATCACTTACCTTATCTGTAATATCCAGGGATTCCTCATTGCTCATAGAAAAGTTGAATTCATTCACACAAATATATATTAGCATTAACCAGCTGCAGGGAACTGTAGTAAGTACTGAGGATAGCACCCAGAGTCTTCTCTCAAAGATTCAACCAGTGGTTCCCAAACTTTTTTGGCCTACTGCCCCCTTTCCAGAAAAAAATATTACTTAGTGCCCCCTGGAAATTATGAAACTTTTTATCGAAATCAGAATAGAATGTAATACAAAAAAAAAAAAATGTGGTCATCACCGCTTCCCTGGATCGCTGCAGCACCCACCAGGGAGCTGTAGCACCCACTTTGAGAATCACTGATTCAAGCAAAGAATTGGTGGAGGGGGTGGAAGGGAAAGGAGTACACCCAGACTCCATATCAGAATTGGATTAAATGGATCACTGATTTCAAACAGAGCTACTTAAGAGAGTCAAAGGCACAATCACTTAAAAGGAGACTTTTAAGAAGTTACACCTGAGTTGGGTTTAAGTTATGTTGAAAGCTAGAGACATAAGGAAAATTAGGATTCAGGATGAAAGGAAATTCACAAAGCTGATGTCTGATAGCAATGACCTAATTTGAAAAGTATATCAAATCTTTGTTAGAAAGTGAATATAAAAAAGTCAAGAGTAGCAGTCTCTGAGAAGGGAAAAGGAAAAGGTTTAAAATAATTCCATTCCCCTTTTTTTTCCCTATCCACCTCTCTTTTCTGCCCAAGACCTCTGATAATTAATTGGATGAATTAACAAGTGCTTCTTCATTTGCATGATAAGTACTATACTAAACTTAGGTGATATGAATGCAAAAATCAAAGTCAATGACTGTCCACAAGTAACTTATATTCTCCTGGAGGAGAGTTACACTGGGAGAGTTGGAGAAAGTACTTTGGTTCAGAAAGTTCCTGGGATGGTGGATGAAGCCATAGGGATCATAAATTACTTAATTCAGTGAAGCAAAGTTATGTAACATGATCCCCAATAAACTTTATCCCAATTCAGATTTTTTTAATAAGTCCTCTGAATGATGAACTATTGAATAGAGATAAAGTTGACTTCATATCTACAATAGATACCATATTGCTTGCGTTCCCAAGTGGTAGGGGATGGGAGAGAGGGAGAAAGAGAATTTGGAACTCAATATTTTGAAAAAAAATGAGTGTTAAAATATACATGCAATTAGGAAATATTTATAGAAATAACATTTAAAAAGAAAAGAGATGGCATGTCTCTGTATCTGATACATCATTATATTTAGATGAGTACCTACAAAGTAACTACAAACATTTGGGAGTTTATTAAGAAGGACTGTTTGACTTTCTTCTCGGCTAAAGGTTATAATAACTTCCTCTCTTATGAAGAGTGAATCAAGCTTTCTTTGTCTATCAATCAGCAACTTTTAAATTAATCAGCCAAAAACTTAAATACTCCTACTTAATACTAAGTAAGAGAGTTCATGAGTCATTTACTAAAGTGGGTGACAACTCCAGAGGCCACTGACCACCCCCTGGGCAGTGCTAAGCAAATTTAAAGACTGCAATTGGTTCCTGAAAAGTGGAAGAAGGAACAAGAAGTGATATGAAAAGGGACTATAAAAAGTTCTGAAAAAGTCTAGGGATCTTCTCCTGGTGACTTGGCTTTTGGAGATGGCTTTGGACTTGACCTTCAGGTTGGACTTTGGCTCTTGGACTACTTCTTGAAGGACTGCTCCTAGTTCTTCTCCTTTGGACTTTGTCTTGGGGTGAGTGAGTAGCTGGCCTTCCTTTCCTGGCTTCTGGAGAGATTAGTTCCAAAGAGGCCTTCCTTTCCTGGAAGAGGCTACATTGGTGGAACCCTTGCTTAAGACACTACCAGGTCCTCTGACTTAGGGTTAATGAGCCTTTCTGGGGCTGAGCTGGACACCAGAGCAACATTTAGTGTGATAGGCTAGACATTTTCTCTGCTCTCTTCTTACATTTCTCTACTTTCACTCTTTCAACCTCTTTGTAAATAAAAGCTACTAAGTCATTTGACTTAGGCTATAATATCTTTAAATAGGTGACCACAATATTACTTTAGAATTCTCATATTTTATTTTATTTTTTTAAACCCTTACCTTTCATCTTGGAGTCAATACTGTGTATTGGCTCCAAGGCAGAAGAGTGGTAAGGGTAGGCAATGGGGGTCAAGTGACTTGCCCAGGGTCACACAGCTGGGAAGTGTCTGAGGCTGGATTTGAACCTAGGACCTCCCATCTCTAGGTCTGACTCTCAATCCACTGAGCTACCCAGCTGCCCCCAAATTCTCATATTTTAGTCAAAAGCCTAAATTTAATTTATTACACTGTTTCTGTTTCTTCCTTCCATTTACAAAATGATCAGGTGAACTGAGTTGTGGACAAGTAGAGTTCTTTTAAACCAAATCTAGTTTTTCCTGAACTTTTACAATGTATTTTTAGATCAAAAAACCATATATTACTATTAAATTTATGTTGTGAGTATCAGCCTTTCATTCCAGCTTGTCAAGGTCTTTTGAAATCCTGATTTTTGTCAACCAGTGACACCTGGTTGGTGTCAAACACAAATTCTTTAGTCATATACTCATGCTTTTTATCCAAGTCATTAAAAAAAGTAATTAATGGGATATGCCTAAGGGCAAAGCCCAATGGTAAAGCATGATCAATAGATGTGAAATAAAAGCCCAATAGGTCCTCTTCATATGAGACCTCCAGAGACATGGAAAATGCCACCATGTTCCATATAAGATTTCTCTTCTTCAGCATAAGTATTACCTTTTCTTTCAATCAACTCTCATACAGTTAAACCTGAAGGTTTGGAGAATTTATCCATATTGTCCCATTCTGTTCAACTTCTGTGCTCCTATAAATCCCCCCTAAAGGATCCTCAGAACATGATAGAAACCTTCCTCTGGTATTTTTTTAAATCATTCTGCCAGGCTGTTATGTTTGTTATTCCTCAAATTTACCACATAATCAACCCATCTCTATACATATCTCCTGGATAATAGCATTTATTTAGCTTCAAACATCATTGGTAATAGACCATAACAAATGTATTCCCACAAAATATATGTGTGTGTTTTCATATATATATTTTTCCCATATAGTTGCCCAAAATAGTGATTCCTTAGTGGTGTTCCATGTTTTATGCCATAAAGAATCACTAAAAGAAAAATTTTTATTTCAGAGAGTAGCTTAGGATCACTGGAAGTACTTTGCAATTTCCCAAATATAAAACAGCTCACTCTCCTTCCTCCAATTAAATTCTGAGCTGAGGTCATTGACCACTTAAAATGCCTATAGAGTTAAAGCTATACTTAGTTTTCCTTACAACTTCATGCATTAATCTGGAAAAAAAGTTAATCATCATACACTTAATTTTTCCAATATGGATTGTGAGGCCAAAGTCTGTCAATGAGTTATAGATCTGATTAATGAATTCTTTAATAATCTGAAGCTTGAGACAATTAGTACCACATCTATTCCAAAGAGGAAAATCTGGAGGACTTTATCTTCTACATAGATTCCATTTTCCATTTGGAATTTGTGTTGGACATCTTCCAAAAGAAGTAACAAACACCTTTGGTAAGTATTCATATCTTAGACTTATGCCTTTTGGTAATCAATCAACAATAAATATATCTTGAATCCTCAGTACCTGTCATTGTAACTACCAAGATCTGAATCTCTCAAGAACATCATTTTTAAAAGCCCGCCTGTCCTCTTATATTTTCAGCAGAGATATTTCTTGGACATATGTAAATAATTTTCATCAAGATCTTACAGTTTGCCAAAGAAAATATTAATACTAATACTATATGATTTAGGCCAAATTTGCCATTAATCATTAATCTATCTTCAAGCCATTTCAAATTTGGAAAGAGTCATATAAATTGGCATAGTTCCCCATGCCCTTCAACATGACCCTGCCACAAGAAAATTTTAAGTAACATTTATAGACATCTTAAACAAGAAAATATATCTTAAAACAAAGTCCAGGTTGGTGTTACTGAATTAGTTCAATAATTAAGTTAATGTTCCATTCCTTCTGGAGCACTCCCTTTGAGGGGATTTCTCCCAAAGACCTCTATCTATGTCTATATCTTCCATTATAACATGAGCTCCTTGTGAGTAGAAACTGTCTCTTTTTTTCAGTTGTTTCCCTAGTGCTTTGCACTTAAGATAAAGCACTTCATTCATTCATTCATTCATAACCAGAACCGAAATTGGAGGCAGTGAGAGTACCTTACATTGAGTAGAAGCTGGCACTTTCCATGCAATACAGTTTCTGCTCTAAACTCTTCATAAGAATAGATATTGCCCTTTAATCTATTCATTTAATGAAAGTCTTTTTTGTCCTCGACTTTTCACCTGTCTATTCAAAGTGTCTTCCCTAAGAGGCCAAAAAGCAGAGAGGCATTCTAGGAACTGAGGATACAATAATAGTCCCAGTCCTTAAGTTACTCACAGTCTAATACCGGAGACAAGATTGAAAAGAAGCTGAAAAGTGGAGTGTCATGTAACCAGATATAAAATTATCTAAGAAAATTTACATTTGAGTAGATTTCATTTTGTAGAATGAAGACTTTCTGTAGAAAATGAAGTCTGGGAAAGTGGGAAATGATGAGAATTCCCTGCATGCCATCCTTAAATATTGAAAGATCAAGTAGGAACCCCCAGATGTTGACCTCCTACCCTCTCCAACAATCAGAGATAGGAGATGCTGAGATGTGAGTTTCCAAGTTGACTGTAATCTTGCAGAGTAAGGAATTTGGGGAGATGATGAAGTCCAGGAAAGAAGTTGGGTGGATTCCCTGAGTTCCATCCTTAAATAGGAACACCAGATGTCCATTTCCCACTCCACAACAACCAGAGAAAAAGGTCCTCCAAGGGCAGGGAAGGGTTTGGATAAAAAAAAATTAGCTAATATTCTAGGCGAATTTAAAAAAGAGGTTTTGAAAATATGCTTCCACAAAGAAATGAGAAAACAAGCACATCAGTTAGTAGTTATTGATGTTTTCAGTATTTTCATTTTTTGGTATTAATACTATAAATAATACTTAAAGTTGGATGGCACAGTAGATGGAGCACTAGGCTTACAGTCAGGAAGACTCATCTTCCTCTGTTCAAATCTGGCCTTAGACACTTATTAGCAATGTGACTCTGGGCAAGTCACTTCACCATTTTTGCCTCAGTTTCCTCATCTCTAAAATGAGCTAGAGAAGAAAATAGCAAACCACTCCAGTTTCTTTGCCAAGAAAACCCAAAACTGGGTCAGGAAGAGTTAGACACTAGTAGAAATGATCCAACAACAACAAAATATTATAAGCTGTTCCCCTTTAAAACACTCTAGCCCAACCTCAATCCTCTAGTCTTTTCTCCTTTTATTAAAAATCTTTGAGACTTGAACCCTCAGGATTTTATAAATTGTGTCTCTTCCAACCTCAATTTCTTTCCATTTTAATTGACCTGATTAAGTGTGTCTTTTTTAGTGAAGCTTCCCCTTGATAATTGAAATGTCAGAAGTCAAACATGGCAGTTTAATGATAATTAAAGGAAGAAAAAAAGAGATGCTAACAGAGGTAGTCTCTTTTCCAATTGTTTCTTCCCTTTCTAGCTTCATGTTTAAATATGCTCTTTGGGATGATCTGACTTAAATGGGACACATGCTAAGCATTCTGCCAATTTGTTTTTTCTTCACCCGCTCTTTGGTGTTTATGAAGTGATACTAGAGTAATCTTCCATCATCTTTCTCCAAATGAATTTACTTCCTAAATGAGTGGGGATCTTGTCTGCTCTGTCTCTGTGAAGCAAAGGGAACAAATATTTGCTGACTGAGATGATTTCTGGGCTCTTTTGCTTTGTTTCCAAATGGACAATTTCCTTACATTAGTTAAAATTCCATTGGTATTGGAAATAGTCCACGTCAGTATCTTTTTCTTTGTGGACTTCCCATTTTTCACATTCAAAACAGAATCATTCTGCTTCAAGCTATTGCAATTTTCAGACATATTATTATTTGTTTTCTTTTTTCTTGGTTTTGTATCAGTTTTGACCTTTTCTCTTAGAACTATCAAGTTTACCAGTCTGAAATTTCCAAAATCAAACCTTTTATTCCTTTTAGGAGAAGCAAGATATGTATTTGTCTTGCCTTTCAGAACAATTCCTTTTGTTATGGAGGTAACTGGTGGCACAGTGCTGGCCTTGGAGTTAGAAAGACTTGAATTCAAATCCAAATTCAGACACTTACCAGCTAGGTGATCCTGGGCAAATCATTTAATCTCGCCACCTCAGTTTCTTCAACTATAAAAAAGGGAGAAATAGTAGCACCTGCTTCACTGAGTTGTGAGAATCAAAGGAGAGAATAACTGTAAAGTATATGGCACAGTGCCTGGCACATAGTAGGTATTATATAAGATTAGTTGTTATTATACATGATTCATCAGAAATTATTGACAGAAGTTCAGAGATAACATTCTATTTTTGTAAGTTATGTTGGACTTCACTTAAAATTTTTTTTTTCCTAAAATAGGGAGGAGAGTAGGTCTCCATATATCACTTGGAGATCAAAGTCTAGCAATCACTCACTGGCCAATCCCACAGCCAATCAGTATAGAAACTTGAACCTGCTTGTTTTTCTAGCCTATGCCAGTTCATTTTAGTCATCTTTATTCTGTTCTCAATATTTTACACAATTTAGCACAAGCAAATTCAAAATTCAGTTCTGAAGGTCAGACTGCTAAAACCAAAACAAACAAAAAACCCAAGAGAATTAAAGCATGTATCTTTCATGGCTGGTGTTTAGTGGGTGAATTCTTTTTTTTTTTTAATTTCTAATTTAATTTTAAATTTGTTCCCATTGGGTGAGTTCTTAACCAAACAAGGGATAAAGACCATCTTAACCAAACCAAAGTTAAAATAAGCAATTTCAATAGCATAAAAGTAAAAAGTTTTGCAGAAATAAAATTAAAACAGTTAGGAGAAGAAAGTAAGCTGTAAATTAGGAAAAATCTTTGTATTAATGTCTTTGATAGGGATCTGATATATATGATATCATGTGTGATATCATATAAATTCACATGTGCATGTGGGTAGACAAATTATAAAAATATAGGACCAAAAGTCCAATAGATAAATGATCAAAGAATATGAACAAATAGTTCTCAAAATAATTAAATATTAACTACCATATGGAAGTTTCTTCCCACTTACTAATTTAAAAGAAATCAAAATAACCCTGAGGTTTCATCATGCCCAAAAGCATTTATACTCAGAAACTGACATAGACGACAAAAGGGAAAAAGAGGTGAACGTTGTAGGAATCGCTGTATCATGACATATACATGCCTAAGAATAACCATACTATGTAAAATCACATCATAAAAACCACCAGGCTTATGGGAAAATGAGGTTAGGGGCACAACACTCAAGAACCTTGTCAGTGACATATCAAAAAGAGGTTGGAACCTAATAAAATTGGTGGCACAGTTTTATGCATATTAAATAATTAAGAGGCACATAAATATTCCAAGAAATTGTGGCGGCGTCTAGAGCTTTGGTAGCAAGAAACACACAAACAGAGCAATCCGTAATCCAGAAACTGAAGAACCTTGATGATCTTTCTCCCCATTTCCTAATGAAATGCATGATGAATCTTTCTACTTTTGGACCAGTATCTCTGACGGTTGGGCTGGACTTGCTCTTCCTAAGGTGTGATGCCTTGGCTGGATGGGCCAACATGCTGTTGGACTCTGTCAGACAGGTCACTCAGTGGCTCTCCTGTTTTTCATCAGGTCCCACAAGCATTTGGCTGGGCGGGATTTGCCACCCCTAGGCAGCATATAAAAAAAATACAAGAGCAATAAAAAAGGAAAAGCAAAGTCTAAAGCACAGCAGTTATCTTGTGCTTCTTGGAGATGTTATAAACTAAACGAGGCATACTTGTTCAGCTTCTGAGGTCCTTGCCCTTTTTGCTTTATCCTTCACACAATAAAGAAAAGAACTTCCCTATTTGCAGTAGCATAAGTTGGGTGCAACCAGCTCTCCCTGCACCAAGCTATATCAAGATTTGGAATTTCATGATTGATCTACTCCCATGCGAGTTGGTGGAGGAAAGAGCCTGCTCGATGCGTGTCCTCGTCCGTGCTGTGCCCGGTGCCTCGATGGAGGAGTAAATGCTTGCTGACTATTTATTTCTTGGCAACATTAGATTCTTGCTCACATCTCCCTTGTCTCTGTAAATCAGCCATCTCTACTGGGTCTCATGCAGCTTTCTGTAGTTTTATGGTAATTAGCAGCCAGGAAAGCACCAACATAAATTCCCCGTCAAATAAATTAAACATTGGCTAATTATTGTTTCCAAGCCCCCGAAACAGTTTGAACTGCTTACTGTTAGCCTTCTGGTGATGGAGTAATATAATTAAAAGAGTTGGAAACTTCCAAGTCTGCAATCATCATACATATTTGCATATCACAGAAAGTGGCAAAAGGCATTTGAAGATCTAATTAAACACCCTGGGCTTTTTAATAAAAATATTACGTTAACTATCTTGTCATTCTGATTGAGGCTTCCTGGGCTACCTCCTACTGTGATGCAATGAGGGGCAACACCTCTCCATCACCTTTGTGTTCCTGCAGCAACGCGAAAACAGCTGAACCCGGCACCTGACTAGCAAGAATAATTTGTTAAAATGGGAAAGGAAGAATAATGTAATAATAGTTGACCATACAGACCTTTAATTTCAAAGTTTATAAGTATAATATACAACAATAGATGAGTGATTATTATAGTTTGATGATTATGTAATAATTCATTAATAATATAAATAATCATTGTGATCATTTATATTATAAATCAATTATATATTTCAAAGTTCATAGTTTATATCTCCTTCTTCATTTGAGCCTCATCTGTAGTGAGGTAAACACCTGTGAGCTGGTACCACAGATATTATGAGTGACATTTTACAGATGTGAAAACTGAGGTTCAGAGAGGTTGAAGGACTTGCCTATGATTGCAAAGAGTGTTCCAGTTTGAACTTGAAACTAGGCCTCCCTGACCACAAGTCCATCATCATACTATCCTGTGTCCCCTTAAGAAACGCCTCCTCCTTTGCTGGCTGGATGCCCGCTGATGGCCCTCAGACCCACAGCGCTTGGCTCCTTCACTATGGCTAGCACCTTCCCGGTCGCCTCCCGCTGTCTCGAGGTTCTCAACTATGCGAGCCAGTCTTCCAGAGTTGTGAATTTGGTAGTCCTTGGAAAAGATCTGAACTCCCATCCTAAGGGCCTCCTCCTGCCCAAAAGAATCAGCATCAAGCATGGGATTGGTGCTCTTCCACACGGCTTGCCCCAGGTTCCAGAATAACTAGTGATTGCTCTGAATCTTTCTTTGTAAATCACCACCTTTAAAGGTTTCCTGGAATTCTAGAGTTTTCGTGCATCAGGATGGCATTCTTGGGTTTGCTCGGTGTCTGTAAACTTCAACTTCCACTAAAAAGTAATGGGGACATTTGGGTCACGTAAACCTAGAGCAGATTAACTGATTTGTGTTTAAACTTTCAGCACAAACAAATTAATGATTGTGTGCCAGAAGTAAAGGAATTTTAGCTAACTCCTCACAAGGAAGAAGAGAGATGACCCCCTCCCCTGATGAAAAAAAATTTTAATTAATTAAAACCAGGGAATTTTAATATGCAAAGAGCTCTTTGACTGTCCTCCTCTATCTAAATTTAAGTACCCACAGCAGTAAACAGAGTTCGTGCTTAGGGACCCGCCTTATGATCCTTCTGACTTCAGTGGTTCTGCTTAAATGTTCCTTCTCCCTTCCCCACCCCACAAGAGGCAGGTGAACATCGTCAGTCTCCATGAAGTAAAGAGGAAAGCAAGGGAAAGAAGCAGAGGAAGATATTCCATCATGGGTGGCAGTCAGTTCTGAAGGAAAGAAGCAGACATTTAGGCAAAACCAGTCCTTTTCTTCCAGAGGTTACTCACAGCAGACACTCAGGTTGGGGACTCTTAGATTCCCAGTCCAGCTCAAAGCCATCGACTCACCAGGAAAGATGAAAGGACGAAAAGTAGGTGACAGAAAACATGTTCACCATCTATAGCCCAAAGAAACACAACTAAGCATCACAGAGACTATATTCAGTCCTGGGGATTCCATAGGATGAGTTTAGACTTAACTTCCTGCCTACAATAACCTGGCACCTTCCATGGAACAGCCAGGAACATCTGAGGAACTTCTAAAGTCTAGACCTACTGATTAGGTTAAAAAAATCCATACTTCCCGACTGATATTCAGATATTTGTTCTCAGGAAGGAAGGAACCTCTAAGTGCCAGACACTATACTAAGCACTTCACAGATATTGCCTCATTTGATCCTCACAACAACTGTGGGAGATAGGCATTATTATTATCTTCTTTTACAATGAAGGAAACCAAGGCAGAGAGTGATTAAAAGACTTTTCCAGGATCAGAAAGCTAATGTGTCTGAGACAAGATTTAAACTCAGTTCTTCATGATTTCTGACCCAGCTTTCTATCCAATGTACCATTTAGCTGACTCTAGGGAAGGAGCTCCTAGAGTCTTGAGATCCAGTATCAGGCTTACATAAACCAGAACTTACTAGGAGATAGAGACAGTGACAGAGAGAGGGAAAGACAGTGACAAAGAGGCAGAGAGAAATAATTTAATAAAATTCAAAATTCATACCAGTGTTTAAGCATATTAATTTCAGTGAAAAACAATAAACTATAAGGGGCCAGGAGAAAGACCTTTAAATATAAATAAAAAGATATTTTGTAGTACAGGTACTGTACAATCATGAGAAATCATGAAAGAAATGTAATATATTCTGAAGAGCCAAGGAGTTTGAGCCTAATAAAGTAAAAAAAAACTGTCTTCAAAAAAGTATTTAAGACATTCTAGCTATGTATTTATTTGGCAAACCTTAAAACCAACATATATCTTATTATTATTATCATTAATATTACTCATTACATTGGTAGCTGGGTTGCACAGTGGGTATAGCATGGGGTCTGGAGTCATGAAGACTTGAATTCAAATCCTGCCTCAAATATTATCTGTGTGATCCTGAGCAAGTAGCTTAAATATTCTGTGCTTCTATTTCCTTACCTTCAAAATGAGGGTTAATGATAGCTCCTAACTCATGGAATTGTTGTGAGATCAAATGAATTAACATGCACCAAATGTTTTGCAACCTTAAGGGCTAGCTGTTATTATTGATATTATTTCAAAATAACTAGAGTAGACTTCAACTTGCAAATACCCCAAATAAAAGAAAGACAAGAAAGGTAAATTTCTGCAAGTGAAAAGAGTCATAGAATCTATTATCTCATTTCCAAAAGTTATTTGAAAAATAAAAAAAGAAAGATTGCTCAATGACCTAAGAGAGAGAACAAAGAGGCAATCAAGGAATGTGAAGGAGGAAAAAGGATAGAGATTAAAGTCACCTTCAGGAATCAAGAATAGCAAAAGGGAAAGAGTTGAAATGAAGTACCACGGATTAAATTTCCCAAATATCCCCCTCAATTTGGGGAATTAAAATCTTGTTGGAAAACACTGTAGAGCGAAAAGGTACATAAATGATAATGGGCCACAGTAAAGGACAAGTAGGTGGTAAAGTGGATAAAGTGTTGTGTCTGTAGTCAAGAAGACTCATTTAAATGAGTTCAAATCCATCCTCAGACACTTTCTAGCTATGTTACCCTGGACAAGTCACTTAAACCCATTTGCCTCAGTTCCTCATTTGTTAAATGAACTGGAGAAAAAAATGGCAAACCACTCTTTGCCAAGAGAATTCCAAATGGGATTATGAAGAGTCAGAAACAACTGAAGACCAAAGCAAGTGATTTCTGTGGTGTGCCAACAGGATGAGTTGAAGAGGGTCTGCCAGAGAATGGAAAGATGAAGGGTTAGAGACTAATTCCCAAAAAAAGCCTATGAAAGTGAGTATTTAACAATCCATTCTGGGGCATTGGAGGATGTGAATATAATACCTTTTTAAAGTTTAATTAGTATCCTTTACTTTCTTAAGTCTAGATAAATCAACAAAACAATAAATCAGGACCTCATTTGTAGCTTTTCCAATTTCTGAGGTGTAAATGCTCACACTGGAAATTTAATAAAAGGCTGTCTTGATTCAGTTCAAGCTAGCTTCTGCACAACCCTGGTTCCCATAGGGTGAAGGAGGAGGAGATCACGCTGTTGACAAGTATCCTTAGAGGGAGAACATGTTTTCTGGTACTGAGAGACAAAAAGGACCTCTTTTTCGTCTGGAGAGAGGAAGCCACCTTCCCTATTCCATTGGTTGTGCACTGCCTTAGCAGAAGGATTTATGAATTCCCAGGGTATGACTGATATCCAGATTAGTTGAGATGAGGAAGCATAGAAATAAACTAGCCTAGCCTTTGGAAAATAAATTGATCATCATGAAGCCTGAGGGAGAGAAAAATGTTTAGTTGCATGTTTAGGGAGGAAAAGGTGATCACTACCACAAACCACTATTTCTGTTTCATCTTCCTTTCTTTGCAAATGAATATTACAAGAAGTAAGGAACTTCAGGAACAATGATAACAAAAATGACAAAAGCAAGATGGGACAGAATTACAAAAGCACGAACATAGAGATATGGGTAGAAGAGAATGCTCAAATCTGTAACTTCGAATACAGGATCACAAAAAATTTTGAAAGAAAAAAGTAAGATTATAACACACAAATCAGCCAATTAAATTCAGAATAAGACTGGTAGGGAATAGAAACAAAGACTCTTTAGCAAGGAAAAATATCTCAAGAAAAGCCACAGTAAAAGAAAATTAAGAGGTTAGAGGAGAGATGGGAGGGCATATTTTGATCTAATCCCTAACTGAATGGGGAAGAGAAGGAAAGAAAGAAGAAAAGAAATAGATAATTGAATAAATTAATAATTTAAATAAAATTCAAGACCTTGGGAAAAATTGGGTAATTGGTAGTGGGAGAGAGGGTTAGAGCCTGTGGGAAGAGATTAGCATCAAAGCAGTTTAAGCAAAATTAATTGGAAGGACAAAGTCCTGACTTAAAAGAGGAAGGGATTTTTTAAAAGCAATACTGAAGAAATAAATACACAAGCCAGACCATGATAACTTCAAGTGTGAATTGATTGTTTTATGATAAAAACTAAGGAGAGTGACAGAATTGATAAGAAAACCAAAGCAATGATCTCTTCTACTTAAATTCATCTAAAAAGTAAATATAGAGAATCAAAATGAGAAGCTGAAACAAAATTCATGCATTAGACGATTTTTTAAAAGTAAAAGTTGTAATCATTCTATTAGACAAAGAGAATAAAAAGAACTCAAAGATCTAATCTAAGAAATGAAACAAAGTAGATGCCCATTGAAAAAACAAGCTGTGATACTTGAATGAAAAGGAGTGCTAAATGGCAAATGAATGAGTGAGAGGGAATAAATAAAATGGGGGGAAAGCATTTATTAAGGGTGCTACCAAACAGTGCTGAAACAGTAATAAACAAAAATAAACAAATAAATGCTAAGAGACAGTGATAAATAACATAAACAAAACACAAAAGTAAAGATTGTCCTTTCCCTAAAGAAACTTAGTCTTAATGAGAGAAACAATGACATTTGGGGAAGGTTAGCCAAGGCCAGGGATGTTTTGGTTGGGAAAATTGTAGGTATGGTGGGCAGAGCCATAGAAAATAGTTTGACATATTTTTTTTCTATAGCAAGGATTGTGGATTTCATTAGGGTTCCAGAACTGGAAAGCAGGGAGAAGCACCATGCTAGGTGCCAAAGAGGGTACAAAAGATATATATTCCAGCCATAGACTTTTTTATCTGTATATCCGACTCTATTCCTTCAGTTCAATTCCATTTAAGTCAATAAATACCATGCATTAATTAAGTATAAGGTGCTTGACTAAGTGCTCAGGGATACAAAAACAGGTGAAAGACAGGAAGAAGAGGACAGCTTCACAGATAGTTCTTTCTCCCTCTGGGTGTTGCCTCAGCAATGTCTCTTCCTATGATGCTTACACACCAAAGAGATGCTCATCAGTCAGCCTGTGTTGCTGGGTTTTTGCTACACAAGGGGACAGATTGGTGATGCAGTGGATAAAGTGCTGGGACTGGAGGTCAAACCTGGCCTCAGACAATTACTGAGTGAGTGATGCAGCCTAGTAGTGGTATTACAGGATCAAAAAGTTGTATAGCCTTTTGGGCATAGGTCCAAATTGCCCTCCAGAATGGTTGGATTAATTCCCAACTCCACCAACAATGCATTAGTGGCCCAATTTTGCCACATACCCTCCAGTATTTATCATTTTCCTTTACTCTCATATTGGCCAGCCTAATTAATAGATACAAGTTAGTACCTCAGAGTTGTTTTGCTTTGCTCTAATCAAGAGTAATTTAGAACATTTTTTATATAAGATTAATGATGGCTTTGATTTCTTCACCTGAAAACTGCTTGTTCAAATCATTTCACCATTTGTCAATGAGGGAATGACATATTGTTATAAATTTGATGCAATTCTCTATTTTAGAAATAAGGCCTTTAATCAGAGAAATTTGCCATAAATATTTTTTCCAGTTTGTTGTTTCCTTTCTAATCTTAGAAACAGTTTTGGTTGTACAAAACCTTTTTAAATCTATTTCTGTTTGATCATAAATTCTTCCATTATCCATAGCTTTGACAAGTAAATTATTCCATGCTCCCCTAATTTGCTTGTGGTATCACCCTTTTTGGCTAAATCATATACCCATTTTGACTTTAACTTGCTATAAGGTGTGAGATATTGGTCTATACCTAGTTTCTGCCTTACGGTTTTCCAGTTTTTCTCAAATAATGAATTCTTATCCCAAAAGTTGGTATCTTTGAGTTTATCAGACACTACATTGCTGTGGCCATCTATTTCATTGATCCACCATTCTGCTTCTAAGCCAATATGAGATTGTTCTGATGATATTATAGTATAGTTTGAAATCTGGTGCTGCTAGGTCACTTTTCTTCACATTTTTTCATTAATTCTCTTGATATTTTTACCTTTTTTTTTTCTTCCAGATGAATTTTGTTATTATTTTTTCCAGTGCTGCAAAATAATTTTTGGTAGTTTGATTGGTATGGCACTGGATAAATTAATTTAAGTAGATTTCATTTTATTGTATTAGTTCATTTATTCATAAGCAATTAACATTTTTCCAATTGTTTAGAATTGACTATTTGTGTGAAAAGTATTTTGTAATTATGTTCATATAATTCCTGTGTTTGTCTTGGCAAGTAGACCTCTAGCCATTTTATATTGTCTAGAACTATTTTAAATGGAATTTGTCTTTCTATCACTTGCTGCTGGGCTTTATTGGTAATATATAGAAATGTTGATGATTTGTGTTTATTAAAAGATCTCTTCTGACTTCATCGATGATTTTGTGATTCTATGAGTAAAAGGAGGAAAGACCTATTGTTTCCAATACTTATTTATTTACTAATAGAATTTATCTACAAGTGTCCCAGCCCCTCCCCACATTACAAAAGGTATCATCCAGGAGACAGGCATGTTCATACAAATTCATGTTTTCCCTTTCAGCTCATTCTCTGGAGGTAACATTCATAATTTATTTTTCCAGTATTAATTCGGTAGCTGGGTATAATGTTCTCTTAGTTCTTCCCATTTGACTTTTCATTATCCTATGTAGTTCATTCCATTTGTTTTTTTTCTAATTAGCCTGTTCATCATTTCTATTGGCACAGTAATATTCCATCTCAATCATATACCACAATTTGTTTAGCCACTCCCCAGTTGATGGACATGCCCTCAATTTCCTACCATAAATATTTTGAAACATATGGGTTCTTTCTTTTTCCCTGGTATCCTTGGGAAACAGACCTAGCAACTGTACTGTTGGATCTAAGGGTATACACAGTTTTATAACTCTCTGACTGTAATTCCAAATCACTCTCCAAAACGGTTGGATCTGTTCACAGCTGTACCAACAGTATATGTATCCCCATTTTCCCCTCTTCCCTCCAACATTTACCATTTTGCCTTTTTGACATCTTAGCCATTTTGAGATGTCATCTCAAAATTTTTATGGTTTGCACTTCTCTAATTAGTAATAGTTTAGAACATTTTTTGATATACCTACATATGTCCTTGATTTCTTCACCTGAAAATTTTCCATTCACATCTATTGCCCACTTATCAATTAGGAGATGGCTCTTATTCTTAGAAATTTGGCAAAGTTATCTATATATTTTAAATATGAGACCTCTTTTTGAGAGGCTATCTATAAAAATTTTATCCCAATTTTCTGTCTTCCTTCTAATTTTGGCAGCTGTTGTTTTATTTGTGCAAAGACTTTTCAATTTAATGTATAGCAAATTATCCATTTTACATTTCATAGTGCTCTCCATCTCCTAGTGACTCATAAAT
Source organism: Gracilinanus agilis (assembly GCF_016433145.1). Lineage (NCBI taxonomy): Eukaryota > Metazoa > Chordata > Mammalia > Didelphimorphia > Didelphidae > Gracilinanus > Gracilinanus agilis. Next base: position 2,308,320 of record NC_058135.1, on the reverse strand, counting down.
TCCTCTCCTCCCCATAATCCAGATAAGTAATATGTTCCCAGTTCCTCTAACTTACTTATGATGACTTTTATGTCTAGATCATGTATCCATTTTGTTATCTTAGTGAATGGTAGAAGATACTGGTAGTATACTAAGTTTCTGCCAAACTACTTTCCAACTGTCCCAACGCTTTTTACCAAATAGTGATTTCTTATCCCAAAAAATCTGAATCTATGCTTTTATCAAATATAAGGTTGCTATAAGCTTTTATATATATATATTTTTTTAAACCCTTAACTTCTGTGTATTAGTTCCTTGGTGGAAGAGTGGTAAGGGTGGGCAATGGGGGTCAAGTGACTTACCCAGGGTCACACAGCTGGGAAGTGTCTGAGGCCAGATTTGAACCTAGGACTTCTCATCTCTAGGCCTGGCTCTCAATCCACTGAGCTACCCAGCTATAAGCTTTTAATGTTGTTTTTATATGTCTGTTTAATTCCACTGCTCTACCTCTCCATTTCTTAGCCAGTACCAGATAGTTTTGATAATTACTGCTTTATAATTCAATTTAAAAGCCAGTACTGCTAGACCTCCTTCCTCTGTGTTTTTTAATTAATTCTTTTGATATTCTTGATAGTTTGTTCTTCCAAATTAACTTTGTTTTTTTTTTTTCTAACTTAATACTTTTTTTGGCTTTTTAATTAGGCAAGATTGTCATTTTAGGGGGCAGCTGGGTAGCTCAGTGGATTGAGAGCCAGGCCTAGAGACAGGAGGTCCTGGGTTCAAATCTGACCTCAGACACTTCCCAGCCATGTGACCCTGGGAAAGTCACTTGACCCGAATTGCCTAGCCCTTACCACTGTTCTGCCTTGGAGCTAATACACAGAATTGGCTCCAAAATGGAAGGTAAGGGTTTTAAAAAAAATTGTCATTTTAATTATATTGGCTTTCCAAATCCATGAACAATTAATATTTCTCCAATTATTTAGATATGACTTTATTGGTAAAAAATGTGTTTTATAATTATATTCCTGTAATTTCTGGGTTTGTTTTTGGCAGCTATGTTCCCAGGTATTTTATCTTATCTGTGGTTATTTTAAATATCTTTCTATATTTTCTATCTCTTCTTATAGGATTTTATTAATAATATATAAAACGGCAGATGATTTGTATGAATTTATTTTGTATCCTGCTACTTTGATGAAATTATTGATAGTTTTACCTTACTTTTTAGTTGGATCTCTAGGATTCTCTACAAATACCATCACATTATGTGCAAACAAAGACAGTTTTATTACCTCATTGCCCTTTCAGATTTCTTCAGTTTCTTTTTCTTCTCTTATTGCCATTGTTATCATTTTGAATACTATGTTAAATAATAATGGTGATAATAGGCATCCTTGTTTCACTCCTGATCTTACTGGAAAGCTTCTAGCTTCTCCCCATTATAGATCGTATTTGCTGGTGGTTTTAGGCAGATGCTTACTATATTTTCCAAGACTTCAAGTTTAAAATCACATAAGCATTAAAATTGAAAAGTTGCAAGCCATTAGAAAATAGCAGAAGAAAGGTAAAATAGAAGATAGCATTAGAGAACATATGATCAGAAAAGAAAAGATGAGCTATTCATACAGTAAAAACCAGGAAGAGTGGATAGCATACCTGCAGTGCTTAATGTAAAAAGAAAATGATAACTCAGCCCAATAGGGATTGAGGAAGATTTGTCAGCGAGTAATCTGATACTATCACACTGAATGAGAAAATATGGATGGGTTCTGGTCTCCACTGATCACCTCAATGATTTCTCACATTCACTCAGTACTGAAATAGGAGTATGGAAAAGAAAGTAAGGAGGAAAGAATGGTCAGGAAGGGGATACATACCAATTCTATACGTGAAGGGGGCAACTTGGGAACTGTGATCACATTTTTTATATACTTTTGAAAACAAAATTAACTTTAAATAAAATCATTTATTTTGGTACATTTTCTTTTTGCATCACATACATTTCCAAGTGAAATCTGCTCATCATTGCCTCCTCAGAAATTCGTCCTTTATAACAAAGAATAAAACTAAAAATTAGTAGAACTCATCAGAACTAACCAAAACATAGAAAAGCTGTGATATTATATAAAATGTTCCACATTTCCATCTCTGCAAAGTTGGGTGGGGGCCTTATCTTTTCTTTGTTCAGTCATAATTTTAGAGTATTCAGTCTCTATTACTTTATAATGTTATAAATTGTTTTCCTGGATCTCCTTCTGTCATTTTTGTATAATTTCTGATGAATTCCCATGTGCTTCTCTATTCATGACATTCTTTGCCATTTGTGGCTTGGCAATATCCTATTATACCCTATTAGCCTATTGTATTATGTTAATATGCTATCACTATTTCACCATTCTCCAATTAATGGACATTTTGTTGTTTGCTACTCCAAAAAGTACTGCTTTCAGTTGGTTGAATATAGTCATTATTTGTGAAATTCTGAACTACTGAGCACATCTTCCCTGAATAAACATCAGGATTTACCTCTTAAAGAAGATTAAATGAAGCAATTTTAGGTATTCAGATTCTCTTAGCTAGCTCCTTCCATTAAGCATAAATTATACCATTCGGACCCATTCAGAATTCTTTTAACTGGTTAGAATCACCTCAAATATTTTCAGGTGGGAAGAGTTAAGATGGGAAAAAGCTCCTTTCTGGTGATTCAACTCCACACCGGGCCGCGTCTACACAAGGAGGGTCGAACTAGACACGATCAGAGGATTTCGGAGTTCTGATTGGGGGGCAGCCTCGGAGGAGAAAGGAAGCGTCTTTCCTGCTCTCTGGGCTCCCAGACTCCTGCTGACAGGCCATGGCTGCTCTGGCTGATGGAAGGCTTCAGGCACAGCCCTTCCACCATGCTCCTGACAGACCCTGCCTAGACTTGATTTAAAGGGGACTCGTATCATTTTTTACTTCCCTGCTTCCAACATTGATTTCGCATTTGCCTTTGAAGATTTGAAACTGCCCAGATGAACACTAATTAGATTGGGCCTGAGCCCAAGTGTTCAAACTCCGAACTCCCAGAGGAGCGTTTCTGAGGGAGTTCTCAGTGAGGACAGGATGTAGTCATGGAAAAAGATTGCCAGCCTTCACTACGGAGAGAGAGTGTTACCACAAGTGTGGTAGTGGATGGAACATACGTAACTAATCTTGATAAGAAATGAAAGCCAGGAACCCCCCCCATCTTTTTTTCCCAGGAAACCCTCAGATGTTGACACTGAGCCATAGGCTGTGAAGCCAAGTGGCAACAATGGCAAACGTCTGAGCCGATTTTCTTTAGAAAGGAGGCAGAGCTCTGAACGGCCTCTTTTTATCCTTTAATCACTGTGTACCTGGGATCTCATTCCTTGTGATTTGAAGAAGCTGAGACGTCTTACCTGGGCAACAGAGCTAATCGGAAATTGTATGGAAAGCTAATTAAAGCTTCAAACATATGAAGGAGGCCTGGCTATGACTTATTCCTGCATATCCTGGCCAAAGACAACAGGGAAAGCTAAAGAATTTTTTTCCCCTTAAATTTGGGAAAGGAGAAAAAGGCAAGCTTAGACAAAGATACCTCATGAAGGCAGAAATAAACATATGGAAAGTTACTAAAAATACTTGCTAAAGTATACCAGCATGTTCATCAGCCAAGAAATTGAAAGACGGGAAAACAAAGAAGAGTTGGAACAGGCCTTCATTAATTGTAATGTTTCTCATAAAAGCAGAAAGCTTCTTTGACTTAATAAAAAATATACCATGGTTCTTTAATGTTCTTCCCATCAAGAAAACCCTTGATGTGATTGTCTTCACTGAAATTATGGCTCCAATCAAAATATTTGATTCATTCAGTTGGTCATTCATTTTCATGTGAGCTCAGACCTACCATAAAATATGTAGTGTTATTTTCTAGTTTTGTTTGTTCATCTGGATTGTGATTTTATCCGTGTAGGAAATGCCCAATAACAAAAAAAAAAAATCTCTCTACAAAGATGGAAAAGCAATAGTCGAACTCTCAGAGTGAGAAACGAAGGGACTTTCCCAAGATCACACAGCAAGTAGGTACAGGAAGTGGACCTTGGGTCCAGGTCTCTCTGTTCCACCAGCTGACTCTGTGTGCACCATGTCAGGGGACTTCTTTGTTCAGATTACTATCTTTTTTATGATGACATCATCATATTTTTGTCCTAATGAGCATTGTATCATATCTGATGCTTTTCCATATTTCTTTCTTATTTTAGTAGTCATGATACAGCATCATGGTAGCATCCTACAGCCTGTCCATGGAGAAGTATAATGTTGATGAGGAGTTTAGGGAGCCACCCACAAAACCAAATCTGGGGCATGAAAGAGTAGTGATGGGAGACTTCTCGTGTTCTAGATATCCAGTGTAGTTCACTCACAACACACAATAAATTATTGATTCACCTTATTGATTTTTTCTTTCAAAATCTAACAGGTTGTATTGGGGAAAATAACACTCTGGATCTGATCCTGGAGGAAATTCTCAAGTAGAAATGATTAGAAGTGGCCATACTATCCTAGAGTTCATAAGGATTGAGGAGGAAGGAGCAGGGCATAGTCTTAAGTGGACCCTGGATGTAAGGGAAATGGATAATACAAAGTTCACAGATAGATCAGGAAGGATTCTATCACTTAAAATTCTATAAATGAAGTTAACTCAAGACGTTCTCAAGAGAGAAATTCTGAAGCCACAAGCCAAAGCATCCCAAAGGAAAGCCAAGGGGATGAAGAATCTGTCTGCTTAGGGTATTGTCGAAGTGCGAGGAACTAAATGTCATGTAGTGTATGTATTTAGAGCCAGGAACAACTAAGTTCAAATGCTGCCTCATACACTTTGTAGCTGTGTGATCCGCGAAAGTCATTTAATTTCTGTCAGCCTCAGTAACTTCATATGTAACATGAAAAGATTAGATTCAGTGATCTTTAAGGTTCCTAACCATTCCAAATCTGTGATCTCATGATCTTACAATTAGATATATGTCTGTGTGCATTTACATATATAGAGCTATTATAGAATAATATATGTATATGACCCACAATGTGTAATATATTAATATGTAATTACATATAGCATATAATTAATAGCTATATTACATGTTCTAAGTAGTCCATATTATTCTATAGGGATAGGGACTAGAGCGATGATTTTGTTAGTATAGAGAATTGCCTGGTAAAGAAAGTCCTTCTACCAAAGCAGGTCAGTACCTTCCCCACAATGAATAGTTTCAGATTGCCCAACACATTAGAGGTTGGCATGTCCATACATGATATTCCATTCTGCATATATGTAAATGAGAGGCCATCTATTGTAGTGGGTTGATAGTTGGCCTGAAGTTAGGAAGACTTGATTTAAAATCCCTCTTCTGACATATATAGGCTATGCAAACTTGGGCAAGTCAACGTCTCAGTTCTCTAGAATAGAATGAAGACTAGACACTGCTCTGTCCTAGGCGATGGCAATAGAAGAAGAATGAGGAAGAAGCATGAGCTGGTGAGTGTGGAGGCTGAGAGCCCGGGGCCTTGTCAACTGTTATCACTCTCAGGAGAGTGGGGCCCCTGGTAGCTGTCATATTGGGGGGAAGATTGGCTGCTTGTAGTTGCAGTGGCAGGACTGCCCACAGATCACAGACTCAGACTTGAGTGGAGGATTCAGGGGCACAACAGACCCTTGACTATAAAAACTGGAATGACTCAATAGGACCCAGAAAAAACAAACACAAAAAAGTACTGAAAACTGAGATAACATACCCCAGCACACTAGGAACCCTGGGACTCCAGCAAAAAGCCAATGATTAAGACTATTGGCCTAGCTGCCAAATTTTTTTTTAAATTAACAAGAAAAGAAGAAAGAACCAACTATTGATAGCTAGTAAGAGGACAAAAGAGACCCTGGCTCAAACTCACAGCACAGTGAAATTAAAACACCTACTTCAAAAATATGTGAAATTCAATAAAGGGTCACAAGCTCAAAGAGAGATTTTTGAAAAGCTTTAAAAAGATTTCAAAAACCAAATGAGAGAGGTTGAGGGAAAAATTAGAAAAAAATAAGAACAATGCAAGAAAATCAATAAAATTATGAAAGAAAGATTACTCAAATGGAAAAAAGATCCAGAAACTCATAAAAGAAAATAATTTATTAAGAACTGGAATTAGATAAGGGGAAGATAACAATATTCTGAGACAGGAAATAATAAAGCAAAATCAAAAGAATGAAATAATAGGAAAGAATATGAAATGGTTTATCATGAAAACAACTGACCTAGAAAACAGATCAAGGAGCATCAATATAAGAATAATTGGACTCCCTGAAAGTTATGATCAGAAAAAGAGTTTAGATACCATAAACCAAGAACTGCCCAGAAATTCTAGAACTAGAGGGTAAAATAGAAATTAAAAGAATCCACTGACCGACACATCAAAGAAACCTAAAGGTGAAAATGCACAGGAATATCATTGCTAAAGTCTATAGCTCCCAAGTTAAGGAGAAAATACTACAAGGAACAAGAAAAAACACTATTTCGATACTGTTGAAATAAAAGGAGGGTCTGGGGGATAGGATTGGATGTAATTTAGGCCAGTATCAGAAGAGTAACCTGGGTTCTGGGAAGGCCACCAAAGCACAGGACTGGCAAAGTCAGACACTGAGATGACCACACCCACTAAGATGATATATAAAACTTGTTTTAATTTTAACAAGGTAATTGGACAACTTAAGCTAAAGGTTTCTATCTAAACCCCACAAGATCTAAATGTCCTGTCACCAGTAGTCAGTCTTCACTGAGCTCACCTATCTATCTAGGAACCCAGACCCTAATATAAATGTCTCATACTAAGGCAAACCAACCCTGCTTTTATGGTAATAGAGGTAGATAGTTAGCTAGGCAGGACAGGGCCCAAAAAGAAAGACCCCAACCAAATTCTCACTAACAGATGGCTCAGCAGTACAGGATCACTCAGGAAGCTTAGCAGATATTTCAATCAAGTAACAGGGATGCAGGTAAGATGGAGAAGTCCAGATCTACCCCAGCCAGCAAAGGAAGGTATCCAGTCCCTCTCCAGGGAAAGAGAGAATGAATCCCCAACACAAGCTAACTGACTCTCCCCAGTAGAATTCTAGGATTCCTTACTCTGCTGTCCCATGACTCTGCTCTCCACACACACACACACACACACACACACACACACACACACACACACACACACTTTACTTATAACACTGGGGAGCTACAGTCAGAATAACAGAAGACTTAGCAGCCACAACATTAAAAGAAAAAGAATGCAGAGCATGGAACACAGTATTTTGTCAAGCAAAAGAACTGGTCTTACAACCAAGAATAACATATCCAACAAAGCTGAGCATAATTATAAGAAACAAAAAATAGATATTTAATGAACTAAAGGAGTTACAACTATTCCTGGGGAAAAATGCAGAGCTCAGTGGAAAATTTGTACTATAAGAAACATGCAAAAAACTAATCACAAGCAACCCAAAAGTTCAAATTGTTTGATTCCTATATGGGAAAATCTCATCTTTGGCCCCTGGGAATGACATTATTGCCTGGGTATTTTGAAAGGGCATGTATGGATGGTAGACTTAAGGTCAAGGTGAATGGAATAGAATGAGTCAAAATGGTAGTGAAGAAGATCTGGAATTATATTGTATTATGTTGGGGGTACTATGGATAATGAAGCATTACCAATATTAGACCTGTATGCACCAAGTATTATATCATCCAGATTTTTAATGGAAAAGCTAAAGGTGATATAAACTGTAATAGATGATAAAATGACAATAGTGGAGGACTTTAATTTTCTCTTCTCAGAACTAGATAAATCTCACCAAAAAATTAATAAGAAAGAAGTTGAGATGAATAGACTCTTGGGCAAATTAAATGATAGCTATCTGGGGTGTGCCCACATACCTGCATGAGGTTAACCATTGGTCTAAGCCTGATCATACACATAATCTAAACATGGTTTCTGGAAAGACAACAATGGTTTAAAGGGCATAAATATTATACAAAAGTCTTATTTTAACATTCTTCATACTGTGGAAGTAATCCTTAGGGAAGCATTCCTGAGGGGTTGTGGCATTGAAGTAAAAGTTCCATTGGATATAACTAAGCTGGATAGCCTTGGTTTTGGAAAGAATATGGTCCTGGAAACAGATTGTGTCTGCTACCTAAGGACAAATCTAGCTAAATATGATCCTGGTGAGATATGTTAACAGAGAACCAGACTTGTTAAATGGATCAAATTAAATGCTGATAAGAACTTGGAGAAATGAGCCTAATATTACATTTCTAGAACAGCTATGAATTGTTTTTTTAGAAAATGTGATGGAAATATACATTAAAATCTATAAAGCTATTAATGTATTATTATGAATTATAATTTCCAATTATAATTAATACATAATTACTATTTTTTTTATCCTGGGACTCCATTCTAGGAGCATAGGGCCACAACCAGTAGGCAATGGGTCGCTCAAGGTCACCCAGCTGGGAAGTGTCTGAGCCCGGACTTGAACCTAGGACCTTTCGTCTCTAGGCCTGGCTCTCAATCCACTGAGCTAGCCCAGCTGCCCCTACTTTAGGTTGTGTATTATAAAGCTAACCAGTATTATTGAGAGGGCAAAAAGCTGTATGTATATATATGCGTATATATACATATATATGAAAATATTCATGGGATCTTTGTAATGACAAAATAACTGGAAATAACACAAATGCAATGATTGGGAGAAATGACTGAACAGACTGTGATATCTGAATGTAATGAATTGCATTATGTTATTAGAAATGACAAATATTGGAAATATAAAGAAAAGGGAACAATATAATGAGATGAAAAGAGAAGAAAATGAGAACAATACATTAAACCAATAATAACCTCAAAATCAAGAGAAAAAAGTATCTAAGTAAAACAATTCCAAAGGGAACTGAAAAGCATAGGATGTTTATATTAGTACACATATAATTTACATACTTTAAACAAATTGTAAACAATATGGAGTTTGTGGGTTTGCACATAATCTTTTTTGTTTAAATAAAAAAATAAATTTATTTATTTAAATGTTTTTTAGTGGTAGTGGTTGTGGTGTTGCTAAGCATGTAATTTTTTCTAACTGAAAAAAAGATCCATGAGTTTTAATAAGCTCAATGTGAGAATATAATATGAAGTGGTAGCCAAGAAAAAACCTTAATATAGAATGTTTTAGATGACAAGAGTATTCTACTGAGGAAATTGAAGACTATTAGTATCCTTTTGGTTAATAATCTATAAGTGAGGTTTTATATAGATAGATATATTTCTCTTCCTAAAAGCATGAGATAATTGATTTTGCTGTTTAATTCTTTTCCTTTCTATTTCTAATTATTTAGGTATTCTATGCTTAATTATTTTGCATATTCCATACCCTACTCATGAGTGATTTCCTTTTGAAGGAATATCTCAAAGGCTTCCATTTTAATCAAACTTCACTAACTTTCATCAAAGAATTAAGTTCAACTGAATAACATATTCCTTGCATTTGCAAACATCTATTTTGTTTTCTATAAGATTTTGCTTATAGATTTTTTAGAATTATTCTTTTCCTTGAGGTTTATATCTTAGACATCTCTGGCTCCCAAGAAGTTCTTTATCATTGACTCCTTTTTTGTTTATTCATTTTTCTAATTTTTATTCCTGATTTGGAACTTTGATTTAAAACCAAGTTCTATGCACTTTGGGAAGAATATTGAAGGTATATATAACCTTGATCTCTATTATCTTTGGTCTTGCCACTACTTTCCCGGGGTAGCAAATGCTGTGTTCTTAATGGATGTCACGGGTGGCTTAGTTCAAGGAGCTACCCTAAATGATGTGACCTGTGGCTTATTGATCTATGATCTTATCACTGTCCTCCTACTATGAGATTTGTAGGTTCCTGATTTTGTTTAGGTCTAGATGACAGCTTCAGGTTTGTCTTATGTTGGAACTCCAATGGACAGTTTCAGCCTTAGCCTCCTTCAGATCTGAGGGCTGAGTTCACCAGCTTACTCCAGGATCAAAATGATGAAGTTATAGCCTCGACTGCTGTTGACAGATAGAAGCCTTAACCTTCTGTCTCTGCTATATCCTGCTCCCTGCTTCTGAGGTCAGTCACACAGCTGCTATGCCTGCTCCCTTCCAGGTCCATAGGCACCAGCCTTACCCTAGTCCCCATTCTAGTTCATTTAGCAAGGTTCTTGTTTAGATTCCCGCCCCAGTACTCACAGGCATACGGACATCTTACTCATTTCCTGTACTGAAGTAATCTGGGGAAATGGCCCATTGGGCTTTCTCTTTAGATTTCCTAATTGTTACTAAATCTGGTGGTCTTCCTTAATATTTTATAAACAGTTATGGAAGAAAGCTGGGCTGGGCTGCATCCTCTTGCTTTACCATCATGTCAATCCTTTTCCATTTTGCTTCCCAGGGCATCAGATTCCACTATTTCCCTTGATTTCTTACTACCATGAAGTAGGCATGTATACTTCAGATTGATTTTGCTTTGTATGCAAAATTCTCTCTCCCTATTCCTGAGTTAAACTGTGACATTTCTTCCATCCATTTGCTGAAGTCTATCAGTATTTACTTTGTCTTCTGTTTTCCATCCTACTGGGTATTTTTCATAGAGGATTTCCTGAAGTGTGACATTCAGGCATTTTATTTCTTTGTGCTTTTTTTATTCTTGGAAGAATGATATGTCTTCTGAAGGACTTATGAAAAAGAATGCTATCCACCTCTAGAGAAAGAACTATTGGACATGCATGTTGATCTATGATGAAGGCTCCATGTATTTTATGATGAAGTCTGCTAATCATAAGAATGTGTTAATTTCAGGAAGTTGCCCTAACACATTATAAAATAACTCTGTCCATTTGAATGTTATGTCTAAAGAAAAAAACAGAGTAATAGAAATACATTTCAATGTAGGTTTATAAACTAAACTAGAAATAATAAGCAGATATAGGAATATTTATGGAAAAAGCATTGTTAGCTATTTCATTTTTCTATTACTTCCTCACTTTAGCAAAACAGAGTTATTTGTATTCAAATCTTTATTCTATATTAAAGAATAAAGATTTAGCACACACACAAAAAAAGAACTGTTGGAGTAGAAATGCAGATGAAAACATGATTTATCACTTGTTTTTTTGGATATTTAATTTGGGGTTTGGGTTTTAAAACATCATTCTCTTACAAAAATGAATAATATGGAAATGTTTTGCATGATAATACCTGTACAGCCCAAATTGAATTGCTTGTCAACTCTGCGAGGGGGAGGGAAGAAAGGAGGGAGACAACATGAATCATATAACTTTGGAAAATGTAAATATAAATTTGTTATTAAAGTAAAATAAAGATAAAACCTAAAAATTAAAATTATTAAAGGAATAATATGCCTTAGATTATCTCATTACATCTTTCCTTCAAGTTCTGTTTCTTGTAGAGAATTCATGTATTATATTTTTGCTATCTTTTTAATTTGATCAATTAATTTTCTTTCTACTTCTATATATTGTGTCCCAAAATATTCTTTTATCAAGAGACTATTACTTTAAGGAGTTTCTCTGTCAATGGTTCTTTTTAAAAATATTCACATGAACTATGTTGTGGGGTGGGAGGGAGCAATAAAAATAATGAAAGTGAAAAAAAAATGTTTTGATTTGCATTCAGAGTCCATCGGTTCTCTCTGAACCTGAATAACATTTTTCATTATGAACTCTTTGGAAGTGTCATAGATCATTGCATTAATCAGAATAATTAAGCTTTTCACAGTTGGTCATCATCATAATATTGCTGTTAGGTTGTACATTGATATCTTCCCACTTTACTTTCTGTCAGCTCAGATGAGTCTTCCCAGGTTTTTATGAAACCATCTCCCTTGTTATTTTTCTGTCATTTGTTCTAAGTCATCTACTCTCTAATGAGATTTTAATTTGTAGATTTTTAAAGAAGAAATCAGAAACAAGGAAATACACACTAACCAAAGGTGTTCAACATTTGGTCATTGTCAGAAAGCATTTATTAAATACTTACTGTGTGCCAAGCACTGTACTAAGCATTAGAAATAGAAAGAAAGGCAAAAGACAAACACATCCTTCAAGGAGTTCCCAAGAAAATAGAGGAGATAAAAAGGCAAACAGCCATGTACATAATAGCTATATGCAGGATAAATGGAAATAATCAACTGAGGGGAGGCATTAGAATTAAGAGCTGTTGGGAAAGGCTTACTGTAGAGGTTGGATTTTAGCTGAGATTTGAAAGAAGCCAGGAAATCCTGGAGGCAGTAATAAAGAAGGAAGAATATTCCAGTCATGGGGACAGTGAGTGAAAATGCCAAGAATCAAGAAATGGAGTGTTTTAATAGAGGAAAAGCAAAGAAGCCCATGTCACTGAATCGAAGAGTATGTTGTGTAAGGAGACTGGAAAGCCTGGGAATGGAGCTACATTATAAATAGCTTTGAACAATACTTGACCCTGGAGGTGATAGGGAGCCACTGGAGTTTCTGGAGCAGGAAAGTGACATCATAATCCCAAGCTTTATGAAAATCACTTTGGCAATTGAATGGAGGATAGACTAGATTTCAGAGACTTGTAGCAGACATACAAATTAGCTTGTCAATATAATGAACAAGAAACTTGGCCTGTAAGAAAAGTTGTCAAAATGAACTTCCTGACCTTCTTTATAGAGATTAGGGACTATCGGTGTGAAATAGTGCTTAGACTGTCAGATACAACTGATAGGTTGGTTGATTTTATTGAACTACTTGTCTTCTTGTTATCTTTATACATGGTTCACTGCATGGGGGAATAGGAGAGAGATTTGTTTGAAAAATGAAGGTGACATTAAAAAATAATAAAATACTTTAAGTAACTACAAAAAACTTATAAAGATACTGAATTCAAGAAGTTTAAATAGTCTGCTTTTTAAATTAAATAAGGAATTTTAAAATTAGTTTTATTTGTAACCTATTGTCAGTTAATTTAATAAGTATTTTTAAAATTAACTTGCTTATGAACTTGCCTTTACTCAAAGATGTTATTTTTATCCATTATATTGTTTTTAAATCCCTAAATGAAGTACTCAGGCTGATCCCATATGTCATTTTGCAAATGAGACATTTTCTACATATGGACCTTAACATTTATGTTAAAATCCCACCAACTCAGAATCCCACTAACCAAATGAGGGGAATCCTGGAATTTTTTAAACAAGAATAATTTAAATAACTGCATTTTTATTGCTTTCAAGTGCCCACTGTGAATGCTGCTGACTCTTTAAGTATGGCTGAATCAGCAGGAGGTAATGATTCCATCTGGGATTGCTCAGGGTACCCGTGTTAACAGAGGATGGCATGCATGCCCTTTGAAATAAAAGGATCTATGCTCTTGGCAGCAATCTTGAGTTCAAGCAACATGCTAACTCTGCACTCTTTATTTCAGTTCCCAAATTGTTGACAGATTCCCCTCCGTTTTTGGACTATCTTGTGATTGGCAACTGGTGAACCCCTTTGCCCTTGGACTACAGTTCCTGGCAATCAAGAAGATATTTGAACTCAGTCTGACCTTTGGATTTTCTCTGCCTTTTCAAGTTTTCCCTTCTCAGACCTTGGCCAAAGGCAAGGATTGCCTAATGCCTCCTTTATCACATCATCAATCTCTCTTTTCTATCTCAGTTAGGGAGGGGGGAATGTAATTATTAATTTCCTTAGCTATAGGCATAGGTCAGTCCTCCATATGTGGTGATAAAAAATAATTAGTCACTAAATATTTCTAAACACCAGAGCTGATTAAAGAACTAGCTGAGACATTCATATTTGCCACATTTCTTTACACAAAAAATGTCATTAAATAGGTTTTAAAGATAGTTGCAATCTCAGATCTTGGGATTGTAGAGATTGTGGTCAGATGAGCAGGACGATGTTAGACTAGACATTTTTGTTAGTCCCCTATTCATGCTCAATAAATAAATAAAACTCTTAAAGAGGAACTATGGACCAGAGATAGAACAAGTGTAGTTGAATCCAATTACTGGAGAAGAAAGTGAAAAAAAAACCAATAAGATAATAATTTTATGTAATAATAATGGAGTACACTCATCTTTAAGTCATTCACCATCCCATCCCATGCTGACTTCCAAACCCCGTTGGCATCTACTTGGAACTCTCATATGGATTTCACTCCTGTTCCAAAAACTCTTCTGGAGCATCTCCCTCACCATATTTCCCCTACTCTGTTGCAAGAAATAGTAGGCATTGCTCTGTTGAGCTACCTGAGGGGTCAGAGGAAAAGCAGATAGGCTATCTTTTCTTTTTCTTGATGATGACTATAGTTTAGGGAAATCCAAGAATATAGAGACTGCCCAGAATACTCACCTCAACTTTCCCCAAGATTGCAAAGAGTATCAGGAGCTCATTTGTCTTGGTCAGAGAAGGAAAGAATCAGAGCTAAAGATATCTTCCTGGGGCAGGAGGATAAAATGTGTACTTGTAGTAGGCAGGAAGGAAAGGGATCTGAAATTAAACTAGTTTTGTCTCAGAAGCTACTTAGAGTAGAAACAGAGGATTGTGAAAAAGAACTTCCCCAAGAGAAAAATGGGATGAAGAGAGGAAGACAAGAGAAATATGAAGTCTGGCCTCATGGGTAGGAGGAGTACGAAAATGAGAAGGGAATATAAAGGGTAAATTCTAAAACTTCCAAAGATTTCAAGAGATATAAAATTCTGTTTAAAAAAAGATCTAGAGCATAAAGAGATAAATCAATAGAGAGGATAATAAAATTAAAAAGATGAGTACTAAAATATCAGAAAGATTACAAAACAAAGCAAACTGAATTAATGTCTAGTTAGAACTAGAACTGTTGAATCCCAAGATGGAATGGAACCACAACAGGAGATTCTACTATGGTTCACAAAAGAGATTAAAAAAAAGAAAGAAAAGAATATCCAAACCTATGCACAGCACAACTGATTACCATGTAGGAAATTTGGATTCTTGGTGAGAAATTTCTCTAAAACAAAGAAAATAACATTATTTCAAATACAGATATACTGACTGAGGGACAAGGTGAAAGAAGAGAAGAAAAAAGCACAATTCTAATAATAATGATAATCTATTTATATTATATTTGAAAATTAGCAAAAAGGTTACATATATTACCTCATTGGATCACAATCATCCTGTAAAGCAAGTCCTATTATTCTCTCCATTTTACAATTAAGGAAACTGAAAGAGATAGAAGTTAAATGACTAAAAGATATACAATCTATATACAGGCAAAAGCTACCAATCTTATTCTTTTTTAAAAATATTTATTTATTTATTTAGAATTTTTCCTCATGGTTACATGATTTGTCTTCTTTCCCTCCCTTCCCCCCTCCCATAACCAATGAGCAATTCAACTGAGTTTTACATGTATCATTGATCAAGACCTATTTCCAAATTGTTGTTAGTTGCACTGGTGTGGTAGTTTCGAGTCTACATCCCCATCATGTCCGCCTCAACCCATGTGTTAAAGCAGTTGCTTTTCTTCTGTGTTTCCTCTCCTGCTGTTCTTCCTCTGAATGTGGGTAGCGTTCTTTTCCATAAATCCCTCAGAACTGTCCTGGGTCATTGCATTGCTGCTAGTACAGAAGTCTATTACATTCGATTTTACCACAGTGTATCCGTCTCTGTGTACAATGTTCTTCTGGCTCTGCTCCTTTCACTCTGCATCAATTCCTGGAGGTCTTTCCAGTTCACATGGAATCCCTCCAGTTTATTATTCTTTTGAGCACAATAGTATTCCATCACCAGCAGATACCACAGTTTGTTCAGCCATTCCCCAATTGAAGGGCATCCCCTCATTTTCCAGTTTTTTTGTCCCTACAAAAAGCGCGGAGGTAAATATTTTTGTACAAGTCTTTTTCCTTATTATCTCTTTGGGGTACAAACCTAGAAATAGTATGGCTGGATCAAAGGGCAGCAAAAGCCACCAATCTTAAAGACAGACTAAATAGAGACAATTGAAGATTCCTACCAGAAGAATATGACAAATCAAAAACCTGAACACCACAATGCAGAAAATAATACAAGAAGACCAACACCTGTGCAGGAACCATCCTTTTAGTATGTATTGTAAGTAAGCCCCTCCCTGAGACCCCAGCCTCTGGTTACAGTTTCCTTCCCAAGCCAGTTTGTATCCTGTCAGTGGTCTGGACCTCTCATTTCCTTGTAGCCATGGTAATGTCAATCAATCATGCTTCCCTGTCCTTAGTTCTTGGTTCTTAGTCCTTAGTTCCCCAAACGGTATATAATTTCCCAAACAGAATCATCTAGCCAGATACATTCTCCTAGAGATACTGAGGGTGTTTGAGAGTGTTGACTCTGTGTAGTTTGTGGCGCTTGGCTCTGTGATAGTGGCTGATTATTGGACCCATCTCTTTCCTGATTAAAGACTTGGTTTTTCTGCCTACTTTAATAGGTCTGTGTTTTTCCCACGTAAACAGGGCAAAGTACCAACTTAAAAGAGGAATTAGAAGCAAAAAAATACAATTAAGAAACACAAATGGAAGGAAACTTAACCTAAATATCATAATGTCAAATGTGAATCAGTTTACATTATATTTCAACAAATGCACAAACTCTTTTTCCTCCTTTTCACCCCAGAAACTGCTCCTTAGCCTGAAGGGTATCACCTCAGTAGAAGTACATTGCAAGGGAAAATATTTCTGCATTCAAATTTAGAAGATCTGGGATCAATTCCTAGTTCTGAATCGATTAGCTGTGTAACATTGGGCAAATCACTCCACCTATCTGGACCTCTGGTCTCTCACCAGTAAAATGAAAGGCTTGGACTAGATGGACACTCTCTAGCTCTAGATATGTGATCCTAGGATTCATGGTCTCTCTCTCTGGAAACAGATTTAATGTCTCACCTCTATCACATCTTTTCCTCCTTTCCTTCATCAGGTAGTTCACTTATGAACAACTATCATTCCCTTCTTTCATCTTCATATTTGATAGCTAAATGCTAATTCCATCTGAAGTATATCTCTTTCACACACAAAGACACTTCCTTTTTTGCTCATCCTCTCTTCTTTTCTCTCATTATTTTTGCTTAATTTCCTGAAAAAAAATCTTTCTTTCTCTAACTATACAGATTTGTAAACCAAAGTCCTTAATAAAATGAAAGTAGCCCAGTATTCAAGTTTCTCTAGAATTAGAGGAAAACAAGAGAAACAGACTTAGCCTATCAGCTTTTTAAATACTTGAAAACAACCCGCCTTTTTGAGATCTCTATATAAAATGCTACAATCCTCTTTTTTCATACCTCCTCTTTTTTAAAAAAAACTTTAAATATTCAAAACAAAACTGGCATTATAACCAGGGTAAAGTGGCAAAGCTTTTCCCCCATGGTGTCAAAATTCAGAGGATGCTGACATCATTCGACACCCTTAAGGAATGTAGAAACAGCTGAACTTAGTACCCAATTAGTAGGTATAATTAATTTACCAAATATATAATGCCAAGAGTAGTTCCCCAGTGATAGATCATTTTTTTTCCAAAAGAAGAATTGCCAAAAGTTTTTCACAGAAAAATTGTTCAAAATAAATAATATAAAGACAAATGCAAATCAAAACACTTTGTGGGGTTCTAGATTACATAATATAAGTTGGCAAAGTTAACTAAAGAAAGAATCTTGCTTGATTCAATCAACTATCAATCAATCTTGGGGTTATTTGTTTGTGTCCCTGGAATTTAGAATAATTATAGCATGCAAGAAGTACTAATAAACACTTGATTCAAAGAGGCTATGGAATGATAGGAAAAGTGATTCAGCAATGAATTGGTCTAATCCTTCTGGAACAGAATTAGGAATTATATGGAAAAAAATTGTCCATGCCTTTGAGTCAGAAATTCCATATACCTCAAAGAAGCCAAGGGTAAAAAGAAAGTTGCACTGTATCTCAAAATATTCAGAGAAGCATTTTTAAGTATTTAGAGAACTATGGGAAGACTTGTATGAACTGATACAGAATTAAGCAAAACAAGAAAAAAATTGTTTAGAATCACCACAAAAATGTTAAAAATAAAATATGAATATGAAATATGACAAAATATGAAATAATTTTTCATTTCCAATGTAGAAGCAGAAATATAGATGATAAATGTTGCATATGCTATTAGATGTTACTAATATATTGGTTGCATTTCTCACTTATATTTCTGATGTCTTAAGGATTAAATAGTGATATTCTGCTTGCAAGTGATGGAAAAAAATAGTCAGAATTTTAGACAAGTGATTTACAAACTTTTGGAAGCTCAGAAACAGGGGAACTCTTAGTAATGATTTGCCAGGTGGTTTTGTTTTCCATTTTCTGTAACCTAAGTTGCATATGGGTATATTAATATGAAAATTACATGAATCTAGCCCATCATCTCAAATTTTGAAATGAGTTATCCATTGAACTAGAACAAACTGGTCTCTCAGATCCTTTCCCACTCCAAGAGTCTGACAGGGAGACTGAAAAAAAGGTCTTGTGGTTCAGAATGAAACCATGTCAGATGTTTGTCAATGGAAAAAATGAAAATTGTCTTGTAGACTTGTGGCTTGCCTTACAAAACCTATTCACTACAGAAAATTCTGGGAGAGAGAAAGCGTGCCCTAAACCAAGGAATCTGGGCTCTGGATTCACATTGTCACCTGAGAAGCCAAGAAGAGACCAATTCTCAAACTACTCTGGGCAGAATAGTCTATAAAAGAGCTAGGAAAAAAGCACATCCACTAGAAGCAGTAATGGAAACAAGAACAAGTACACAAACAACAGTAGTAAGCTGACTCACATGCTTAACTTGTGACCATGCCTTCAAAAACTAGAGAATACTTGAAAACAAAATACGTAAGGGATGGGAAGGACTTGAAGGAGAAGCCAAAATCCTTCAATAAGGGATTCCTGAATTCTTGTTGAAGATTTCAGCAGAAAATCTTTTAAAATAACTCTGACAATGATTTCCATACATCAGTTTAGACTTGTTACTAAGCTCACAGGATATCTGCATTTAGAGTTTAGATCTGACCTTTTAGATGATCTAGTGCAAACCCCCTATTTGATGGATGAGGGAATTGAAGGCCAGAGAAATTAAAGAGACTTGCTCACAGCCACACAGGACTCTGAGTGAATTACCCTCCATCTGGATGCTTGAAGGAGACTGTTTTGAATCTTCATATTTCACAGTTTAAACACATTTAATAGCCTCTCTTTATTAACATGTTTTTCTTCTACCATTCACTAAGAGTTCAGCTTTATCCTAAAAATAAAGTCAAGACAATGAAGAGAAGGAAGAAGGGCCAGAACAGGGGTTCAGAACAGGACCAGGAAAGAAAAGGAGCTGAAGTATTGGAAGAGGGGGTCACAGACTTCAAGACCAACACTTACTCCAATAAGATAGTTATAATTTTACTGTCTAGTTTTCTGTTCCACTTTCACATATTTTGCCTCAGTTTCCTCAGTGGTAAAATGAGCTGGAGAAGAAAATGGCAAACCATTCCAGTATCTTTGCCAAGAAAACCCCAATGAGGTCATAAGAGTCAGACAAGACTGAAACAATTCAACAACAAAGTGCTTGATACAGAAACTCTCTAACAAATTAAAATGGACCAACAAAGTATAAATCTATAAAGCATAAATCTCTTATGAACCAAATATGAACTAAATAAGCACCAATATACTAATTAATTCTGACCTACATAACTCTTATTTTAACAGTGTTAACTAAATCTTAACTTATAATCACTGATACCCATAAATCACAATGGAGTGAGCAAAAAGTGATTAATTTGAGAGGGGGTACACAAAATCATGGTTGAAATTGCATTGATTAGAGCATTTAACTTTTTCAAATTTGTTTTCCTTTACAATGTTCTTACAATATCTTACTTCATTCTGCATCAACTCATACAAGTGTTTCCAGGTTGCTCTAAAACCTTCCTTTTCGGGGGATTTCTGGGAAGATGGCGGTGTTAAAGGAGGGAATCTTAAAACCTCTGCACCCTTACACACCGAGATAGAAAACAATGTACTTTGAGAAGAAAGAGGACCAAATCTAATAATGGGACAGAGCAGGGGGAACCCTACTGCAGCACAACTAAAGAGGTACACCAAGAAAAAGGCTTCAATTCTTGAACTGTCAGGTGTAGAAGGGGAATCCCAGGACGCCTCCCCCAACGTGCTGTGTGGAGTCTCCAGCGCCCTAGGAAATCTCAGGTCAGGGGGATGCACAAGTCCGGAGAGAGGGCCTTGCTGGCACCTCAGTTGGGGATTTAAACACAGGCACTGGAGAGGTGACTGGAGGAGAAAACCAGAGAAACACAGCAAAAACGCCCAGAAGATGGTGGCTTAGAGAGAGCCAAACCCCAGACCACAGACAGCTTGGCTTCCTCATACGGAGATAGAGGAGGCAGGGCTTCAAGAGGAAAGAAAACCAGATCAAACACAGTGGACAGCACAGGGGGACCCCACTGCTGGAGAGCTCAGTTCAGTGAAAAAGCTCCTTCTTGTCCCCCCATGGCTTTTTAATTTTTTTTTGGGGGGGGGGGTTGTTCCTTTTTCCTTCTTCTTGAGGTTTTAGCCTCAGGGCAGATTAAGCAGTAAGACTAATCCAATCAATACAGGCCAAATACCAACAACTGGACAGACAAGAAGTCTTCAGAGGGCAGAAAAAGTAACTACAAACCTCCATTGCCAGCTGAGGAAGATCTTTCATCAAAGATCATTAAATATATGTGCTCAAACTACGAGAACAAGGAAGGAAAAAATATGAGTAAGCAACAGAAAAAGAGAAAAGAAATGACAATTGATAGCTTCTTTCAAGGAAGTGAAAACAAAGCAAATGAAATAGAAGAAGAGGAAGTAGTTCCAGCGAACTGGACATGGGCTTTGGAAGACCTCAAAATTCAATTAACTCAAGAACTTAAAATTCAATTAACTCAAGAACTTCAGGAACTCAAAAAGCAATCAAGAGAGGCAAAAGAGGCTGAAGACAATTTGAAAAAGGAAATACATGAACAAAAACAAGAAAATTAAAGTCTTAAAATCCAGAATTGGCTGACTTGAAAATGAAGCAAAGAAGGCAAAAGATGATCTAAAAAGAAAATCAGACCAGAAGGAGAAGGATGACCAAAAAGCCAGGGATGAAATTCAGTCTTTAAAAAACAGAACTCAACAACTAGAAGCAAATGACTTCACAAGGCAGCAAGAATATAATAAACAAAATTTTAAAAATGAAAAATTTGAGAAGAATATGAAACACCTCATTGATTCAACCAAAAATCTGGAGAACAGAGCTAGAAGAGACAACTTAAGAATTATTGATTTAACAGAACATCATGATAAAAGAAAAAGTTTAAATAGCATCTTATAAGAAATTGTCAAAGAAAATTGCCCAGAAATTCTCGAACAAGAGAGAAAAGTGGAAATTGAAATCCACAGATCACCTCCTACATTTAATCCATAACTGATGACTTCCAGGAATGTTATAGGCAAATTCAAAACCTACCAGACGAAGGAAAAAATATTACAAGCTGCTAAAAAGAAGTCATTCAGATATCAGGGAACCTCAGTTAGGATAACACAGAATCTGGCTGCATCTACATTGAAGAACTGGAAGGCATGGAACACTATATTCTGGAAAGCAAGAGAACTGGGTCTAAAACCAAGAATCAACTAACTATATTATTGCAGGGGAAAGTATGGTCATTCAATAAAATCAAGAACTTCCAAATATTCATCAAGAAAAAACTGGACTTAAACAGAGAGTTTGCTGCCCAAACCCAGAACTCAAGAGAATCAACATAAGGTAATTAAGAGAATGGGGGGAGGAGAAAAAATTCTTTTCTTTAAGAGAACAAACAAGTTCAATGAATTTGTATCCCAAGAAGAAAGGTAGATATTGGAAAATATTAAAAATTTTTATTACCAACAGGGTAACTAGAAAAAGTTTACATAGCGGTGTTGTGAGGAAGATTAGGTAGTAATTAATTAAGAATTAAGGTTCATCTATCAGGCTGGAGCTAGAGCATTCTAGGATGGAATGAAGGGGCAGGAAGTGTGTGTGCCCTGAGAAAGAGACTCCATTAGACATCTTACCCAAACCTATGGGATGTAGCCAAAGCAGTTCTAAGGAGAAAATTTATATCCCTGAGTGCATATATTAACAAATTAGGGAGGGCAGAGGTTAATGAATTGGACATGCAACTTAAAAAACTAGAAAATGAACAAATTTAAAATCCTCAGATGAAAACTAAATTAGAAATACTAAAAATCAAAGGAGAAATTAATAAAATTGAAAGAAAAAGAACTATTAAATTAATAAATAAGACTAGAAGCTGGTATTTTGAAAAAACAGATAAAATGGACAAAGTACTGGTCAATCTAATTTAAAAAAGGAAAGAAGAAAACCAAATTAACAGTATCAAAGATGAAAAGGGAGACCTCACCTCTAATGAAGGGGAAATTAAGGCAATCATTAAAAACTATTTTGCCCAATTACATGGCAATAAATATAGCAGTCTAGGTGATATGGATGAATATTTACAAAAATGTAAATTGCCTAGATTAATAGCAGAAGAAATAGAATACGTAAATAATCCAATATCAGAAAAAGAAATTGAACAAGCCATCAAAGAACTCCCTAAGAAAAAATCACCAGGGCCTGATGGATTCACAAATGAATTCTAACATTCAAATAACAATTAATCCCAATACTATACAAATTATTTGATATGATAAGCAAAGAAGGAGTCCTACCAAATTCCTTTTATGCCACAAATATGGTACTGATTCCAAAGCCAGGTAGATCAAAAACAGAGAAAGAAAACTACAGAACAATCTCCTTAATGAACATAGATGCAAAAATCTTAAATAGAATATTAGCAAAAAGACTCCAGCAAGTGATCAAGAGGGTTATCCATCATGATCAGGTGGGATTATACCAGGAATGCAAGGATGGTTCAACATTAGGAAAACCATACACATAATTGACCATATCAACAAGCAAACCAACAATAACCACATGATTATCTCAATAGATGCTGAAAAAGTCTTTGACAAAATACAACACCCATTCCTACTGAAAACACTACAAAGTATAGGAACAAAAGGTCCTTTCCTAAAAATAATAAACAGTATATATCTTAAATTATCAACAAGCATCATATGCAATGGGAATAAATTAGAAGCCTTTCCAATAAGATCAGGAGTGAAACAAGGATGCCCATTATCACCTCTATTATTTAACATTATACTAGAAACACTAGCAGTAGTGATTAGAGAAGAAAAAAAAATTGAAGGTATTAAAATAGGCAATGAGGAGACTAAGGTATCACTCTTTGCAGATGATATGATGGTTTACTTAAAAAATCCTAGAAAATCAACTAAAAAGCTAGTAGAAATAATCAACAACTTTAGAAAAGTTGCAGGATACAAAATAAATTCACATAAATCATCAGCATTTCTACATATTTCCAACACATCACAGCAGCAAGAGGTAGAAAGAGAAACACCATTTAAAATCACACTAGACAATATAAAATACTTAGGAATCTCTCTACCAAAACAAACACAGGAATTATACAAACATAACTACAAAACACTTCCCAAACAATTAAAACTAGATCTAAACAATTGGAAAAACATTGATTGCTCATGGGTAGGATGAGCTAACATAATAAAAATGACCATTCTACCCAAATTAATTTACTTATTTAGTGCCATACCTATCAAACTACCAAAAAACTTTTTTACTGAATTAGAAAAAAACTATAAAAAAGTTTATTTGGAAGAACAAAAGATCAAGAATATCAAGGGAAATAATGAAAAAAAAATGTAAAGGAAGGTGGCCTAGGAATACCAGATATTAAGCTATACTATAAAGCAGCGGTCATCAAAACAATATGGTACTGGCTAAGAGACAGAAGGGAAGATCAGTGGAATAGACTTGGGGTAAGTAACATCAGCAAGACAGTGTATGATAAACCTAAAGAGCCCAACTTTTGGGACAAAAATCCACTACTTGACAAAAACTGCTGGGAAAATTGGAAAACAATATTAGAGAGATTAGGTTTAGATCAACATCTCACACCCTACACCAAGATTAATTCAGAATGGGTGAAAGACTTGAATAAAAAGAAGGAAACTGTAAGTAAACTAAGTGAACACAGAATAGTATACTTGTCAGATCTCAGGGAAAGAAAAGATTTTAAAACCAAGCAAGAGTTAGGAAAAAATTACAAAATGTAAAATAAATAATTTTGATTATATTAAATTAAAAAGTTTTTATACAAACCAAAACAATGTAGCCAAGATCAGAAGGGAAACAACAAATTGGGAAAAAATCTTTATAACAAAAAATTCTGACAGAGGTCTAATTACTCAAATATTAAAGGAGCTAAATCAACGGTATAAAAAATCAAGCCATTCCCCAATTGATAAAAATGGGCAAGGGACATGAATAGGTAATTTTCAGATAAAGAAATCAAAAGTATCAATAACCACATGAGAAATTGTTCTAAATCTCTAATAATTAGAGAAATGCAAATCAAAACAACTCTGAGGTATCACCTCACACCTAGCAGATTGGCTAAAATGAAAGAAGGGGAGAGTAATGAATTTTGGAGGGGATGTGGCAAAATTGGGACTACTAGTGGAGTTGTGAACTGATCCAACCATTCTGGATGGCAATTTGGAATTATGCCCAAAGAGTGATAAAAGAATGCCTGCCCTTTGGTCCAGCCATACCATTGCTGGGTTTGTACCCCAAAGAGATCATAGATAAACAGACTTGTACAAAAATATTTATAGCTGCACTCTTTGTGGTGGCAAAAAATTGGAAAATTAGAGGATGCCCTTCAATTGGGGAAGGGCTGAACAAAATTTGGTATATGTTGGTGATGGAATACTATTGAGCTCAATGGAATAATAAACTGGAGGAATTCCATGTGAACTGGAAAGACCTCCAGAAATTGATGCGAATGAAAGGAGGAGATCCAGGAGAACATTGTACACAGAGACAGATACACTGTGGCACAATCAAATGTAATGGACTTTTGTACTAGTAGCAATGCAATTACCCAGGACAATTCTGAGGGATTTATGGTAAAGAATGCTACCCACATTCAGAAGAAGAACTACAGGAGAGGAAACACAGAAGAAAAACATCTGCTTGAACACTTGGATTGATGAGGACATGATTGGGGATGTAGACACTAAATGACCACACCAATGCAACTATCAATAATATGTAAATAAGTCTTGATTGATGACACATGTTAAAACCAGTGGATATGCGAGTTAGCTATGAGGGAGGGTTTGAGGGGGTAAAAGGGAAAGTAAAAACATAAATCATGTAACCATGGAAAATTTTTCTAAAAATAAAATAATTAATTAAAAAAATTAAGATAAGGTTGAACACTTTCGGTTCTACAACACAAATAAAACATCTCTGACACATAAAAATATAAAATAAAATAAAACCTTCCCTTTCGTCACTTTTTATACATAAAAAAATATTCCATTACATTCATAAGCTATAATTTGTTCAGGTATTCACCAATTAATGGGAACTTCCTTCGTTTTCAATTCTTTGCTTTAATGAAAAAAGCCCTGCTTCATAGTTTTTCAAATATGGGTCCTTTTTCTCTATCTTTGATCTCTTTGGGCATAGGCCTTGTAAGTGGTATAGGTGGATCAAAGAATAAGCATGGCTTAATGGCATGGTTCCTAATTGCCTTCAAAAATGGTTGACCCTCCCAACTGTGTGACCCTGGGCAAGTCACTTGACCCCCATAGCTCCACCAAAAATGAATTAACGTGCCCATTTCTACAAAGCCCTCTGATATCATTTCCCTTTTTTTTGTCATCTTTAACATTGCGATGGATATGAAGTGTGTGTCACTTCTATAAAGAATAGTTTTGTGACAGTATCCATATTAAGGCTTAAATAAAAACGTGATGGAACACATGACTCAAAGCTATGTAAGAATTACCTATAGTCTGTCATTCTCTATGTGCCACACAGTGAATGATTTGGAGTATTTTTTTTGGATGGTTGATGAAAGCTTGGGTTTCTTTCCTTTGAAAAATGCCTGCTCATATTGCTTAACCATTTATCAACTAGGGGATAGTTCCTATTCTTATAAATTTGAATCAGTTCCTTATGCAGCTAAGAAATTAGACTTTTATCTGAAAACTTTGCTGCAAAATATTTTTTTTCTACTTAAGTGTTTTCCTTCCAATTTTGGCTTCATTGGTTTTTGCTTAGGTAAAACCTTTTCAGTTTCTGTAATAAATTGCTCTTTTAGTTCCAGTGATTCTCTCTATCACTCATTTGGTCATAAACTCTCCCTCTGTCCATAGTTGTGAATGTTCTTTTCTCCCTCTTCTTTTTTCTCTAATTTTTTTTTGTGTTATAAACTTCTATATCTAGATTTCATACACACATAAAGCTTACCCCAGTGTATGGCGTGAGATGGTCCATTATACCTAATTGGTACCAGGTTGCTCCCCAGTTTTCCCCATAGTCTTTTTTTTTCCAAGTCTAATAATGATCCTGTACCTCAGTAGTTGGTATCTTTAGGCTTCCTGAACACAATGCTAATAGAGTTGTGGCTTTGTCCTACTCTATAAACAAATCTATTCCTCTGATGAAATTCATTCTCTTTTAACCAGTACCAAATAATTTTAATCATGATTGCTTTGTAGGATAGTATGAAATCTGGTCCTGCTCGACTCTCTTCTTTCCTACTGCTTTTTATTATTGACCTTTTGTTCCTCCAACTCCTCCACATGAATTTTGTTGTTATTTTTTGTGCAAAGTAAAAAAAAAAATAATCTTTAAAAAGTAAATCAGTCTTTTCGTACTTGACTTGGCACAGTACCAAATAGGTAAATTCATTTAGATAAGGTTTTTCATCTTTTTTGGCACAGCCTATATATGAACAATTATTTTTTCAAATATTTTTCACTTCTAATAGAGTAGTTTTATAATAGTACCCATATTAATACTTAAATAAAAGCTTGATAGAACACATGACTCAAAGCCCTGAAAGAATTGCCTATATCCTATCATTCTCTGTGTGCAATTCTGTGATGTGTAAATTATTTTATATGAAAAGCAGTTTCATTTTGTGGCAGCAATGCTTGCACATGTGTGCTTCTACTAACATGAAGCTTGATATGTCCGTCCATGACCAGATGAGGCTGGACTGAGTGGGCTTCTTTACTTTTGAGTAGCTCTCTAAGGATTAAATTCTGGATTAAATGCCCCCCCCCCACTACCCTGCTTTCTTTTGTTTGTTTTGTTTTAAAAACATATATTATGCGCTTAAGGAGCACTTTTCAGTTACTGATATGGGTATTATAGCTGCTGTTGGAAGAGGGAAATTAAGCTTATTAAGGATTAATCTAGCCCACAATGAAGCTCATCTGGGAACACCAAAGTTTGAGTATGAGGTCAAAAAAAAAAAAAAAAAAGGAAAGGAAAACCTCAAGAACTGACAAATTATTACTGCAAAATGGCCTGATCTCTCTCCAGAAAACAAGTAAACACGTTGTAAGGGACCCGACACCTTGGAGAGGCTGTCATCAATTCCTTTACAACACAGTATAGATTACTTGAAGTAAGAATCATGAGACCAGTAAAGGGGATGGGAGGAACCATGAAATAAAAACAAAACTTATAAGCGAGACAGTACAAAGCCTGGGAATACTGGCTACTGGGGAAAGGTCATTTTTACTGTTGAATAATGAATATCACTTTTTCACCCAAGTTTACACCAAAAACTTTCTCAGGAAAATGTAAGAAAAGTTATAAAATGTGAAAATCTTCATCAGACTTTAAAATATCCACCGAAACACAAATGTCTGGGTGATTTTTCCATCTAGTGGGCTTTGAAAACTCTTGTTCTATTGAGAGAATGATGATAGTATAACTATATTGATGTATGGAGACTTATTTGACAATTGTGGAAGTTGCCAAATAGAGTTGGGGTACAGCAGTGTAACTTTGCATCTTTCCTCCTAATGAGTGCTTTAAAAATTTAGCCAAAAGATAATGGGACATGCTGACTTCACTGGCCTGGAAACTCGCTTGGCCTAAACCTGTGGGCTGTAATCGTGGCTAGACCTGGAGAAATCTGCAGTTCATCAAAGTTATGTTTCGTATCCAATTTGATAAAATGGTGGTTTTATGGTGAAAAATTGAAGAATACCTGTCAAAACCTTCTGAACTCGGTGTCAAAACAAATGATTGTAGCAAAGGGATAATATATTGGGGATTAAACATTTTTTGAGATTTTAAAAATTAGAAAGCTTATGGTATTTCAAAGAAAATTAATAACTTTGCCTTCTCCCAGCTAATTTGCACACTACTTCATATGGTGGCACCCAGACTTGGAGTTAGGAAGGCTGGCATTTATTTACGTTTGGTCTGGAAACTTCCATGGCAGAGTTGCCGGTCACTCTGCTTCTTCACCTGTTAAATAAAGGTAATGAGAGCCACAGCAGTAGCTATTTAATATGCAACTCGGCTTGCAATCAGTATAGCTACCCTATATTGGTAGACAGTGTATCCTCGCCCAGGAGTCCCCTCTGAGAATGAGATCGTAGACCTAATCTTGTTCCTATTCCACAACCAGCAAGGCACTGTTCAAAGTATAACACATACTACTTGTCTCTGAGCTTGTGGTCATTCAGTCATTTTTCAGTTGTACCTGGCTCATCATTTGGGGTCTTCTTGGCAAAGATACTGGAGTAGTTTGCCATTTCCTTCTCCAATTCATTTTACAGATGGGGAAACTGGGGCAAACAGGGTTAAGTGATTTTCTGAGGGTCATGAAGCTGATAAGTATCTGAGGCCAGATTTGAACCAAGGATGATGAGACTCCCTGACTCCAGGTCTGGCCCCCTACTATAGTATGGGGTAAATAATGCTACATCAAATATCTCTGAAAAGTATTGGCTCTCCAAGGTACCTAAGGAAATAACGTGATTCCCTGTATCAAGAAGCGATTCTCCTTTGGGTAGGTAATCAAAAGATAGGAGCAAAGGATCTTCAAGAGAAGAAGAGCAACACATTAACAACTTCCAGAAAGCATGCTCCAAATGAAGTTTAAGAAGAAAAATGAGAAGAAAAACAACACTGAGGTTCACCTTTCACCAAGAAAACAGACAAATTAAATAAACATGAGAAGTGAAGGAAAAAGACGTTGGAGAAACTGTGACAAGATATGTATACTAGTACATTGTTGGTGTAGTTGGTGTTGGTTCGAGCCTTCTGAAAAGTCATCTGGAATGATGTGAAGAAAATGATTAAATGTCCATACCTTTCAAGCTTCAGATCTCAATATATATCCTAGGAAGCTCAGTGATGAAAAGAATGGTCCCATATACCCCAAATAGGAAGAGCAGCACTTTTTTTCCATCAGGGAGCAAAGAACTGGAAACAAAAATTGCAGCACATGAATGTATTGGATTATGGCCATGTCATAAGAATTTTTTTTTTTATTGAGGACCTCAGAGAAACACAGGAACATTTCTATGCAGATAATTCTGGGGTCTATTTCTATAGCTTCAACCTCTCTCCTGACCTACAGTTCCACATACTAACTATCCATTGGATGTCTTAGTCTAGACATCCCTTAGATATCTTAAAATCAGCAGGTCCTGAGATGAATTCTCTACCTTTTCTTCACTAGCCTCCTCTCTTTAAAACTTCGCTTTTAGTGTTGTGGTTGAGAGCACCACCATCTTCAAGGTCCCCCAGGCTCCCAGCAGAGGTGTCATCCTCTACTACTGCCTCTTTCTCACCCAACACCCACAGTCTGTTGCCAAATTCTGTCTATTTTATCTTCATAACAACTCTTGTACATGCTCCATTTCCCAACATTCTCTCCTCTGATGCTGGCCCCCCTCTAGAATAAGCCATCATCACCTCACTCCAGGACTATGGCAAGAGCTCACAGGTGGGTCCTCCTGTTTCAGGTCTCTCCCCACTCCAGCCCATCCTCCAGACAGCTATCTAAGTGATTCCCTGAAATGCAAGTATGACCATGTCCCTCTGTTTTGCAATGAAGTCCAGTGGCTCCTCCTCATTTCCAGGATCAAATATAAAACACTCCTCTCTCAGTCTTCTTATATTTTACTCCCCTCTATGTCCTCTAAGAGAGAGCAGTACTGATCTCTTTGCTGTTCTTCACAAGTGACATTCAGTCTCCCAGTTCTGTGCCTTTTCCCCAGCCATCCTCTGTACCTGGAATGCTTTATCTCTAGCTTCTTTGGAGACTCAGCTCAAATCCCACTTTCTTCATAAAGTCTTTCCTAGTCCCCCCTTGAACTCCCTGTTCCCCTGCCAGTGCGCTCTCTCTCTGAGATTACCTCTTATTTGCCCTGTGCCCTCCTAGCTATTTGCTTTTGTCTCCCTCATCAGACTGTGAGCTCCTTGAGAAGAGGGTCTATGTTCTGACCTTTGGTGTACCACAGAACTTACCACAATGTCCCGAGGCATTTAATGGTGCTCATTGACTGCTGACATAAACAAAGAGATATGAACTGATTATAAAGACCGCAGGATCCTCTTGGCCCCAGGAAACAAAAAGTAGCTCTGGATAAATGCAGATGCCCCATTCACCTTGTGGAATCAATGCCTGTGTATGCTCTTTTCCCCTCTGGTGAGGAGTTTGCATGTCAGCTAGTCAACACTTCCCCAGGTGCCTCCCTCCATCTCCAAATATATATGCCACCAGTCCCTGAACCCCGCTCTGTATGCCAGTCTCCTCTCCCTCTCCTTCCAGTGGCTACCCTTCCTTGACTCAGATAAGAGCCCTATAAAACCCCACTGGACTTTCCCACTTTGGGACACCCAATTCCACCAAGGGCCCCCAGTAGAACTGTTTTTCTATCATCTCTGATGGACCTTCTTTGGAGGATTCCCTTCAATAAAGCTGGCTTGCTTTACTCTCTATCCACTGATTCTGTCTTGTGTCCTGGTGCCTTCTCCTCCACTCATTTACATGTGAAAAGAGTTTTCAACATTTTTCTAAGAATATTTAGTCTGGAATTCTTTCTCTCCATCCCTCCCCACTCTCCCAACAAATCTCACTTGAGATGGTAAGCAATCTCATATAGATTTTACATGTGCAATCATGTAAAACATTTTCCCATATTGAAACTAGAATAAAAAAAATTAAGGAAGTGAATAGAGTTTGCTTTCGTCTGGATTCAGACTCCATAAGTTCCTTCTCTGGAAGCAGATGGCATTTTTTATCAAGTTGTTTGAAATAGTTTTGGATCATTGTATTGCTGAGAATGGCTAAGTTATTTATTCACGGTTATTCATTGTACAGTATGCCTGTCACTATGTATAACATTCTCCAGGTTCTGATTATTTCACTCTTTTTCAATTCATGTAAGTCTTTCCAGGTTTTTCTGAGCTCCTCTTGCTTATCATTTCTTAGAGCACAACAGTATTCCATTACAATCACATACTATAACTTTCTCAGCCATTCCTCAATTGATGGGTATCTCTTCTGGGGGAAAACGGAGGGTTAGATTGAATATTAAATATTAAAATACAGGGTTCTGAGGATGGGTAAGTAATAGACAAGACAAGGCAATAGACTGGGATTAACAAATTGGGAAATAAGGTTTAGAATGGGTTTGGCAGTTGGAGTCCCACCTGCCAACACAGATCCACCTAGCCAGGGAGTCTGTGAAACCAACAAGTGAGCAGACTGACAAAAGGTTTTATAAGCAGGGTTTACTTCAATGAACTATAGTTTGAAGGAAGGGAAAAGGGGGTTCTATTCTACCAGTCTATGGGCAAGCCTCAGGGTCAGGGAATGGACTTATCTACACTAAGCTAGAGACTATAGCAGGGCAGGGCACAATGGAGATCAGGGAGGAAAGTGGGATCCTCACTGCTGAGTCCTGTCCAAATCCAGCGATGGTACAGCTTTTCCAGGTCCTCAGCCAGTGCTCCTTCAGTCGAGTAAGTCGGGGAGCTAAACCAACCTGAGCTGACCAGCAACCCAGGTTAGGTTTTATAGTCTCAACCTGACCTCCCACAGGCAGAGGACTTTCCTCCTTCTGGATATCAGGGAATCAGGGTACAAACTCCTCTTCCTCTGAGGTCTCCCAGGGCTCAGTTACAACTTGTCCCCAGCCCACATGGAGTCCATCTCAGAGAGAGGAGCCACACTTCCTGCTTCCCCATTCCATTTAGAATTCTGCAGCCCTGCTTGCTAAGCCTCCCAAATAACTAATCTTAAATATCTTATTAATTTATCTTACAACATATCCCCTCACTTTCTAATTCTTTGCCCCCACAAAAAAAGGGCTTTAAATCTTTTTGTACATGCAGGTCCTTGTCCGGGTCCAGCCGGAGACAATCGGGGGTCCGGGAGACGGCAACCTAAATTCCCATAGGGAGAGAAAGGGGAAAACCTTGTGCGCAAGACAAACAGAGACAATTAGATGGATACAAGGCTCGTTTATTGGAGGTCTATGACCAGAATATATAGGGTGAAAGCAGAATGAGGTCAGCATTTACTAAGGGGAAAGGAATGCAATAAAAAAGTCCTTGGGGTAGTTTTTAATTATTGTTCCCTATGCCTGATTGATCCCATGATCAATATCATCTCTTCAGGAGGTTAACTACTCTTATCTTAAGGCTCTGGCTCCTAGCAGTCTATACCCCACAGAAGGTTGGTTGATTTTATCTTAAGACCCTGGCCCCTAACAGGTCCTTCTCCTTTTTGGCTTTTATCTATTTGGAATGTAAGCCTAGTAATGGTATTATTAGGTTAAAGGATATGGACTATTTATAGGCCTTTGGGCAAAGGTCTGAATTGCTCTTTAGAATGATTGAATCAGTTCCCATCTCTCCCAATAGTGCATTCATACCTCAGTTTTCCCATATTCCCTCCAAGTTTTGTAATTTTCCTTGTCTGTCATAATAGCCAACCTGAGAGGTGTGGAGTAATACCTCACTCCAGGACCCACCTGGATCTGTGTACGGGCAATGTAACAAGAGTCTTGCACCCAGAGCCATCCAAGGAGCCCCAGAAATCTCCTTCTGATTTACCTTCTGTGTCAGAAAGCTCCGGAAGCCTTTGCTGCTGCTTCAGCTGTGCCCAAGTCTGTTGCAGTGAGGCCTGCCCTGACACATTGCTCTGTGCTCTACCTTTACCCCCACACCCTAGATCCCTCATGCCCAGCCTTCTGAGTTGTTTTGAGCCAAAAAATTACTTCAGCCCATCTTCGTGTGGGTTATGGTGCTCCAGAAGTTGTCCTGAGGCATTATATCATGGTTCTTTGGAGGGTAATTTGTAGAGATCAGTTGGGTCTCTGTACCTTCTCTGCCATATTGGCTCACCACCTCCCACTTGCCCTCATCCCTCACCCTCACCTTGAAGGGCATCAAAGGCACTAATATAGAATAAGGTCAGCAGGATCAAGGAAACAATCGGTACAAAGAAGGACCACACCAACGTAAACTGAAAGCATGGAAGAAATGTAATTGAACACTTACTGATTATGACTGGTTAGGTGAGACAGTGGATAGAAAGTCAAGCCCAGAGACAGGAGGTCCTGTATTAAAATCTGGCCTTTGACACATACTGGCTGTGTGACCCTGGGCAAGTCACTTAACTCCATATGCCTCAATTTCCTCATCTGTCAAATGAGTTAGAGAAGGAATGGCAAACCATTCTAGTATCTTTGCCAAGAAAATCCTAAATTGGGTCACAAAGAGTTAAGCATGACTGAAAAGGTCTCAACAAAGCAATAACATGATTCAGGGAAAAATTGAAAAGATGTCACTCCTTCCCATTCATGCACATGTCTAGGCTCCATATGGAATATTATATTTTCTGTCAAACGTGGTTGACATATTGGTTAGTTTTGATGAACCGCATTCTCTTTTTACTTTGTTAACAGGAATAGCTCAATGGGAAAGGGAGGAAGAAGAATGTATTCAGATATATTCCGAAACCTATGTTCTATAAAAAGCCATCAATAATATAAAACTAAATTAAAATCATACATTTCTAAGTGGGAGGAAGAAACATAAGCTTACTCTATGAGGGTAGGGTACTGTTTTTATTTTGTCTTTGTGTGTCCAGGAAGAATTAAATAGATGCGTGTGTCAACTAAATGGAATTCATGATTTCTACCCCAGGTGTGCTATTTGCTGGACAACTAGGTTTGGGGTAATACTGGACCTGTCATCTCCAGTGCATGAAGGGAGTGCATAGGAAGTCATGTTTCTGCCCAGGTTGTCAGTACCATTCTCTGCCCTCAATGCTTTTTTATGGACTCAGTTGAAATTCGAACATTGGAGAAGAAAAGCTCAGTTCTGGAGCTCCCTGGTTTCAATCATTTCTGACTCTGACTCACAATCATTGCTTACAAAGAGATGTGACTGAAGCACCAAATGCAGATCTTTTGATTTTAGGGGGAAATACATGTGGTTGAAATCTGATCCCTGCCTACTGCCAGGCCCCAGTTTGGGGAATATAATCCTGGCACAAGGAATCAAGCCATTGTTCAGAGGATGATTGTCGAAGGGGAAATCCTACCAAAAGAAAAACAAATGTAGCTCTGGCTTCATGGGCCCCTGCCCACATAGCACCACTACAAGGGAGATGGATGACCCAAGGAGACACTGTCTAGGAGTTCACCACTTAATGAAATATCAGGCAGGTACTTGGATTTGTGAAACTATGTCTGAAGGTTTCTAGGAAAGGCCAGGATGAACTGCCATTCCTGTTTTCCACCATGCAGGCAGAAGTATGGGCGGGGTCAGTCAGGGTGCCTAATCTCTGAGTGTTCTTCTCCTAGCCCCATCCTCCATGAACTGGTAAAGTCTAGTGGCAGATTTCCTCTCTCTACAAGCCTCTCCTCACCCAGAACTGATGGGACATCTTGGTCCCCTTACACATACTAAAGAAGAGACTTTGGTCTTTCCCCTCACTAGTGTCTGGATGACTTCTAAGATCCCCTCCAGCTCTAACTTCTAATCACAGTAAGACTGTCTATCTCCAGTCATCATCCTAAGGAAAGGTCAAATCAAATCCTCATCAATTTTAGTTTTGACCAGTTCATCATCCTATACAACAAAGAGTAGATTGAAGTTCTGAAGAAAAGAAACCACTAAAAAGAGAAACCTCACAAAAGCTGGCATTTGTAGAGTATTCTAAAATTTGCAAACTATTTTACCCCCATCATTTCATTTGAGTCTCACATAAACTCTGTATAGTTAGGAATATAAGCATTTTTATCCCCATTTTATAGATGAGAAAATCAGGTCTCAGAGACAGTCACACAGCTAGTGTCAGTGCAGAGTTTGATCCTATGCTCCACTGCCTTTCAAAGGCATTACTAACAAGCTCTAGCTGACTTGAACCCCAGTAGAAGTGGCATTGTCCAAGGAAAGGGAATAAAATTGGAAAACAGATCCTGAGAAATACTCTTTAAGTGTATCCTCCATCAGCGGGCTTCTGCTCTTTCCTAGTAAACAGGGCCCCTGCATGCTACCTTTCTGTGTAGGTAATCAGAAATTCATCAAATATATTTGGACTCCATGGAAGCCCTACAATACCTAGGTTTATCTGGAGATTCGGCTAGGAGGGGTTGAGAAAGGGTCTGCTGTTTAGGAAAGCAGAAATCTCGACAAAGCAAAGCAAGGCTCTATAAGGATCGGATTGGATTTCTGCCAATGGGCATCATTACTTTGGGTTTAGGCGTGAGGAGGCTGTTGTGGGAGGACAAGCACTTCTGGTGCGAGGGCTTGTCCAGTCCTCTTCAAGGTCGCGTATCCACCCTTGCTATCCACCTTTCACACAACTCCCTCTTGTGGCTCCGAGAAGCTAGAGCGTGCACAGCGGCCACATCTTGGTAAAACCATTTCCTTAGATTGGCTAAAGCCGGCTGGGGCTGACCAATAGGTGTCACAGCCATTGGTGAGTTAGTGGGGTGTCTACGTCAAGCATGAGAAGACAACCCCCAGTGGAGTGAGAAGACGAGAACAATTTGTTGCACTGGCCACCAAGGTGACACGAAGGTGAAGCAGGAAGGCGCGGTGGAGCACTTAGAGCTGGGTCAAATACTGAAGAAGCCCGGGTCATCTACTGCTTTCAAGGCCAACTCCAGGCGATCCTGACTTTGTCCTGCACTAGACTTACATCCAATTCGTGCTGGAGTCAGGACATCACCCAGGATGTGGTGGGCTCTCGTCAAAATGAAGGACAAACAGCTCCCACTTGGGTAGGGTGAAGCATCTGGCAGGAAATGTGGGCTTTGGGCAATAGGTGACTAGCAGCATTTCCCATGGTAACTTTAGGGCACTGATCCATGCCATGAAATGATGTGGTGTGTGCGAGGTGATTATTAATGTGTTCCAAGTCAACTGCAATGCGGTCCCCTTGATCTTGCTAATCAGGTGCTCGTGTGTCCGCAGGCGCACCAAGTTCAGCAAAGGCTTTTTAATGAAACTGCTGGATTCACTGCAAATCCTGCTCATACAAAGTGCTGTTGTAATTGCCTTGAATTCAAAGTGATACCATCTCCGGAACGATGAGGAATGCACCCGGAATCACCTACTTCTCCAAAAAGCACGCACTGCACTGCGCAGGATGCCCGGCACTGCCCCGGGGGCTTATTCTGTCCGCACCTTCGTTGACTTTGCAGACTGAAAAGACAGGAAATTTCAGTTGATCATCCAGATGTTTTCTCTTTGGGGAAATGGCTCGCGGTTTGATATGATGTAGACCAAACATCTCTATAATTGATTAAATTGTTCGCTTTGCTTCCAGATGCTTTGGCAAGGTATAAACACAATCACAGACAGTCCCGGGGCAGACAGATGTAAAAAGGTGGGAAAAGTAACGGACTCAAAAAAGCAATTTGATAATCGATTTACATTAGGCAAAAGAGTCGGAATAAAATCCCTAATACAGTCCCGATGTGGCCCAGCACCTCCGTTTATTTACCAAGTAAGTCCCTTGAGGGCAGGGATGATTTTGTTTTAATCCTTAACATCCCGTGCCTCATTCTAGGGTAAGTACTTAATAAATGCTGATTGGAGGAGGCAACGACAAGTCTCAGTAGACAGAGTACCAGGCTTGAAGTCAGGATGACCTGAGTCCAAATCCAGCTTCAGATACTGCCTAGCTGTGTGACCCTGGGCAAGTCACTCACTCCCCATGGCCTAGCCCTTACCACTCTTTTACCAAAACAGGTTTGAAAGGTAAGTATTTAAAAAATAATAAAATAAATAACTGCAATGCTGATTGGAACTGGGTCACAAAGAACTGACATGAGAAGACCACCACCACCACCTAACACATTCACAGGACTGTAGTGGTCATGTTCTATGATGAGGAAAGGAAACATTACATTATGGTTGAGGGTAGCACAGTGGAGAGAGCATAAGATCTACAGTCAGGAAGCCCTGAGTTCAAATCCAGCCTAAGCCATTTATTAGCTGAGAGACAAGCTGGGCAAAAGCCACTATACTACCATCTCCATTTCTTTGTGTATAAAATGGAAATAATAATATCATCTGCCTCCCCAGAGTTGTTCTCAGGATAAAATAAAATAATATTTTAAAGTGTTTAGCAAATTTAAAAGGCATTATATACTAGCTATTATTATTATTAATAATATTATTATTTTTGTTATTGTTTAGTCAGTCTTGTCTGACTCTTCACGATTCCATGAACCAGAGCTACCCATTGAGTTTTCTTCTCAAGGATAC
Organism: Gracilinanus agilis; assembly: GCF_016433145.1. NCBI lineage: Eukaryota > Metazoa > Chordata > Mammalia > Didelphimorphia > Didelphidae > Gracilinanus > Gracilinanus agilis. The sequence goes on along the minus strand of NC_058135.1, from coordinate 2,270,473 downwards.
TGGAGTGGTTTGCCATTTCTTCCTCCAGTGAATCTAGTGAATAATGCTAGCCAGTGAATAATATTATTGTTGGGTTTATTCCATATAATGTCATACCTTTTTGCTAGGTTGATTTGTCTTACTGATTGTTTTTTCCTCTTCTTCCTATCCTTTGTAAACATTTCTTTGGTATAAGGGCTCATTCTCTAGGAGTGCTAGGGAGAGGACTGAGAGAAATCTAGGTGACCAAATTTTAAAAATCTATTTTTAAAATAAACCAATGCTTGGGGCAGCTGGGTAGCTCAGCAGATTGAGAGCCAGACCTAAAGAGGGAGGTCCTAGATTCAAATCTGGCCTCAGACACTTCCCAGCTGTGTGACCCTGGGCAAGTCACTTGACCCCCATTGCCTACCCTTACCAATCTTCTGACTTGGAGCTAATACACAGTATTGACTTCAAGACAGAAGGTGAGGGTTTAAAAAAAAATCAGTGCTTAATGGATTGGACAATAGCAGATAAGAAATTAGTTGAAATCAGATGCTGTTTTGCCTGGAAACTGATAAAAATCATAAGTGACTTTTATCCAGTATTTTCAATGTATCTAAATATCAGCAAATCCTAGGAGGTAAGTATTACAGGCATTATTGAGGAAATGGAGGATCATAAAGTTGAAGGGTCATACGGGTTACAAAAATCAAAGGTGAAATTTGAATCCAGGACTTTGGACTCCAAGTCCAACATTTACCCACCGTGTCACTCTAACTCGCTCTCAAATGACCCCTCCATGGGGCACTTTGCCCATCTTTCAGCAGAAGTAGTCGGATGAGATGCTCCCTAAAAATGCTTCCCGCCCCTAATCCTCTGAACTGTAGATCGCCAGAGAAGCACAATCCCTTCCGGTGAACAGATGCCCAACCCTGTAAGGCTTACAACATGCTGTGTGTCTTTTGCCATTGCCAGGCACTTGACTGTTCTAGGAGTCAGGAATTCCAACTTTTTCTAAAAAGAACCAATAAATATGGAACTAGGAAGATGCGGGTTGGAATCCCGTGTCACAGTCACATATTGGCTAGCCAGGTCCCTGGCCAACCCACCTCTCCTTTCCTAGTTTCAATTTCTTTATCAACAACAATAATAATGTGACGACCACTATAATAGCATTCATATGGCATTTTAAGATTTGTACAATGCTTTATCCGATCTATTCATTTGATTCTCACAACCCTGAAAGGCTATGAGAAGAAACAGAGGTAGGCAGCTGTTAAGTGTCTTGCCCTGGGACCCAAAGCTAATGTTTGAGAGCAAACTCGAACTCAGGTCTTCCTGACTCCAGGTTTAGTGCTCTGTCCTCTCCGTTACCTCCTCAGCCTCAGTAAAATGAAGGGACTGGACTCCATGATATCTAAGATGCCTGTGTATAAGCTGGAGCAAGGCCAAGCTCTGTGAGCATCAGTTACCCCATCTATATAATAGGTCTAATAATTACACCCATCCCACCTTGTTGTCAGAACGGTCAAATGAGATCATGCGTAGGCTGACCTCCTTAAAGCGCTACACGAATATCAGCTGCTTTAACATGGAAAAGATCCCCGGGGCCAGGATTCCTACCCCAGCCCATTGGGCAGAATTCGCCTCAGTCACCATTGAGCATTTGACCTTTCCTGCTCCTGAAAGCAGAAAGTTCCCCACCAAGAACGCATTTTGTGAAGGGAAACACTTTATTATTCCCCAATTACAGACCCAGTTACACGTCATTTGGAAAGAACACCGGCTCATGCCTTGCCAGACTCCACACCAGATTTCTTCTCAGCAAATTGTAGGATTTTTTTAAACCTTGTCTGAGATTTAAACAAAGAGGGGACAGAGATTGTTGTTCAAAGGCAAAGCTGCTGACTCAGATCAGGGACTAGGAAGTCTGGGAGGTCTGGCTTCCATCCTCCTGGCCTCCTGATCTGGGGGACATTTCATAGACCTGAACAGCTTTGAACATCGGGGTTACTCCTGGCAATGCCTGGGGCAGTGCTCACCCATGCCTGCCATCTCAAGCATCACAACTACTAGCCTTTGGCTTGCTTGAGCAAGGCTAGTTCCAGTCTCTCTGTTTCTCTCTCTCTCTGACTCTGTCTCTCTCTTTCATTCTCTCTGTCTCTCTCTGCCTCTATCTCTGTGTCTCTCTGTGTCTCTTTCATTCTCTCTCTCTCTCTCTGTCTCTGTCTCTCTCTGTCTCTCTGTCTCTGTCTTTGTCTCTCTGTTTTTCTCTGTCTCTCTCTGTCTCTCTTTGTCTTTGTCTCTCTCTGTCTTTCTCTGTCTCTCTCTGTCTCTCTTTGTCTCTGTCTCTGTCTTTCACACACACACACACACACACACACACACACGTATTCTTTGGATAGCAGAGGGTCCAGGAAATGGCTCACTTCCTGAGGACAGAGTCCTACCTCTCCTTCATGTCTTCCATGAGAATTTCAGTCTCCCCTCATTCATTTGTCTTATCTTTCTTCTTCCACCTCCTTCTGCTCCTCCTCTCCTTCATTGTCCTCCTTCTCCTCCTTTTTCCTCCTCCTCCTCCTCCTCATCATCATCATCATCATCGTCATCATCATCATCTCCCCCATGCTCTACCTGGGTGCTTTGGACCTCTCTGCCAGTCTTCTCTGTGATGGGATCCAGACCTGGGGGGGCTTCAATCTGTCAAGCCCATAGTTAACTCGGAGAATTATAACAATAATAATGATCACAGCTAGTCCTCAGATGCAGCTGTATAAACATTATCTTGTCTAATCCTCACACCACTGCCAGGTGAGAGGCACCATTGTTACCCAATTGTACTGATGAGGAAATGAAGGCAGGCAGCTGTTAAAGTGACTTGCCCAGAGTCACACAACTGTTAAAAGGAAAATTCTTTGTTCGGGCTTTTGCCCACATTCACAGTGCAAAACTCAGGACGAGGAGAATTAATCCCATCTCTAGGCCTGGCTCTCCTTCCACTGAGCCACCCAGCTGTCCCCTGTCATTCTGTCTTGATGAGCCACTTGCCACATGCAGGGACTAGGATGTGGACAACAGACTTGTTGGCCAAGGCCAGGGGGCTTCCCTGAAACTGTATCTTCTATACCAGCTACTTGAAATCCTGGTTTCCTGCCTGTCCCCATGGATGTTTTTTGGGACTTACTTCCTGTCCAGTCTCGGCTGGCTCCAAGGTTCCTGAGCAGGGCCTTCCACCTGCCCCAGACCAGCCAGGGAAGGGCATCATAAGAAAGTAACAAAAGGACATCCCTCACCCCCATAAGCGTGGGGTGTGATCTCCTACCAATATAGCCAGCCTCAGCAGGAAAAATGAAGAAACTAAGAGACCAATAGGAGAGGGACCCTGCTCCAGAGTGCAAAAAGGGGCACCCATTTGGGGAGTTGCTGAGTGGCTAAGTCACACTGGAAGAACCACCGCCTACTTCTAGTTTTGGAGGGGCACTGAGTCTTTACACTGACTCCCCTGACCCTGGTCTCTTGGTCTCCATCAGGGGCTGCTTTTCTGGTCCCTATCAGACCCGGCTCCTCTGGATGCTTCTCACCACTGCTCAGTTCTCTGCCAGATTCAATCCATGGGGATGCTGTTTAACCATCATCTCTATCATTTCCCCTTCTGGGCTCAACTGGAATCTTTGCTTGGCTAATGGTGACTTCCCAAGTCGCTGTCCAAATTTTTATCTCCTCAGGCTCAAATACAAACCAATTAATGCTGATTTGCCTAATCATTATCAAATGGCTTGGAGGAAAGGGAAGATTGTCCTAGTTTCTTAGACCTCAAGCACCTGCCATTTGTCTACAATTATTAGAGCAAAGAAGATATAAGTCGAGAAGTCAGGGACAATGTCTCTTCTTCCTGCTCAACTGAGTCCTCAGCCCCTTCGGAAGAAGAGGCCACAACTCCGAGCCCGAAAAAGGCTTTTACACATCTACTCTCAACCTTTCAGAGAACAGATAATAAGCTAAATAGTGCCACTTTTCAAATGGGCTATGAATGCATTTCCTCTCATGGATTTCAGATGCTTTAACACTACTGAGAAAATGACCCTGCAGGAATACTTTCACGGCAAGTGCAATTCCATTCTTTTTTTTTTTTTAATATTTTTTTAGAAAAAAAATGTTTCCATGGTTCCATGATTCATGTTCTTACTCTCTCCCCTTCAACATCCCCCCACCCCATAGCCAACATGCATTTCCACTGGTTTCTTCATGTGTTGTCATTCAAGACCTATTTACATATTATTGATAGTTGGACTGGGGTTATCATTTAGTGTCTACATCCCCAATCATGTCCCCATTGACCCATGTGTTCAAGCAGTTGTTTTTCTTCTGTTTCTACTCCCACAGTTCTTCCTCTGAATGTGGGTAGCGTCTTTTCCATAAGTCCCTCAGCCTTGCTCTGGATCCTTGCATTGCTGCTAGTACAGAAGTCTATTACATTCTATTTTACCACAGTGTATCCATCTCTGTGTACAATGTTCTGGCTCTGCTCCTTTCGCTCTGCATCACTTCCTGGAAGTCTTTCCAGTTCACATGGAATTCCTCCAGTTTATTATTCCTTTGAGCACAATAGTATTCCATCACCAGCATATACCACAATGTATTCAGCCATTCCCCAATCAAAGGGCATCCCCTCGTTTTCCAGTTTATTACCACCACAAAGAACACAGCTATAAATATTTTGTGCATTCTTAAATGGTATCAAATAGTGCCATTCCCTAGGCATGTCAACAAATTTTATATAATTATCATTTATTGAAGAAGTTCCATGTGTGCGAGGCCCTGAATATGTAACAAAGAAAATGGCTCCTGACCTCTATGAGCCAACATTCTACTGGCTGATCCAAAGTAAATCCTTGAGAGAAGAAGGGCTAGTCCTACTTGGTTTTCATGGATACTTAAATAACTGTGTTCCCACTACTGATATTGTTGCTTTCTGTCCGTTCTCCAGATAACTGTAATGATCCTCTGCACAGGAGACATAGAATCTGGGATTGTTTTTTTCACTCTGTCCCTATCTCACCCAGCAATCAATCAATCATAACTCCAATGCCACTCCGCACTACACAAAGCTTTGACCCACACTGCTTCTAAGCTGGAATGGATCGCCTCTCCATAGGCAGTCTGGTGGCCTCCCATCCCCACTCACCATGCGGGTGCCAGACTTAGTGAGGAGCCTATCCGCTTTACCCCAACGGCAGCTCAGAACTCCCAAACCCGGGGATCCCTCTGTCTGGAGGATGGCAGAGGCATGCCCGCCCCCCAGCTGCGTCCAGAATCTCCAGATGCTCCTCCAGACCCATCCATGCAGAGCTTACCAATCTGGTCCTAGACATGCCCGGCGTGTCCTTTCAGACTTGCCTGTCTTTTGTAAGGTTACTTGCAACTCTGATTACTAAACTGCATGTAAAACTCAGCATTGCCTGTTGTTTACTTTTCCTTCTGCCCTAACGTCCACCAAATGGAGAAAAAAGACCACGTTTTATAGAACTAAGTCTGAGGGATCCAGGGAGAAACAATCACATGATCCCCAGAAACCTGTGTTCACGATGGCATCAGGGCAGAGAGGATAAACCTAAAATCACCGGGAAGGGAACAAGAGACTATTTTAGAGAGGAACTTTTGAAACTCAATGAAGTGACAGCATTCTGGCCTAAGGTGAAAGCAATTAGCTAGTGTAACTGGCCAGGCAAGTATGGCCTTCATTACTGGATCTATTCCTGGGACAGCTCAATCAGGAGAGAGAAAAGAAATGTTTTTTAAAGTTATTTTTCTTTTTATGAGGCCATTTAGTGAAGAGTAATGAACTTTAAAGAAATTTAATGACACAATCAGCAGACAGCTATTGGAGCAAATTAGATTAAAGGGAGAAAAGAAATCACTTCAAAGATAAATCGTTTGCAATGGTTTATTTCAAAATGGCTTTAAAGAAATAAATCTGGAAAATAGCTTTTATGAAAATATGAGAGGAAATCCAGCAAGGTTGAGGTCAACCACTTGGGGATAGCTAATCAAAGGATGGCTTGACTTGTGTTTCATGGGATCGCTTCCCAAAGACATTTCACTTGTGTTGTGTGGGATCTCTCTCCAGGCCTTCATACAACAGAGCAGATTTCCTGATCGTACAGAAAAGTTAACCACAAAATGAACTGATGCACAGTGAAAGAAGACTTGATTTATTATCCACTAAAAAGAAAAAGAGAAAAAAAATCCTATTTTTAGTGCATGTTCATATAAAATCCACTTTTTTTGCTCTTTGTAGATTGAAACATAAAGGGAGGTGCAATATTTATTATTATTTATTATTATTATTATTATTAACAACTAACATTTATCTAGCACCTACTATATGCCAGACACTGTGCTAAACTCTACAAATTTTCTCTTATTTTCCTGTAAGCATTCTCTGGATAAATCCTCACAATGACCCTGGAAGGTAGATGCTATTATGGTGCCTCTTTTTACAACTGAGGACACTGAGGCGGACAGAGTTTGGGTGACTTGCTCAGGTCCCACAGCAAGCAAGTGTCTGAGGCTGGGTTTCCCACTGTACCACCGAGCTGCCTCATACGAGGGATAAGGATAGGGAGAAGAGGGGAGTAGAAGTGGAGATGGGAAATGGCCTTGTGATTTCACTGATGTAGGGAAGATCTGGTGACTCCTTTCCACTCCTAGTACAGGTTAGAAAATCTTCTCTGTGACTTATGCTCTTAGAAAGCTGCCTAGAGCAAGATATCTAAAGCACTTTGCAAGCCTTAAAGAGCTATCTATGCTGTGGGGAGGGGAGGGCAGGGAGGAGATACCTGGAAACAAATCATAATCCTAAATAGAGTAAATGGTAAATAGATAGTAAATCCCATCATTTACTTCTGATCAGAGAACTGATGGGCTATAGGTACTGAAGGAGACATACATTATACAATGAGACCAATTTTTAAATTTCATGGTTCAGATTTAGCTGTGCTCTTTTTTAAGGGTTTTGTTTTGTTTTGTTTTTATGGGAAGTAGGAAGTCATTGGGAAGTGATGGGGATGTAAGAAAAAGGGGTCAACAGAATATTGGGGGAGAAACCATACACAAGTTCTAATCACTTTGGTGTGTGTGAATGGATAGATAGATAGATAGATAGATAGATAGATAGATAGATAGACAGAGAGGGATGGATGGAAAGAGGGATAGATGGATGGATAGATAGATAGATGGATGGATAGGTAGATAGATAGATAGATAGATAGATAGATAGATAGATAGATAGATCTGCATGTATACATTTCTACTATTTTGGTGCCTTCTTTCTTTTATTTCCTATTTATCCCTTATATAACGTGTTTGGACATATTTGTTTGCTTGCCTCCTCTCCTGTGAGACTGTGGGTTCCATGACAGTAGAGACTGTCTTTTGCCTGCTTTTCTATCCCTAGACTCAGCACAGTGCCTGGCACTTAGTAGGGGCCCAATGGACATTTATTGACTAAGAGGAGTCTTTAACTTTGACTAACTGGCCTTGAACAAATTTGGTAAAGGGCTGTAGCCAAAAAATTTTAAAAGAGGAACACCCAGAATTAAATACAGGGCTTGTAGGAATACACACACATGGAATAATAACTCCCACTTATACATGGCTTTAAGGCTTATAGAGTACTTTTCAAATGTAGCCTTTATATATGCCTGAAGGAGAAACTGGCTCATGAGAAATTATTTGCTTGACATTTTAAAAAATCTTTCTTTAGAGAAATTTTATATTCCTATTTCCTACCTCTGAGCTTTCTTTTCTGTAAAAAATGTTACTAGAAGGATTCTCCCGTGTTGTTTTTATTGTTGTTCAGTTGTTTTCCATCATGCCTGGCTCTTCATGATCCCCTCTGGAGTTTTCTTGACAAAGATACCGCAAGACATTTGCCATTTCTGTCTCCAACTCATTTTACAGATGAGACAATAATAAAATGAAATAAACGGGATTAAGTGAAATTGCCCAGGGTCACCCAGCTAGTGAGTGTCTACAGCCAGATTTGAACTCAGATGAATCTTCCTGACTCCAGACCCGGCACTCTATCCACTGTACCACCTAGCTGACCCATTTTTTTGCCTGTGGATTATATTGAGGAGGAAAATAAGTATATTACATCTGAGAAAAACGAGGTTAACAATGAAATGAGTAACTAGGTAGCTACAACAAGCTGCCTGACAGAACAGGGAAATTTGCTGAGTTGATGCTAGTAACTATATGCCAGCTTCAGAAGATGACTGAAGTCAACCCAAAATAAAGCTCTCTCAAAGCACTCAGAATCCATAATTTGAAGGAATCTGCCCCACCCAGCAAGAACAAAAGTGGCATCATCATTCGGATTGGCAGATCTGAGGCTCCCCTGCCAGGGAATTGTGGTCTGTCACAGAGCATTTGTTTTACATCAAAGGATCACAGAGTTTCAGTCAAAAGGCACCTCACAGGTCATGTAGTCCAATCTGCCCCAAGACAAGATTTTCATTTAAAATATTAAGGCTTCTGGACCAATGAGTTGCCATCAAGTCTCTACTCCAATGAGGACAAGCCCATGGCCTTTACCCTACTCTTACAGAACTCTGCCTTTGAGGAAATTTAAACCAAAATTGCCTCTGCGCATTTTTAGGTACTAGTTCTGCTACTCTGAGGCCCATCGAGTTGTGTCTAATGCTAATCCCTCTTCTATATGACAGACCTTCAAGTAATTAAACCAAGTCCCATCCTACCCCCAGTTTTCTTTTCTCCAAGCTAATCATCCCCATTTTCTTCAACTTGTCTTGTGCAACGCTATGCTATTCTCTTATCATTAAGATCATTCCTGGTATGGATGAGCCCAAACTTTTCCAAGTCTTTCCTCAAATGGGAAATAAAGAAATGAATATTATGGTCCAGACATGCTCAACCAGGGCAGAGCATAGCAAGGCTATCATTTTCCTAATACCAGACATTGTACCTCTCTTATAACATTAGCCAGAACCTTTGAGAACCCAGTGCCATCCCACAATGCAATGAGGAATAGCCAGAGGGATAGTGAAGAACCTAGCTTGGACATGTAGCTTTTAATTGATTGGCTCATAATTTAGATTCAAGGCTCTGATAAATGTGAAACATGCAGGAACAAGGAAGAAAGGATAATAATACGAAGGTAAGAAGAGCTAAATGAGAGTAGGAATTTTGTTCATAATATTTTTCTCTCTCTCAGTTTCATATCTAAAAAATGATGTGGCTAATTCCATAAAAATGATAGTTGTAATCCTTTCTTCTTTTCCCAATATACTACCAGTTTCTCAGATGAACATGCCTAGAAAGAAGGAACTTATTCACCAGACATGTTCTTTTTTTTTTGTTCATTTATACTTTTATTCAAATCACATACAATGTGGTAAATGGAAAAATAATAAGCTTTTACATAACACTTTAGTTTGCAGAGAATTTTACATGTCATCTCCTTTGATTTTCACAACCACCTTATAAAGTAGATGCTATTATTATGCCCATTTGACAGATGAGGAAATTGAGATGGAGAGAGAATGACTTTCATCAGGTTACACAGCAAATGGTAAAGCAGCATTTACACTTGAGACTTCAAGCATTTACACTTGATTCCCATAGCACTAAAATAGCCAGGTTATCAATCTTCTATGTGCTGCTCCTCTCTCATTATTCTTTTGCCTCTCACAGTCAGGATATTAAATCTCTAGCACTAAAAAGAGCATATTGTAATTACTCTTTGTCTAAAACACCATGTGATCACAGAAGGATTCCTTGGAGGAAGGTGGGAAGGAAATGTGATTAATTCTCTTATTTCTGAACTAGATGGAATTCCCCAAAGAAAGGCCACTATGGAGATCTCCTTATGAAATCTTTCACTAGCTGGTCTGTAAGGACAATGTCTAATCCTAATGAGTCTGGCAGAAATCAATCTGATGCAATAATGCAATGATAATATCAACAATCTTGATATTAACTTGCTGAACAAAATAACAGTCATTTGACATCCCAAATGCATAAAATTAAAGAAAAAATCAACTGATGCAAAGAATTTTGGACACAATATACATGTTGTTTATCTCGATCAAGTTTGACTTTTGCCAAAGTTTTCCAGACAGATTTGGCACTTGACAAAATGTCTCAGCTCTTTGTGTGGACGAGGCACAGAGCCCTGGACTGGGCAATAGTGCAGTCAAACACATTGGGAACTGGCTGAGTGGCCAGAAGCCAAGAGGAGTCCGTAATGGGTCAATGTCAATTTGGAAGAAAGCCTCCAGTGGTGTGCCCCAGAGGTCGATGCTTGACTTTGTGCTCTGTAATAGATTGGATGAAGGCATAAAGAACATGCTTATCAAATTTGCAGGTGATGCAAACCTAGGAAGCATAACTAATGTGTGATGACACTTCAGATCCAAGAAGGTTAAAACAGGCTAAAATATTGGGCCTTATTTGGGAGATAATGCATAATCGGGATAAATGGAAAATCTAGTACTGGGTTCAACAAATCAAATCAAAAATACAAGTCTAGACAGTAGTTTTATCTGAAAAACTCTTTGAGGTTTTAATGACCTACAGGCTTGATTTGAATCTATAAAATAATGTTGGCCAACAAGGTCCGAGATATGAGGGTGCATTAAAACCAGTAGTCTATGCCTAGAGAGATAATTTATTCCCTCTCCCTTAGTCAAAATGCCATTGTCTGGTGTTTTTTTAGGGACTCAAAATTACATTTTAGGGAATGTATTATAGGAGACAGGCCATGACCATGGAGGGTCAACCAAAAGAACTGGGCATGACTAACCTAGAGAAATGAAGGTTAGGGGAGGGAAAAGTAACAGTTGTGTGCATGTACTTAAAGAGCTTTCATAAGGAATAAGGATTCAATTTGTTCTTTTTGACACAAAAGGGAAGAAATGAAAGAACTGAAAGTAAATTTATAAAATAAGTTTAGAATGGTTGATTACTAAGATCTAATCCTAGCCAATTCAATAGAGGTTTATGAAGAAATTCAATGTGTTAATGACCCAGGACAATTCTGAGAAAGAACGCTGTCCTCATCCAGAGAAAGAACTGTGGGAGTAAAAACACAGAAGAAAACCCACTGCTTGATCACATAGGTTGATGGGGATATGATTGTGGATGTAGACTAAGTGATCAACCTATTGCAAATATCAATAATATGGAAATAGGTCTTGATCAGTGACACATGTAAAACCCAGTGGAACTGCTTGTTGGCTATGGGAGGAGGGTGAGATGAGGGGAGAGAAAGAACATGAATCATGTAATCATGGAAAAATAGTCCAAATGAATTAAATTTAATTTTTTTTAATTTTAAGAAAATTTTAAAAAAAGAAATGCAATGCTTTGTGTTAAACACTGGAGTACAAATAAAACAAGCAAGATAGACCCTTCTATTGAAGAGGTGACATTCTAGTGAGAAAAGGCTATACAAGAAAGGAAGCCAGAATAGGAGGCGAGGAGGAAGTTTTAGTGAGAGAAGGCTGGGAAGGAGGACCTGAGCTTAGGCAATATGGTTATGATGGAAAAGAGCTGGGAAATGTTAATGGCCAGGTTCCAGTCAAGACAAGATGAAAATTCATCTATCATAGACCAGGATTCAAGGGGAAGAATCAGAATTCCAATGGCTGGTGGATGAGGATGATGGCCAGAGTACACAGGTGCAGAGCTGGGAAATGTTTTTTAGTAAATGATCCTTTCGGTCAAAAACAATTTTACCTGTATCCCTAGTAGCCACAATCCTTTGCTCAGGCCCTCTTCACCTCTCACTTGGACCATTTTGATATCCCACTAATTGGACTTCTTAGCTCATTGGACAGCACACCATTAGGAGAAAAGGCAGCAAAAGGCAGGAGTAATCATGATGGCCCAAGGGACAAGTGTAGGCGCTGATGTAAGGTTGAACTGTCTTACCAAGGAAGAAAGATAGGGAAGGGAAGAGAGTGCAGCTATTGCCAAGTGATGGCCTGGGAAACCACCAAGGAGCAGCATGGAGGGATTGACAGTCATAGTGAGGACAAGAGAGGGGCTAGAGATGATTAGATATAGGGAATGTTGGAATGATACAGTATTAGGGTTAAAGCAATTGGGAGTTCATGGAAGTGGAATATTTGTGAGTGACAGCCTGATCAAGGCTGTGTCCATCTCTGTGTTTAGCTGGGGTGGAATGGAGAACTGAATACATTGAGGAAGTGGGAATGCCATGTTTTAGCCAAACGAGACACTCATCTTGTCCTGCCTACAAGTCATCCCTGCAGCCCTTCCTATTTCAACTATCGAAGTTGTTCTGCTTTACTGTCCATTCTTCTCAAACCTCAATATGAGAATGTGTTGTATTTACTCTATCCTTCTTTCTCTGGCAGGCTGCTATGATCACCCCTTTCAGATTCTAGGGTAGTCTGAGGAATATACTCTTTTCTACTGCCATAAGCTTGAGTCCCCACCAGATACATTCCCTCTTTTTTTTCCAACCTTTCTGTCTTAGAATCAGTACTAAGAATTGGTTTTAAAACAGAAGAGCAGTAAGGACTAGGCAACAGGTTAAGTGACTTGGCCAGAGTCACACAACTAGGAAGATCTGAGGCCAAATTTGAACCCAGGTCTTCTCATCTCCAAGCCTTGTTCTCTATACTCAGACACCCGGCTACCCCTATTCCCTCCATTTTTAAGGAACCAGTGACTTAGAGTCCCAGTTACATTTAGCACTTATCATCAATCAGCTGTTACCACAGGATATTTACTTTGAAGGCAGAACAAGAATAAAATACAAACACCTTGAGGGCCAACTTTTCCCTATACTGTTTCAATCTTCAGCGGATAATGAATACAAATTCGTTAATGGAGAATAAATAAAATAGAGAATTTTTTTTTAAAAATAGCTCAGTTCCTTCATAGCTTTGGTCCCACCATTCACATTCACAAATTCACATTCAAAGGTAGCATATCTGAGTCTGTCTGAGCTGGGCTGAAGCCCCTAATATCATTCTCAAAGATTATGTGATCCAATGAGAGAAAATCCTGAGAAGAATAGGGAAAAGGCAACTGAATAATGGAGCAGTCGAATGGCGACTGTTTCTATTTCCCTCTTGTGTTCTCCTGAGAGCATACTGAGCTGTACTCTCCATTTCTGTTTCTTTAGGGTTTGTTTTACCTCGGTTTCCTGTTTCCTAGATCTTAACACAATGTCTGACACATTATAAGTGCTTAATAAATGTCTCTTGATAATTTGAAAGAAACTGGTTTCTCTGAGATTCATTCATTTGTTCATTCATTCTCTAAAATGGTCTTTCATTTCAGTATTAATTTTATGTGTATTCCCTCAAGAGGTTAGATGAAGCCAAATGAGTGGCAATGGAAGATCAAATATACAGGAGAAAGAGGTTCCATACTGTGAAACAGGTTCTCCAGGGATATATTCTTTGATCAAACTGCTGGACCTAGGAGCTTAGGTCTCCATATGAACAAAAGAATTATTATTGATTCATATTATACAACTTCCCCAAATAAGATAAAGGTAGGGACAAGCCATGTGAATCCAGACCAATCGGACCAATCAAAGCAGGCATAGTCTGAGTCTAAAGTAACCCTCCTAGGGAAGTTCACAGCCCACTGCAGTCTCTTTGAAGCCAGTTGCCTCAGGTATCTTCAGTTCTCTTGTTCTGCCCAGGAAAGTCTCATAAAACTACCCCCTACAGGAGTAGAAGAGGGCATAGTCTAGAAAGAACTTAAAACTTGATGTGAAGAACTGTGGATGAAGAATGTCCCAAGGGTGTCCTAAGGAGAAAAACATGTAAACTGGACAGACTTTTATGTTTCCTTCATAAAATGAATAATTTTGACTATATTAAATTTAAAAGATGCCACACAAACAAAACTAATGTAACCAAGATTAGAAGGGAAACGACAGACTTAGAAAAAATTTATAGCAAATTTCTCTGATAAATGTCTAATTTCTTAAATATAGAGAAATAAGTCAAATTTATAAGAATACAAGTCATTCCCTAATTTACAAATGATTAAAAGACCTGAACAAGCAGTTTTCAGAAGAAATCAAAGCTATCAGTAATCATATAAAAAAAGGTTCTAAATCACTCTTGATTAGAAAAATACAAATTAAAACAACTCAGAATTACTATCTCACACCTATCAGATTGGCCAATATGACAATAAAAAAATAAGTGATATATGTTGGAGGGGATGTAGCAAAATTAGGACACTAATACTTTACTGGTAGAGCTGTGAACTGACTCAAACATTCTGGAGGGCAATTTGGAACTATCCCCAAAGGGCTTTGATACTGTAAAACCACTACTAGGTGTATAGCCCACAGGGATCACAAAAAAGGGGAAATGACCTACTTGTACAAAAACATTTATATCAGTTCTCTTTGTAGTGGCAAAGAATTAGAAATTGAAAGGATGTCTATCAATTGAGGAATGGCTGAACAAATTGTGGTATGATTATGATGGACTACTACTGTGCTATAAGAAATGAGGAGCAGGACAATTTCAGAAAAAAATGGAGAGATTTATATGAACTGATGCAGAATGAAATAAGCAGAACCAGAAGAACATTGTCACAGTAACAGCGAAATTGTACAACGATCAACAGTGAAAAACTTAGCTATGCTAAGCCATACAATAATGCAGAACAATTCTGAAGGACTCTAACAAAGAATGCTATCTACCTCCAGAGAAAGAACTTTGAAGTCAAAATGCAGACCAAAGAATAATAATTTCCATGATCGTTTATTTATGTTTTTACTTGGGTGTTTTGGTTTTATGAATATTCTCTTACAACAATGGTCAATATGGAAGCATGTTTTGCAGGGTAATGTATAAATCAGATCAAATTGCTTACCATCTCTAAGAATCAGGAGGGAAACTACAAGCAGAGGTTGCATTTACATGATTTGCTAATTCATGTATTGTTGATATATAATATTATGATTTTTAAGTGGAAATAAAATTCTTGGTTCAAGTAGAGATTTCTCATCAGATATTTTTTACTTAGGTTTGACATTCTATGGTAGTTGTCAATTATGCTATTGGGTGGGTGGGGGGGAATGAAGAGAGAATGGTTTCTTATTAGCGAATGGTTTAGAAAAGTGACAAGACTATCCATTCAGCATAGGATTAAGTTGGTACAACATCAAAAACTGTTGAAGAATGTTGATCTTTTTACCACAGTTGTATAGAAGTAAATATCTCCCATAAAAAAAAAGAATCAGGAGGGAAAGAAGGTAGAGAGACAATTTGGATCTTATTCAGATATGTATGTGGAAAATTGTTAATACATATAATTAGGAAAGTAAAATATCTTTTTTAAAAAATTTCCTCCTTTACTTTCTTAAGTCTAGACAATCAAGTTAACAATAAATCAAGCACTTATTTACAACCTTTGCCTCAATGTAAATGCTCCCACTGAAAATTTAACCAGTAGCTCTTCAGTTAATTCAAGCTGGCTCCAACACACATCTGAATTTCACCCACATATGAGTAGAACCCAGTCACTAGTAAAATTCATTTTCCTACTAAGCACAAGCACCCTACCCCAAACCACAAACCAACTGCTATTTAAATGTAAGTGCCTCTCTGGGTTGTTTTTTGTTTGATTGTTTGTTTGTTTGTTTTGCTCTATTCTTTTCAAATTAAGAAAAAAAATCCATTTATGGAGTTTGAACATTTTTATTCTTCCTGATTCTTACTAAACAAGACATGCTAGTAGGAGATATTTATATTATGAACATTTTGTTTTTTACTTGTTATGCTCTTGTTTCATTTTTCTCCCTTCGCTTCTTTTAGAGTTGAATTTACTTCTATAATGGGTACTATTAGAAAGAACTGTCATTTGTTGAAGTTTATAATTCTGGTACGCAGTTTCTTTCTTTTGAAATATTCTTTATTGCTAATATTTTAGTCTTGTATTCTTTTCTCCTCTTTTCTATTTGGGTCTTCTCTTAGGGGAATGAGAAAGAAGTTAATCTTTAATGTCATCGAGTCTTTAATATAAAAAAATTAACATAAACTTATTTCCATTGTATTCAACTCACTGTCTGTTTATGTTGAAAGCATGCATTCAATTATGCCAATATTATTATAACACTAAATATTATTTAGTTGGCTGTAAGTGTACAAATAGAATACTCTTAAAGACTTTGCTTCTAATTTGCATATCTGCTTTAGTGTTATTGGTTGAGTGCTAGAGGTATCAAATACCCCCAGTATAGCCAGGAAGAGATAAAAATGTAATTGGGAAATAACTAACAAATAAAAATATAATAGAACACAGATAATGTTAATATATGGTTTTCTAAATCATTATGTAACAGAAATTTATGTGATTTTTAGTGACCATCATTTCTATTTGTTATTGTTCTTCAGTCAGTGAGATTCTTCTTGACTCATTTTGGGGTTTTCTTTGCAGTCATATTAGAGTGGTTTCCTTCTCTAGCTCATTTTACAAAGGAGGAAATTGAGATAAACAGGGTTATGTGACTTGAAGAGAATTTCTTGACCTTTTTTTGATGAGGCCAGCTTGACAAATTATTTGTGGGTCACTAACTGGGGTGAGAGAAATGGTTCTGGGAACTAGGAAGGTCAAAGATAGACTTACAGACAGACTCCAAGGCCTCTTGCTGGTCAGTGATAAAGTTTAATGATTTGGGGTAACACACTTATAGAGAAAATGACGTAGGCTAAGGGATTAGGTAAGTCTTTTGCAGAGACAATGGTTAGTAATGATTTACAAGATAGAGACAATGGATGTAGATTACCTCAGTGACTCCAAACAGAGTTTTCTATAGGTGATAATTCAATATGTCAGTGTGTAACCATCTAATCCAGATTCTCAGGGAAATATTTGCCTCAGTGGGTTTCTCTAGAAGAGCCTGTTATTAGCAAATATATCAGGGAGGGGTGGAAAGGAAGTGTTTGGGGGCCTCATGTGAGGAGTGATTCTGGCCAGACCATGGCTTTAATTGTACTGGGGTCCATTCGCACTACTGGGGGCTACATCTGCTCCTTTTTTATATAAGTTAAACAAATGAAAGCAGGGTAAGGTTTGATTTGTATAAATGGTGTAAGGCTAGAAAACTAAATTCCAATTCTATTTGCTTGGAAATGGAGCTTTTGAAATTTCATTTTTTTATAGAGACTTTTTTCAGAGTGTGTCTCAGAATATGCTGTGTGTGCTGTCCTTAGTGTTTTGTAATAGGCAGACATTTCTCCATGGCGTTAGCATAGGAGCTAAGATGACTGTTACTCAGGGAATTTTTGCCCTCAAATCAGTTGGTCCAATCCTAGGCTTACTAAAACTTCCTCCCCAACAAGGTTTTTCCTCTGAGCTTTTTGCATAACTTTAACTGGATTGTTGGCTTGCTATAGCTTTCGTTGAGATTCGAGGTCCTCTTGCCTTTATGACAAGCATCATCTATAACAGCTTAGGAGAGCTACTCTTATTAGGCCTGATTCTGTTAGCACCCAATTCTTTGTTCCATAAACCATGCAAATATTGACTTCTCCTTTACATATAAGTCAAATTGTTTAATTTTCTAAGTGTCCATGCTATTATGCTGCTAAAGATTATGTTCTGTTATAGGGCAATATACTAAGGTCTGGTATGTATCTTTTCTTCCTAATCAAATCTGCAATAAGTGTTTGGTGTAAGATGTTTGCATTAAGTCTTTTAAATTGTGAATGAAATGTGGGTTGACTATGCTGTGCCATCTTCTGGTGGAATAAGTGTGAGGTTAACTTTTGTCTAAGTATCAAGGTTTGAGAGTATAATGTATACAATGGTTTTGGGGTTTTTTTAGAATATTTTTCCATGGTTACATGATTCATGTTCTTACTCATCCCTCCAACCCCTTTAGCCCCCCCCCCCTTATAGGTGACACGCATTTCCACTGGTTTTAACATCGATCAAGACCTATTTCCATATTATTAATAGTTGCGCTGTGGTGGTCGTTTAGTTTACTTCCCAAATCATGTCCACATCAACCCATGTGTTCAAACGCTTGTTTTTCTTCTGTATTTCCACTCCTGCAGGTCTTCCTCTGAATGTGGCTAGTGTTCTTTCTCATAAGTCCCTCAGAATTGTCCTGGATCATTACGTTGCTGCTAGTACAGAAGTCTATCAGTATATCAGTCTCTGTGTACAATGTTCTTCTGGCTCTGCTCCTTTCGCTCTGCATCAGTTCCTGGAGGTCTTTCCAGTTTACATGGAATCCCTCCAGTTCATTATTCCTTTGAGCACAATAGTATTCCATCACCCGCATATACCATGGTTTGTTCAGCCATTCCCCAATTGAAGGGCATACCTTTGCTTTCCAGTATTTTTTGCCACCACAAAGAGTGTGGCTATAAATATTTTTGCACAAGTCTTTTTCCCTATGATCTCTTTGGGGTATAAACCCAGCAATGGTATGGCTAGATCAAAGGGCAGGTGGTCTTTTAGTGAGAGAGTATAACATAGTAAACAAATGTGATCAGTTATAGAGATAATAGAAGGGGAAACACACTTTGAAAACTTACATTTGATACAGAAACAATTATACCTAATATCAGAACACAAACCTACACATCATTATAAGTTAAATTTTTCAAGGTAGCTGAGCAACAACAACAGTAATAGTTGGGCTGGGGTTAATACAATTGGGTGAGGCAGCCACTTATTAACACAAAATTGGGTAAACATTTTTTGAGAGGTGGATTAGTTAAGATTGATCAATCTTAGGGAGGCTTGCCACCTCCAGGGATTGTTCTGCCATGTGAACTGTTCTTTTGGCTTGTCTCTAAATCAATAATTTCTGATATAATTCAGGGTATAGGATAGTATCTGGGAATGGATTTACAGTATTCCATCCAAGGAAGATGCCACTTAGAAAAGGGCAACCTTAATCTATAAAGGGAGAAAATTAGCATAGCATCTGAGAGATAGACTAGATCTGGAAGGTTCATATGTAGAAGGAGCTCAGCCAAGATTCTTACTGTCAAAAGGAGCAGCTAGGTAGCACAATGGACAGAGCACCAGGCTTAAAACTAGGAGGTCCTGCATTCAAATCTAGACTCAAGACTCTTCCTTGATATAAAACCCCGGGGAAGTCACTTAACCCCATTGCTTAGCCCTCACAACTCTTCTGCCTTAGAATCAATACTTAGTATCAATTCTAAGACAGAAAGTAAGGATTTCAAAAAATTACTATCAGAAATAGACACCTGTGATCAAGGCTAACCACATATTCTCTAAGCCAAAAAACAACAACAACAACAAAAAATAACCTTACTTATGTCCAAGGTGAGCGGTAGGGCTTCCAAGCCATAAAAAGAACATTTCCTTTGGTTCAAGCTGAAGCTAGGCTTCCTACACCACAGAGAAACATAACATAAGTAAGTGGTTATGTGTGTCCTAGTAGAGACACCATTAGCCCAAAATCAATATTTTCTTAAGAGAAGATCTGCCACCTCCTGAGAGATAAAAATAGGAAAACTGGATCTGAAATGTTGATAGCATTGTAGAACTATAAATAACTTAGTAAAGACCTAGCAAAAAAGTACATGTTAATGAATAGCCTTAGCTTATGAACTTATAGAAATGGAACAAAAGACAAGGTCAGTGTCTTCAAACACCCTGTGATAGATTTTTTTTAACAAAAACTTGAGAAGCATTTTGAGGATCAAGTCAACCATACTCTGAATTCATAGAATTCCATTTCCATTTCAATTCCAATGGAATTCCAAATTCCATTTTAGCCTACAGGGTGAGGTCAATGAACTTTATGATCTGCAAGAACTCAAGATTACCAAGAACAGAAGAGATAAAAGCCAGAAGGGGAAAAGAAGATCAGATTGAAATGAATGCACTGGGATTCGATAACCAACAAATTAGTAAGAATGTAGTTGTTTTAGCCAAATTTATAAAAATAAGAACCATTCCCCAGCTGATAAATAGTTAAAGGAAATGAACAAGCACTTTTCAGAAAAAGAAATCAAAACTATTAACAGTCACATGAAAAAGATTTTCTAAATCACTACAGGTTAGAGAAATGCAAAGTTGTAAAACAACTCTCATTTACCTCTTCACAGTTATCAGATTGGTTAAAATGACAAAAAAAAAAAAAAAAAAGAAAAATGCTAGAGGGAATGTAGAAAAATTGTGACAATATGCTCTTTTAGAGTTGTGCATTGTGCATCCACTTTGACTTATTAATTACCACTTAGTCTGTATCACAAAGAGATCACACACAAGGGGAGAGCTCCTACTTGTAGATAGATAGATAGATAGATAGATAGATAGATAGATAGATAGATAGATAAATAGATAGATAGATAGCATCTCTTTTGTGGTGACAAAGAATTGGAAATCAAGGGGATGCCTGTCAGTTTGGGGATGGTCAGTATAATCAACAAGTGCATCTAACTCTCCCAAGAATGATGCCACAGAATTCATACATTACCTGCTGATATTTGAGAAAAAGCCACACTTCTCTGTTGACTTGCTTTTCCAAAGTCTCAAAATATGGAGAAACCGTAGTGACTCATAACTAGGGTATCTCTTAGCTGTAGAAAAGTAACATATCACTTATGTACAACATCATCTCAGAAGACCTTTGGCAGAAAGAAATGTGATGCTCTAATTCATTGTCAAGACATTCAACAAGAAGTCCAACTTTTGCTGAGAAATCTCAGTCTTCATGAGACACACAAATTAGCAGACAGATGGAAAGTTACTCCATGCCTGGTTAGGAAGAGACAGGGCAACTTTCCCAGAGACTAGCTGGAGACCCTGTAAAGACAATTTATTACAACAATTCATTGCTTATACGTGTAACTGAATGTGGGCCCCATGTGTGTACTGAGGGCCCCACATGTAGAAAGAGGGCTGTCATCATTGAAGGAAGGCAAAATAGAAATCTCTAGCCTCCTCTCCCCAACGCTTCTTCAAGAGATTTTATTCTGCCAAGAATGGGAAGCAGTAGATTTGGGTCAAAGGCCACTGCTCTACTTTCTTTTGTGTGGGGGGCGGGGAAGAGTAACCAGGCTAAAAGGATGTCTGTCTGCCTTCTTAAATATTATTATTCAAAGAATATATGATCAGGATCAATCTAACTGTCATGATTATTGGGGGAAAGTTTTACATCCAAGCCTTAACCCTTTTCCTACCAAAAACCAGTTCCACAATGAATACACAGAAAACAGAAACTCGTTTAGCCAAATCATAGCAAAACAGAAACCAGAAAAGGTATACATAGAAGGATATGTACTAGACAACAAAGACTGAATATATATTTTGTGAATAGAAACTTGAGACAGTTAGGAAACAGCTAGATGGTTCAGTGGATAGCTTTCCAGACCTGAAGTAAAAAAAAGACTCTATTTGGGGTTTTCTTGGCAAAATTACTGGAATGCTTTGCCATTTCTGTCTCTAGTTCATATTACTGATGAGAAAATTAAAGTAAACAGAGTTAAGTGACTTGTCCAGGGTCACAGCTAATTAGCATCTAAGGCCAATATGAACTCATGTCATCCTGACTCTGTGCCACCTTGCTGACCTATATATAAGTGTGTTAGTGTTATTATTATTCACTTGGGATACTGAGATGATCATCCTTGTTCCATTAAATGCTGGCATCTATTTTGATACTATAATGTCTCACTCCAAATGTCAGATGTATTTTCAGGGACCCAAAAGTTTCTGACCCTGGAGAGGAATGTATGAGCCCATTAGAGACTGGTATCTGCTCATCTAAGGAGCTCTTAGCTCTTTCCATTGCTAGAAAGGAGGGAGAAGGAAGTTCCTTGCAATATCATTGGAGATGCCATCAGAAAGTGTGAGAGGTTGGAAAGGAGGGAGGCTGAAGCATGCACCCATAACAAAAATGTTTCTTCTACTATGGCTCATAACTGTCATCAGGCTGGCAGGAGAAAGACTACCAAGAAAACCAAGAGAAAAGGGGATAACAGAAGTACTGAGCTCTTGTAGTATTATCTTTGTTGCCAAGAACAAAAACTGATAACAACCAAACACTTCCTTACTTTGAGCTTTGGGCTTTCTTTTCCTATGCTCCCAATCTTTCTGTCTTAAAGACTTTTCTTAGCTTCCATTTCACATCCCTCCTTCTACCTTCAGTTCTTTAAAAAATCTTTAATAAATCTCTTTTAGACATGCCTTCTTTATGAGCTTAATCCTTGTTCTTTTCCTAGTATAGATGCTGAGTTAACATCCAATAATTCATTTGGAAAGGTTTTTTGTTGCCAAAATATAGGAACTAAATTGGGTGGGAGAAACTGATAAAATTCTCTTCAAAGTTTGAACTCATAGAGCCCTCATTCAATCTGCTGAAAAATATGGCCCCAATTTGGTGATCCATAGACCCAAAGGGAGGATATATAAGCATTCATTCTGGCCCTGAGCTTCCTATGCTTTCAGGAGCCTCCCAAGTCCAACTCAGAGGCAGTACTTCAAGAAGAGCCTAATAGTAGAAGTTTAACTAACTCTCTCTGGCCTCACTCCACATCCCTGCCACACCCTTGGCTTCTCCGATTATTACCTGGCTCATTGACTATGCTTCCACTTATAATTTTTACTACAATAGAATGCAGGTTTCTGTCTCAGAATTCATTAGAAAAGGATTTTTAACAAGAGTACAAATATCTGCCCATCCTGCCTCCCCCTTCCATCCATACGAACCCTCTTCTTCCTCCTTTCTTATTCTCTCTCTTGTCAATAGAACTGGTGATAACATTTGTCATCAAGTACTATTTGCTCAGACATAGTCATAGAGCTAGAATTGGAAGTGATCTTAAAGGTCAGCTTGTCTAACTTCCTCACATTCTAAAAACATTTAGCTTCCCTTTTAGAAGCAATACTAAGAATTAATTCCAAGGCAGAAGAGTGGTAAGAGCTAGGCAATGGGGGTTAAGTGCTTTACCCAGGGTTGCACATCTCAGAAGTATCTGGGTCCAGATTTTAACCCAGAAGCTGGCTTTTTATCCAATGAGCCACCTAGCTGTTCATGCTGCCCAATCACTCCCACCCCTGTCCACCATATTCTTCATGAAGATTCAAAGTCTTGCTAGGTTACACTGGAAGCAAAATAGTGACTTGGAATTCAAAACCAGGTCCTCTAACTGGAAACCCAGTGTTTAATCCACTCCATACACGGCCTCATGATAGCTTTATCAGTCAGGAAATGTTTTCTGCCTCTATGTACCAGAGGACAATGGTCATTCCCATCCTGGTCAAGCCTCCACTCTTCTAAGAAATACCTACCATTCAAGGAGCTAACATATGTCCATCTCCTCAATTTGACTCAGTTTTCTCCTAATGATATTAAAATATCCAGAGCTCTCTCAAAGTGGCATTTTATTGCATTACATGGCAAAACAGATGCTTAGTAAGAAAAAAATCTGAGATTAAAAATACATATTTCTCAATCCTGTGATCTTCTGGGAAATGTTTCACAGCATCATCTGGTTGCAAAATGTTACCTCCAGACTGAATTACTGGAAGAAGTTAGCGTATTTGGGGATCTATTCCCTATTAAAATGAACATCAAGAGACGTGTAAGACTTCTGAGCTCCCTGAACAGCAGCAGCAGCAACACTCCAAAGTATATAGAATTTGAAAGTCTATGCTAAAAATGCCAAAGGCATTCCATAAAGGGAACACAACTCTGAATAAAAAGAGAATGACAGGAAAACAGAGGCAGAGAAACAGAGAGAGAACATCCATCAATGCAGATGGCTGACACCTTACTGATATCACAAATTACTGCTGAATGACCAGCTTTCAAGGGATTTATTCTTATTTTCAGCTGTAGCTTAAAGGAGCATTTTCTTTTGCTTCACATATATAAACTAATTTTAATTAACAACCCATAAAGAAGAAAAAGTGAAATAGCCACTTTCAAGAATATATGTGACCAGAAAAGGAGGTAGGTAAGTCAGGTATAAAAAGTAGAGGAAGATAGAAGGATGACCTCAGAGCTGAGCAGGGCACCATCTTTTGCTCCCCTCAAAACTGTTTCTGACCCTCTGAACTTTACCACAAGGCTTCAGCTGCCTTCTCCCCCTGGACCACCCTGCCGCCTCTCCAGTCCCCTTCTCCCATTGGCGAGTTCCTTCTAAGGAGTCCATTTGAGGAGGAGCTCGGGTCAGTCATTCTTCATTCCCACCTTGCCCTAGATCCCCAATAAGATCCCTTCTTTTTACCCCAACTTCAGTTTTGAAAAACTTTTTGAAAAACTGAAGTTGGGGTAAAAAGGAGAGAATGGAGAAGAGAATGAATGGAGAGAATGAGCTTTCCAATACACAAGGGGAGATGAAGGATGACAGTTCAGAAAAAAGTTGCCTTTTCTTCATTAGAATGTAACCTCTTTGATGCCAAGGACCATCATTCTTTTTGTCTGTAGTTTCCCCAGTACTTAGCATGGTATCTGACATATTGTGTTTAATAAATGCTATTTAACTATCTTTCTTCATGTCCTGGTATCCACGAATAGCAAAAAAGAACCAGAGAAATAACAGAAAGCCTCCAATATGTAGGGCAGATCTTTTGTGAAGAATTTATGGAAGGATATGCCAATACTCCAGTGGCTCTTCGAGTTCATTGATGTGGGCTCCAATGAAACAGATGGTAAGCCATCCATGCCTACTCTATGTCTTCCCATGAATTCATCACAAGGGATACACTCAAAATACCCAATTTAGGGATCCTTACCCATTTTCTCTTGCTATAGCATATGTCAGTGGAAAATATGCACTGTCTACTTAATTAATACCTCTTCACTCCATGATGAGTCCATCTTTGTTTTGTTTATTTGTTGCATATTCAGTCATAAAGTGATTTAGACCCAGAACTGGATAAGAGAAAAGAGGGCTGGATTATCCACAAGAAATTTCAAAATTACTTTAGTGGTTTCCTCTTCCCCTTGCAATAAAGGCAATAAATAAAATTGTATGGCTACCAGCCACCTAACTGGCCTTTGTAGAACTAAACACACTTATGTTTTGTCAGATAGCAATGGGAGGTTCCTGGTGTGTGTGAACAGGGGCAAAATTTTACAAATGAGGAGTTATAAAGAACCAGAGTAAAGGTCAGAGAAACAGGAAGGATGAGAACAAAACAGAACAACATAAGATGGTTGGGAACAGTTTGAGCCTGCCATTTCAGGACAAACCAGCATTTTCCCCAGAACACTAAATTGGAAAGATAACAAATTTAGCAGGCACTGATAATTCTTGCAAGTCATACAGAAAATTACCCAAAATAAATACTTAAAATAAGAAGTTACCATAGAGAAGGTTCAAATTTCCTTCCTAACGCTATCTTTTCTGCCTTTCTCCTCTATCCTGCCAACTTTCATCTTCCAACCCATGGTGACCTCCCAACCAAGGCCAGCACTTCCAAAGCCTCCAAGTCCTTCTCCTCACCATGCAGCAGGAAGGTGCCTTCTTATTTCCTGCTCCAGAAAAATTGTAATGTTTGCCTTGGTCACAAAAATCCCTGGTTTCAACTTTAACCTTAGTGAACTTAGTCCAAGACTTTCATGGTACATGAGGAAACTGAATCAGAAAGAGGAGAAGTCATTTGCACAAAGCTTGTCAAAGGAAATAGCAACCAGGCTATTTTTGAAAATCCATTCTCCTAGAAGACAGAAAGTAAATAAATAACAAGTTGAAAAGCTGGAATTTCCCACATTTTTTCATATGGAAAAAGTTTCTTGAAGATACACTAGTCATCAGCATTACAGAAACAAAGGCTGTCAACAATGTCATTCTCTCCAGAGATACTATATTATACCAGATTGCAGATATGTAATTGGACAGTCTCCTCCAAAAATACTTTGAGCAGCAATGATCTAACTGAAAAAAAAATTTCTCAATAGCATGCTATCTTTCCTGTTTGTAAACACTCAACTCCAATTAATCTAAAATATTTGTTTTCTAGAAAGCATAATTATTTTGAATAAGAATAATCCTGGCACTCATATTTTTATTCAAAAATAAGAATTATTTCAAGTATGTAAGGAAATGTGACATATTTATAAAATGTGAAAGAGGGACGAAATTTCAACATTTAGCCATTGTGCTGACAGTGTTTTAAGCCAATAGACTGAACTAGACATCATCTTTTAGAATTGAATTCACACACTCTCACCATGGCAACTAGACATTTTGAGTGACTTTTGGAGAATGGCAACACTTGTCTCAGCACCTGTCACTCTGCTCTGGGTCTGCCTATCCATCATCAACCCTGTAGAGTGACATAGCTCAAGTTATCGGGCTCAAAAACTGGACAAATGTATTAATTTAGTTAGGTAATTTCAGAAATTTATTAGGTATTTTTATACTGTTTTTCCAGTCCTTCTCCTGGAAGCTCCTTCTAGGTCATGATGGGAATTTACTCAGTGCATACTATCTGATTAGTTATGTTCAACTCCTTTTATCATAGCAAGATGGTTTTATGGTGGAAAAGGGTATAATATTAAAGGCATATGAAACAGGGAATCAATATAGATATTGAAAATCAGGAAACTTCCCCCCTAATACATGCCTCCAGATGGTCAAATGATACAAACAGTTCTCAAATCTAATCTATTAATGACCATATAAAAGGCAGCTCCAAATTGTGAATAATAGAAATGCAAATAAGAATAACTCTGAGATTTCACCAACTAATTAGCAAAAGTGACAAAAGACTATCAAAGTACCTTTTGAATCACCAAAGAGTTTAATATAGGCTCAAACCTATTCTTTTTTAAATTCCTCACAAAGGGCTCCAGAGATTCTTGTTCCCTCTCTCCTACATTGTTTTTAATCATCCACTGCTCCATAGCAACACTCAGAACACAAAGTCACTCTATCTTTTCTTAATATGGTCACAAAACTTATTTTTAAAAGTACAAATACAGAAATTTTTTAAAAAAACAATTAATGAGTAGGAAGCTCCCAATGCTAAAAGATGCCAGTTCTCCAAACCATGGTGGGAAATAAAGGAAGAATCCAGTAGTTAAATTCACCAGATCTCACCAGAATGGAAAGTGAGATTTATTGAGAAAAACATCAACTTCTGCCCAGGAAAATCACTCCATAAGCATGACAATGAGGCAGATGAAGCTCCAATTACTCAGGATAATAGACAATTTATTAGACAATTTAGATAATAGACAATTAAATAGACAATTTAGAGTAGGCGTACCCTTCACTTTCTATTGGTCACTGATAAAACAGTTCTTCTCCCTTCAGACCCTCCTCTCTCATGGAGCTTAAAAGTTTCCAGTCTTCACCTATCTCATACAGCTTCTACCTCTCTTCCACCATGATCTTTTAATCTCATTCCAGCTGGGAAAAACTATACTTCTAATTAGCTGCTACAGTAATACAGGGCTACACTGAAATAGTCAATGTCGGAAGGCTTATGAGGAAGACAAGTGCATTAATATGTTTGGAAAGAACCATTCTGGGAAAGCATATAAATTACTCAATGATAATTATTATACTATTTATACACTACTGCTAGACATATACCCCAAGAAGATCAAAGACAGAAACAAAAAGTCTTAGTGAAATTGGAAATCTACATGATATCCCAAAAATCTTAGTGTAGTTCTGATCTACTAAGCTTAAAATAGTTCTGAGCCATTAAAGCTTAAAACTTCTCTAAAGCTTTTGGAATAATCTCTATGGATTTAATAGAATATCATAACACTATAAGAAATTACAAATATGAGGAATTTATTGCCATTCAATTTAGCAAGTATTTATTGAATACCTACTATGTTTCAGACATTCTGTGAGAGGCTCAGGAAATAAAGGTAAACATGAAATAGTCCTGATGTCAAAGAGTTTACATTCTTCTCTGGAAGAGACTATCAGAGAACAATCAGAAAATTGTTCTGATGTGACTTAGAGTAGAGTTTTAGATACTTCTGCAACAAATAGAATGAGCTCTCCAATACACAAGGGGAGATGAAGGATGACAGTTCAGAAAAAAAAAGATAGTTTACATACATAGATTTGGGAGTCACTTGTATAGAAGGAGTGATAGAGATAATGGGAATAGATCCCCTAAAAGGATTACAGAGAAAGAAGGGAAGCTGGCCCAGAACAAAGATCTGAGAAATACTCATAGCTGAGAGTATCAGAGATGATCCAGAAAAAAGACTGATAGAAGAAGAAACAAAATCATTACATTTAAGAGTTGGAAGGTACTTCAGCAGATACCTATGCAGATTCATACATAGATGAGATCTCCATTTCATTATTCCCCACACTCATCCATCTTCTACTTTGAAACATTCAAGGAGAAGGAAACTATCACTTCTCAAGGCAAACCATTCCCATTTGGAACAACTCTAATTACTAGGAAATTGTTCTTGATATCAAATCTATATCAACATCTTCACAACTTTCACCCATTGCTCCTGGTTCAAGGGCTTACCCCCTTGGACTAGACAAGACAAGTCTAATATGTCCTCCCCATGTCAGCCTTTCAAAACTTGAAAATAAATTACTCTGTCTTCCTGAGTCTTCTCTTTCCAAGGCCCAGTTCCTTTTATCCATACTCAACTGCCATGGACTCAAGGTCCTTCACTATCCTGGTTGTCCTACTCTGGACACTCTCCAATTTATCAATATTTTTTTAAAATTTCAGACACCACGACTAAGCTCGATTCTCCAGATGTACTACAAAAAGGGCAGAGTATAATGAACCAAAGACTTCCCTATTCCAAGAAATTATGCCCCTCTTGGTGTAGCCCATGATCAAATTAACTTTGTTGGCTGCTTCGTTACACTTCTAACTTATATCGATTATGGTCTACTAATGCCAGAAGAACTTTTTTCAGAACAATATCTGCCCATTCTTCCCCACCTTGTGCTCATTAAGTTGAATTTTTGCTGTTTCCAGGTGCAAATAATTTATTTAATTTTATGATATTAGATTCAGCTTGATATTCTAGCTTAGGTATTGCCAAATGATGGCTCACTGGCCAAAACTGCCTGCTGCCTGTTTTCTACTACTGGTTCACTAAAATTGTTTTTTACATTTTTTAAATAAAATCTTACATTTTTAAATAAAATCTTATTGTATTTTAAAAGGTAAAAACTATTCTTAGTTTGCAGACCATACAAAAACAGGTGGTGGGCCAGATTTCTCCAACTAAACATAGTTTGCTGACAACTGTTCTAGTTTCTCAAGTACTTTTTGGATCCCAATACTGTCGTACAGTATGTTAGCTATTCCTCTTGGTTTTATGTCATTTATAAATGTGATGAGCATATCAACTATACCTCTATTCACATCATCAGTAAGAATGTTAAAGCAAAGGGAAGCACACAACCTTGGGGCACTCCACTGAAGACCTTCTAACATATTGACATTAAACCATTAACAACTGCTCAGACTTAAAGTTGACCATCCAAACAGAATCCATCTGGTTACACAGTAATATGTCCTCACCTAGTTCAGCAATGCTGGCCAAAAAGAGGAATAAGGTTCTCTTAATATGTTCTTAAAATTGCCTGCTCATAATTATTGCTTCCTTTTCTAGATATTCAACAACTCTCTCCTTAACAATGTCATAAAATTTCCACAGGAATCAAAATTTAGGTCACTGGCCTATAGTTTGCAGATCCTTCTCTCTTTCTTGAAAAGTGGGATTGTATGTGCCCTTTCCCAGACTTGTAGTGTTTCTCCCATTTTCCATACATTTAGAATATTATTAGCCCTAGCTCACCAGTCACAATTTCTAGGCTTTTCAGGACCAAAGGATGTAGTTCCTCTGGGCCAGAAGATATGAATTCATCAAGAGCCGCAAGGGCTCCCTTATTATCTCCTTACTTGTCTTGGATAAGTGACCATGAGATTTCACTTGTGGAGAGGGGAGAGGAAGAAGGGACTATCAAGGAGGAATGCATGTTGATTGGCTCATTGTTTACATCCCTGAACACGTTCTCCAAGATTAGATGCTTCTCTCATGCCCTGTTACTGGACCAGAAAGAAGAGCAGAGATATGCACCTTAGCCTTCACTACAATGTCCAGACCTTCCTCTGTGCCACTATTACCCAGAACCTCCTTCCAGATTTTAAGGAAATTAAGGATTCTAAGAAAGTGAGGAGAATGCATAGTCGTACTTGAGGGAAAGCCTATGCAAGGGCAGAGAGATGAGAGACAGAATGTCACCTGTGAGAAACAGTGAGAAGGCCAATTTGATTGGACCAAGAAGTATGTGAAAGGGATTAACTTTACAATAAAACTACTTGTGGAAACAGATAAGTGGCTCAGTGGACAGAGAGGTAGGCCTTGAGATGGGAAGTCTTGGGGTTTAAATCTGGCCTCAGATACTTCCTAGCTGGGTGACCCTGGACAAGTCACTTAAACCACATTGCCTAGCCCTTATGCCTTGGAACGGGTACGTAGCATTGATTCTAAGACAAGGGTGAGGGTTTGGGGTTTTGTTTTTTTTTAAGTCTAAATGTGAAGGACAATACAAATGCAAAGAACAATAAAAAGAACATGATCAGAAGTGAAATTAGCCTCTTATAATCCTACTTCTATGCACTAGCTAGGTGACCTTGGCAGCTCACCAGATCTCTTCAGGTCTGAGGTTCCTTCATCTCTAAAATGAAGAGACAGGATTGGACCTCCTCTACTTTCTCTTTTAGCCTAAAATTGCATATAAATACTTATCACTCCTTTCTCAGCTCCAGGCATTTTCCCTCATTATTTCCTATTCCTAGAAGGGCTTGTTATGAGTAAGATGAGATTAGCTAGTTATTAGGAATTAAGTTGTACCTAGCAGGAAGGAGCTGGAGCTGGGAATTCCAGGTTGGAATGAAGGAGGAGGAAGTCTGTCTGTGCCCTGAGTGTGGACTCCATTAGTGGTGGGCAAAACTGTTGCCAGCCTGGGAGACCTCAGAGCAAAGGCCACCCTGCTTCCTGTTTTCCCCTGGATCCTGTGTAGTGTGGCATCTAGCAAAAGGACAAGATCTGCAGAGCCAAGAGAGGAGGAGAAGTTTGAGTTCTGGAGGACAGTGCTTCAAGCAGAACCTTCTCTACCTGGTACCTGAGACCATCTTGACTCCTGGCATCCAGAGATCATCAGTGGATTGCAGTGAGAATCCCAAAGCCACAAAGCCCCAGCTGTACTCAAGCCTGGCAGGTTCCAGGTCTGAGACTCCATTTACAGCTCCTTGGGCCCTGTTAGTTTAGATCACTTAGATAAGAGTAGAATAAGTCCTTCCCTTTCCCTGTGGCTTTTGTTATTAAGTATTAAGGGTTTAGAGTAGACATTCCTATCCCTCCTTTTAGTTGTTTCTAATTAAACCCAGTTTCATCCTGTTGCCTTGTCTGTCGAATTCAAGGCCTCTGGCCAGAGTGACAATTGACTGTTATTTGTCAGTTAGGAGTAGCTTAGCTGTACAAGTCTTCAGTGTTCAAGTCTAATCTCTCTTAAATCCCAAAGTGTGTTCCCACAAACCCCTTAGTTTATTATAATATCCCTGGTGGCCCCATTACCTTACTTATATTTTCCTACAGGCTCCACCTGGTCAACTTCATCTATTTACTTTCCTGACTTCCTTTAAGACCCAGCTAAAATCCTATTTTTACAAGAAGCCTTCCCAACACCACTTAATTCTAGCACCTTCCCTTTGTTAACTATTTCCTATTTGTCCCATATATAATTTGCTGTGTGTACGTGTGTATGTATATTTTTCCATCAGATGCTCTTTGAGGGCAGGCAGGGATGCCTGCTATAGTGCTTGACACACAGGAAGCTTAAATGTTTAATAAAGAATTGACTGATTAATGATGTGTGAAGAAGGCCATCTCTACCTCAAAATAGAATAGCTCTTCCAGGAAAATAAAACTTCCTTGGAGAAAGATATAGAATCTGAGCTTTAGAACTGAAAAATACTTCAGAGGATATTGAATTAATCTCCTTCATTTTACAGAGGAATAAACCGAAGTTCAGAGAAGTCAAGGTACTTACCCAGGTTCACAGTCAGTAAGTGACTGAGTCAGAACTCCAATCCAAATCTTCCCAATTCCAGTTCCAGGATTCAATCTGCTATGGCCAAAGGTGTTCAACACATGACATTTCCAAGTTCAGTGGGCCTAGATTAAAATGTAATTGTGGGGGGCAGCTGGGTAGCTCAGTGGATTGAGAGCCAGGCCTAGAGACAGGAGGTCCTGGGTTCAAATCGAGCCTCAGACACTTCCCAGCTGTGTGACCCTGGGCAAGTCACTTGACCCCCATTGCCCACCCTTACCACTCTTCTGCCTGGAGCCAATACACAGTATTGACTCCAAGATGGAAGGTGAGGCTTTTTAAAAAATGTAAGTGTGCAGATATCTAATGAAATAAATAAAAATACAATAGGACATAGATAATCAGTAGTTTTCTAAGTCAATATACATCCATAGGGATGCTTCAGAAGGGATGAGTGGCCTCCATTTTTTTCAGCCTAACACCCTTTTGTCTCCTTTGATTGTCACCCACACATCTCCAGGACTAGTGCTTTCCACATAGTAGGTGCTTAATAAATGCTTCTTGAATAGGAAAAGCTTGAACAATTTTTCCTGAGCATCCATTTGTTACATAACACACACACACACACACACACACACACACACACACACACACACACACACACACATACACACCAGGGGAAAGGCTCATAATCAGATGCAAGAATCTTTCTCTTTCATAATTCTAAAGCTATAAAAATTTAGGGCTAAGATTCAGGGGACAGCTTGTATGCCAGGCACCAAGCTAAGCACTTATTTAAAAAGGAAGACTGTCCCTGCCCTCAGCAAGCTTGCAATTTAAAGAAGGAGGTTTTCTGAGTTCAGTTTCTTCTTCTATAACTAGGAATGTTGGGGTTTTTTTCCTAACAAGAGCCCTCCTAGGATTCTTTTGGGCAAAGTGCTTAGTGAAACTCTTAAAAACATGTAGTAATATAGCAGGTATATGGGTTGCTCTTGGCATATGACTAAACAGAACAATAATAACATGGCAGAGAAACCAAGGCTATATCCGGGATGCAAGAATATAGAGGGCAATGGCAGAATTTGCATTTCTTCAGCAGAGAAAGAACTGAGTTTAGCACCAGTTTAGCAAGAATACTTTTACCCTATAAGAAGGGAAAGCCTTTTCTTCTACCCTTCCAACAGCAGAAGTCCCATCGGGCAGCCTCCCCAGTTGGGACCTCCATCTCCACCTTTACCATCCCATTCACAATTCAATTGCTCCCAAGTACAAAAATGGCTAGTTGCAGCCTTGCTAAGTAAGACTAGAACAATTTGTCATGTGCCATGTCACAAACAAAGTGCAAGGATGCCAGTCATCCTCTTTTAGAAGGTGCTATTAGCCATGAAGTCAACATAAAACGGTCAGACCCTCTAATCAGACTCAGTCCTTATTTATTCCACTGCCCATCTCCCTTCACCAATGCATAGATGGTCTTGCATGTGCAATGCACTCCCTCCTGCAAGTCACCTCATACCACACTTGCCTTCTTTCGAAGAACAACCCAAGGAGCCCCCTTTATGTTTCCGCCTTGTTGGCACTGCATCCTTGGCGCTACCTTGAATTTGCCTGTGGGCTTGTTATATGCCCCAAAGGAACATAAGTTCCTTGAGGTCCTGAAAATATTTGTTTTCCTCTTTGCATCAACATGGCCTACTCTAGAGCCTTGAACTCTAATAGGCTTTTAAGACCTTTTTGTTGCCTTGCATTGAATTAAATTAAATAAAAACATTCCAATTGATTACCATATAAGTAGCTGGAAATAATCATCTTTGCTCCATGGTTCTCTGAGCTAGACACATGCAGACAACCTGCCTGAGTTTGCTGCCTTTCACCCTCATCTCCTTCCTTACTAAAATGCCAAAACAGTTCCAAACATGGAGCCTTTCTGAAATACAGAAGAAGCAATGTGGGGCAGGGGGTGCTCCATTCACTAAGATCACTGAAAAGCACAATGTTTTGGTATCCTGGGGAAGAAACCCAAGCGCATTTTCCCAGTTAAACTGAATCGTATGTCTGGAAGGGCTAAAGAAAAGCATGCTTCACAGTTCAGACAAATAATGCAACATGTAAATGATGTAGGCCTGCTGTCCTTATGTACTTCAAGCTAATAAAAACCAAGCTCTACTGGCCTAAAAGAGGACCCATGATGAGCTGTTTGTAAGGAAGAGAGTATTTTTAATTAAGATGAAAAATTTGTAGAAGAATAAAAGCTCTTAGAGCCCAGCTCAACCTGTTGCATATATCCTAGGACTTAGGATGTCATTTCTGCAGTGGTAGTTTCCTAAGGCCATGACCGAGGCATTGGGAGGCACAGCCAAGATGGTAGGATAGCAAGAAGATGCCAAAAATCTCCCACTCCTACCTCAGCTCCTCCAAATGGAACTAGAAAAAGCACCAGACAGAATCCTTATTAGGAAATCCAAGAAAAAATTATGAATCATTTTTCTAGGCCAGGAGAGCATAGGTAGAAAGATGGAGAGGGCTGCAGAGCTATGAGATGAGGTCCGGCCAGGAGTGTACCACGTAGAACATTCCAGGGCAGGGAAAGACTGTGCACCAGGGCCCTGACCTAGCAAAAAGGGCTCTAAATTTACATAGAGTAAAGGAACAGGTTCCAACTCACTAGCAATAATATGCTAGAGACTGTTGAAATTAACTCTGGAGAGCCAGTTGCTAATTTTCAGTGAGAGTTTTTAAGCTTCAGCAAAGGCAAAAAATACAGGTTTTGATTTGTTGTTTTCTTGATTTTATAGTCTTAAAGTCATGGATAAAAATTTAATAATATAGATTAAACTTCAAAGTATTGAGTATCCTTTAAAAAAAACTGATGGTTAAAAATCTGTCATTATATCAGAGATCACGACCCAGCTCTCAATCACAGATTCAAGGTACACTAGTTATGAGATCTACATTTTGGTGTGACAACTAGGCTAAGGAGCAAATTTTCTGGTCCTAGGATGTGTATCCAGGAAGGAATGAGTTTAGAAACAAAAAGTAGCTGTATGGTATAGACCCAAGGAACTGAGCAGAGTCTCATTTCTAGCTTTTAGGACAGACAGTTTGAAGCATAATTATCCTACCTTCATCATTTCATTCTAATATGTAGAGATGATATATTTATCCCCTCAGTACTATATCATCCTCTGAAGTCATGGAGAGAGTTTAATTAGACAGAAGGCCTTGGAATAGTTCTATATGTCTTTGTGTTCTTAAAGAATCATAGAAAGGAAGAGAAAGAGCAATATACTGGGAATAAAGGGAAAGGGAAAAGAAAGTCAGGGGAAACCATCTTATGTAATCAGAGTAAGCAGATTCTATTCAAACAAGGAGAAAGGGGTTGGGGAAATAGGTAACATATGAACCTCACTCATTTGAACTAGACAAAAGAAGAAAGAATATACATAGTTGGGTGCAGAATACATTTCTTTCATCAGGAAAATAGGAAGTAAAGGAAAGATGAGAGAGGAAATAAGAAGCAAAATAAACTCAAACAAGGGATATAAAAAATATTTATATCAGCTCCTTTTGTGGTGGCAAAGAATGAGAAATTAAAGGAATGCCCTTCAGTTGGGGATTGGCTGGACAGATGATATAAGTGTGATGGAAAAATATTGTGAAAGAAGAAACTATGAAAGAAATAGTTTCAGGAAAACCTCAGAAGACTTATATGGAATAAGGTAGAGTAAAGTGAGCAAAACTGGGATAATAGCTTCCATAACGATATACTAGATACAAACTACTTTGAAAGACTAAAGAACTCTGATTATCATAGTGACTAATGCCAGAGGACTCATGATGAAATATACTCCCCACCTCCTGTTAGAGAATTTTAGAGTGCTTAATGAGATATGTTCAATTTATAACAGGGATTTTGTTTTTCTTTATTTCTCCGTTGAGAAAGAGGGCTGATTTTTGCTGACTGAAAAAATAAAATTTAATTTAAAAAAGAGAGAGAATACATATGCACAGGCATGCACACATGCACATTCTTTTGTAGAGATGGGGGTAGGATCCACAGATGTGAAACATTCTATAGAGTAAATTTTTCTATGTATAAGAGGATTGGGAAAAGGGGAGAGGACATATTTGTCCAAAAATATTTATAGCAGCTCTTTTGTGGTGTCAAAGAATTGGAAATTGAGATGTCCATCAATTGGAGAATGGATAAACAACTTTGGTATAGGATGGTAATGGAATGCTACTGTGGTATAACAAATGATAAGCAGAATGGTTTCAGAAAAACCTCAAAAGATATATGAATTTTCAGAGTGAAGTGAGCAGAACCAGGAGAACACTGTACAAAGTGACAGCAACATTATATAATGATCAACTATGAATGACTTGGCTATTATCAGCAACACAATGAAACAAAACAATTCCAAAGGACTCACAATGAAAAATGCTCTCTAGAATGTCCTTCGATTGGGGAATGGCTGAACAAATTGTGGTATTTGCTGGTGATGGAATTCTATTGTGCTCAAAGGAATAAAGAACTGGAGGGATTCCATGTGAACTGGAATGACCTCCAGGAACTGATGCAGAGTGAAAGGAGCAGATCCAGGAGAACATTGTACACAGAGACTGATACACTGTGGTAGAATCGAACATAATGGACTTCTCTACTAGCAGCAATGCAAGGATCCAGAGCAAGGCTGAGGGACTTATGAGAAAGAAAACTAACCACATTCAGATGAAGAACTGTGGGAGGAGAAACACTGAAGAAAAACAACTGCTTGAACATGGGCTGATGGGGATATTATTGGGGATGTAGACACTAAACCAGTGGCTTTCCAGAAAAAATATTAGCCCCCGGGAATTAATTTTTTTTAAAATTTAATAGAAATTAATAGGAAAGATAAATGCACTTGTGGCCTTTACCGCCTCCCCCAGATCGCTGCAGCACCCACCAGGGGGCGATAGCGCCCACTTTGAGAATCACTGCACTAACCTATTACTCTAGTCTAATTATCAATAATATGGAATTAGGCCTTGAACAATGATACATGTAAAATCCAGTGGAATTGTGCGTTGTCTAAGAGGGGTTGGGGGGAAGGGTAGGGAAAGAGGGAAAGAAATGAAATATGTAACTATGGGGAAATATTCAAAATAATAATAATTATATTTAAAAAAGAAAAATGCTCTCTACTTCTGGAGAAAGGACTAATGGAGTCTTGAGTACAGATTGAAGGATACCATTTTTCACTTTATTTTCTTTGTGGGTTGTTTTTTTTTTTTATTTGAGGGTTCTTTTATATGTCATCTTCCACAATATGACAAATATTACAAGTTTTATAAAATAATACATGTATAACCTATATAAATTACTTGCTGTTTCAGGAAGACAGAAAGGAAAGGAGGGAGAGAATTTGGAACTCAAAATGATAGAAAACAAATCATAAAAACTGGGGAAAATTGGGAAAATGAAATGTTACTGAAGAGTTGGATTTTTTAAAAAAACATTGGGAGAGAGATCAAAATGCTATTGTCACAAGAAAGGAAGTGGAAATTAGATTCAATTATGTTTACAATGGGAGTGAGAATGAGAAGTGATTTGAAAGATTATGTGATCTAATCCCCTCATTTTACAGATGAAGAAACAGGATTAAAAGACTTGCTCAGTGTTATTGGAGAAGGAAATTAGGATTCAAACTCAGGTCCCTTGACTACAAATCCAGCACTACTTCCTTTCCACTGCAAACCAACTTCGCATCAGCACCACTAGTGCCCCATAAAATAGTTATTTAAAAATTAGGTGATAGGGAAAATATTGCAGGATCTAAATGGATCTAAAATGGCCCTAAAAATGACCAAATGGACAAATTTCATAGCTTACAATGAAGACATTATTCAAAGAATCCCTCATTTTCCTACTTTTCATGCATACAGTGTAAATGTTTTTATTTTAGAAAAAATATTTTTTAGAAATGTTTTTAGA
Organism: Gracilinanus agilis; assembly: GCF_016433145.1. Lineage (NCBI taxonomy): Eukaryota > Metazoa > Chordata > Mammalia > Didelphimorphia > Didelphidae > Gracilinanus > Gracilinanus agilis. The sequence goes on along the minus strand of NC_058135.1, from coordinate 2,232,490 downwards.
AATTTCTTTTAGAAATTTTTAGAAAAAAGTTTCTAAAAAAATTTATTTTAGAAAAATATCATATATGCATAATACACTTTTTTTAAATCCACGGGGGGGGGGGGGCCGGGGGGGAAGGAAATTGGTGAAGATCAGATTTTTTATGACTACCTTGTCTTTGAGGTAGACAGTAGCAAAGATGTTTAAACTGCCTATGAATGAATCAGTGGTTTGTTAAAGTGGAAGAACACAGAACTGTTAAATAGTCAGCAAAACCACATCTTTAATTAAGGAGAGGACATTTGATATAATTCCTCTCAGGCCTCCTCACAGAACTGTGCATACAAGCCCACACAGAGCTCTGAGACTCTGGTTGCTCTGGACACCAACCCCTGAGAATGCCAACTGCAGGAGACTGGACAATTCTGAAGCCCCATAGAATTTGGGCAAATTTATATACCTTTTTAGGGAAACTGGGGACTGAGGATGGGAGAGTATAATTGATGGGCTTTACAGTGGCAACAAAGAAAATGAAGAGTCCTAGATGAGATTATCAGTGAGAGGCTGATGCTTTACAATGGATACAAAAGGGAAAGGGTGAGGGTGGGGGGCTACCTTGATGAAGGACTTTGACCAAGGGGGAAGAAACCATTGGGACAAAAAGGGTACTTAACTGCTGAAGGGATGTGCAAGCCCCATCTACACTACTTTAAGGTCTATTGTTAATCTGAACACAAAGGTGAAATTGGGCTTTTCCCTCAGGGGGAAACTCATGTGACCAGGTCAAATTTGAGGTCTTCACCTCTGAGCTAACTAGCCTGGGGGTTCATCAGATCTCGCTAGGCTTCAAGTTTGGGGTTTCTAGATTCCACATTGACAGGTTACATAACACACACAAGTTGGATAGAATGACACACTTCTTTGAAGCAGTCACAAGACTCAACAGCAAATATGAATATTGTAAGGAACATTTTAAATTAGATTTATTTTGAGATGATATTTGTTATTCTGAAAAGTAAGATCTTTCTGAAGAACTTTTGCCCTAGTTAAATACATGCCCAAACCACGTGAAAACCATCTTGATTTGTACCTTGCTGCTAAACCTTGGTAAATATGTTTCTCATAGGCCATCAGTATTCAATTAACATATGATAAGTGTCCTATTAAACTTAAATTAAATCCTTATTGGAGAGTTTAGGATGCAACCACAGCTTCTTTTTTATGTAAATTCTAACTACTCACAAAGACCATAAACACATTCTCCAGAGCAGACTATCTGAAGCAATTCTGCAAAATGAGTTAGAAAGAATGGAAACTTGGAAACCAAAAGGCAAAATTTGGGGGTTTTCTTTGACATGCATCAACAATTCCCTCTCTTTTCCTGTTTTTTAAATTTTTTGTTTATTTTACTACTTGCCACATACGCTGATTCAACCCAATTCATTCAGACATCCAAATGTAATTTGGGCTTTAAAATGTTGATTGGCTTCTGCCTTCCCAGCAACCCAATTCCCCATGCCTCTAGTTCCCAGGAAGCATGCTATTTCTGCTTTATGTTTATTTCTCAGCTCGATGATCAGTCATCAGGTTGAGATGTGTCTAATTGAAGTCTCACATTAAGTCAGGCAAGTTTAACCATGAGAACCCTTACTAGCAAGTTTCAACCGTAAGTCAGGTTTGAGGGTTTGCAAGGGCACCCAAACATTTGGTCATCATGTCATTAGGGGGCTCTGAGAATCTCTACAATGTTTTCTGTGGTCAGAAATGTTTTCAAAGAGGAGCATCCCCACCAAAGTTTATTTGGAACTCGCACACATTGGTTTAACTTCTCGGTCTAAAGATGATACCCAATTGAAGGATGACATGAGATCGGATTAAAAGACCTTCCATGGATTTTCCTTCTTTGAGGGTAGCCAAGAAAAATCCCCATTGTGAACTCATTAAGCCACTTTAGTTCAAGGTTTAAGTGTCAGGATTTTGAGCATTCAGTCCCCAAATAAGTGCCATTTGTCAAGGCAGCCTGATAAATCATCACCTACTGATGCATACAATATGTGCATCTCAAAAGCATGCATAAATAACACAGTTACAGAGCAATTATTGTTATTTTTATTGTTTATCCTATGGATTGAATAAAGGGATTTGTACTTCCATTATGGAAGTCCCAGAAGAAACCAACCAGCTCAGCAGATCTTTGTAAATTAAAGTTGCTTACAGATGATTGGTCAGTCAGTCAGTCAGCAAGTATTTATTAAGTACCTATGATGGAGATAAAATAAAATGGATATAAAAAAAAAAATCCAAAAACCTAGTCTCTGCTTTCAAGGAATTCACAGTCTAATGAGAGACAACATGTAAGAAATTATGTAAAAACAAGATATAAACAGAGTAAATTGGGGATATTCTCAGAATGAAAGCAGTAGAGTAAAAGAAGACTTGAAAAGGACTTTAGTTGATTGACATCCATCCGAAAGAAATTAGGAAGCCAATAGGGAGAAATGGATGAGAGCCCTAGGCGTGCTGACAGCAAGTGAAAATGCTCAGAATGAGAAGATGGAATAGTATGTGTGAGGAATAGCAATGAGGCCAGTGTCACTGGATCAAGGAGTATATATTGGGGGTGGGGGTGGATAAGGGGAGAATAAGGTCAGAGACGACTAGGAAGATAGGAAGGACCCAATAAGGAAGGGTCTTCAGTCACCAGAGGATCTTATTGAATGAGTGGCAGGAGAGGGGTAACAAGGTTAGGCCTGGGCTTAAAGATCGATTTAACAGCTGAGTAGAGGATGGACTGGAATGATAAGAGACTTGAGGCAGAGAGACCAACCTAAGGCCATGAAATAGTCCAAGAGTGAGGACCAATTAGGGAAGCAAGGTTGAGAAAAGATAAATGATTTGTCCAGGTTCATGTGTCTAGCAAGTACTAGAGGAAGTGTTTGAACTCTGTCTTTCTCACTTCTACTCCAGACTCATGCCACGTTGATGATATACATTACTCAACTAATCAATAGCTTCATGATTCCCAGTGGAGGGTCAGTAGGAAGACTGACTATACTCACATTCCTTAGGAGAGGGGGAGTCACAGAGATGGAATAAGACTCCCAATCCTTCTCCTACAGTTGCCCAAGAGAAGCTTTTCATCTTCTGCAAACAGCACTTCATAGAGACAAGGCTACCAAAGTGTGACAGTTAAAAAAAATGTGCTGATACATGGCAAGAGAAAGGGATAAACAATAGATATCATGAGCAGCCCCTGACCTCCCAGACATGCCAAGAAAGCATGATGAAGTCCCATAATATATTAGCTTGACTCCTTCTGGCAAACTTTTGGGAGAACAGAGACAAGAGCCACAGAGACTGGGAAGATATGGGTACAATGACAGGAGGAAATCCACGAGAGGGAATATCCACATGTTTACCTCACTCTCCGAGTGTGTTTGTAGCATGGATTAGCCTCAGCATGGTAGGATGCATAGAGCTGTCCAGGACAACCTGGATTCATTTACAGTTCTTATAGAGTCTCACTTCTTAGACTGTTATAAATATTTTCATACATAATAGGTTCTTTTCCTTTTCCCCTGATCACCTTATGAAATAGTAGTACTGAGTCAAAAGGTATACATAGTTGTATAACTTTTTGGAAATAATTCCAGATTGATCTCCAAAATGGCTTCACCAACAGTATATTAGTGTCCCCATTTTTCCACGTCCTTTCAATATTTGTAATTTTGCCCTTTTATCATTCTAGCCAATCTGATAGGTATGGAATGATATCTCTCTTTTATTTATATGTATGATGCCTTATCTAATACAAGGAGGGAAAGGAGGATGGGAGGTACCTGGAAATTTTAATGTAACAAACTAATCAATTGATTAAAGAAACTTCCTTGTTGTATGACTGGGCAAGTCACTTAACTTGTTTGCCTTTGGAGAATGAAATGGCAAACTACTCAAGTTTCTTTGCCAAGAAAATGCCATGAAAAGAGGTCCACAGGATCACTAAGAGTCAGACACAACTCAAATACCTGAACAACAACATACAGTTTAAGCAAATCATGGTCTCATAAGAGACTGTACTCTGTAAAATACTCTTGTTCCCATCAGCTGTATCCAAGGGAAAATCTCAGTTCTGGAATTATGAGGATTTAGTTTGAAATGGTGGAATATTTTGATAGTGTCTTCTCTCTGGGGCTTATCTTTCTGCCTAGGCAGAAGTTTGGGAACATCTATAGTTATATCATGTCCAGGTATTCAATTACTAACTATACTAAAAGATCTAAGCAAGGAATAAAATTCAAATAATACTTAGGACACAAGTATTCAAATGGATCTATGACTTCTTTCTGATTTTGGAGTCCCCTTTAACAATGCAGATCACTAACTATCCATTCTTGCCTGTCTTGTTCAACTCTTTCCCGGGGCCTACCATATGTATTCTTCCACAAGTCCACTCAACACCTGGAAAGCCTTCTTTTCTTTTTCCCAACTTTGTAAGGGAAAAAGTAGATCACTCTATTTGTCCATCTGTTAGCCTTTACTTTTGTCATGTGACTAATTCATCTTCTCTTATAATTACATATTTCCTTGATGACCTCTTTTCTTTGAAGATTCTGAATGATATGTCTCAGCCTGGACCATTAAACTCACCATTGCCTCTGTATGACCCCAATTTTTAATTCTTCAAAGACCATTGTATTTCATCTTATTGCATACAGCAATACCAGAAGAATGTAGATCTTGAGGAGATGGGCATCTCAATTTGGAATTCAAAATTTTAAAAAAATAAATGTCAAAAAATATTTTTCCATGTAATGGGGAAAAATAAAATGAAATTATCTATCGATAGTTAAAAAGAAAAGAAAAAGGCAGGTCTCTCTTCTCTTGGGGAGGTCCAGCACATTAAAGGATCTTCGACATTCTCCAAAGGCAACTTATCCCATTTGCCTAATGTTCAATTCTTGGACTCAATTTGTTGTCCATCTATTCTCTCTCCCAAATCTACATGTTACTGGGCAAACTCTATATCTTTTTCCCACCTAAAAGTTTGCCTTTTAAAATATTTTTATCTACTTGCTCTTTTCTGAGTGGATAACTGGGTCAACTTTTGGGATACTTCCAGGAGGCTCTGCAGTGTTTCAGAATTTAATGCAACCAGAACAATGTCATATGCTGTCATTGAAATCTGGAGACCTTTGCCAGCTACAAAGAAATTCTCTTCAACTTGGTCTTGGTGCTGAATCTCCTCCATCATGATGGCAAATAACTTTGGCAAGCATAAACCATCACTTTCATCCTTAAATGACCTTGGGATGACTTGCTTAGCTGGATCTCCTGCCAAGTTTTCTTTAAAGTGGTTTTCCCTCCACTGCTTCTCACTATTTTATGAGATCATACTACTGACAATCTTCTATTATCCTTCTTTACAAGATTTTCTAAACAAGTTTAAACTCTAAATCAGTGGTGCTTTGGATTACCATCTCCCTCCGCATTGCAAAGAAGTTAAATTTGTGCTGACTAATGCATTTTTTGAGCTTTTTATGGTGCTCTTGGTGTGGTACTAAGATATACAGTGGTTAAATTTAAGCATTATATCCAATTATTGCAATCAATCATTTCTGATGTCATCAATTAAAGAATCAGGATAGAAATGAATAGTGAAATACAGTTCAGTTGAATGAACATGTATTTAATGTTTACTATTTACTATTTCTGTTTTAAGGCACTGAGGGCACAAAGATAATATGAACAAGGATCAGATTTCCCAGAATCAGAATTTCATCTTTTTTGTCTCCTCCAAGTAAGACTCTCCTTTTAGAACTCGATAATAGTTTGTTATTAACCCTGCTCTCCAACCAAGCAGCCAACCTTGTAATTCCTCCAAACCCTTTTCCTTTGATCCCTTTTGTTTTGGACACACAGCTCCATAGGAAATGAAGTCTTGTTCTTTTGCAGCTTGCATTTGTGATTTGTGCCCAGGAATTATGGGAAATGTAGTTCCTTTCCATTTCAGTCTCACTTGTTATATTAAACATGCTCTCTATTTAATGCTCTGTTAAAAAACACTGTTCCAGGTAGGGGAAGTAAAAAAGATGAAAACAAAACTGTCCATTTCTTCTTAGAATTTCTGATTTAATATGGAAGTTATTTCCTGTAAACAAATGTGTAGGATAAAATGTAAAAGATAACAGCACAAAGAGTTTCCTATAAAGACTAATAAAAGTTAAAAAAGGAAACTTTCAACTTGGAATAACAGAACCCCTCTTTGAGGAGAATATAACTGAGAAAAGCCTTGAAGGGAAGAAAAGGATTTCCACAGATCAAAATGTTATAATTCCATTCTCTCTCACTCTTCTCCTTTCTCCCTTCCCAGGAAAGAAAGCGTCTATTCTAAAACTTACACCTATATATTTCCATTTGACTTTGCACTTCTGTCCATCTGGTTTCAAAAAACCAATATTAAGACCCAGATGTGGTTAACCAACAATTTACTAATCTGTAGGTTTTCCATTTGCTCAAAAACAGTGGAGAGAGGAAATTGTCTATGTAAATAGAAAAGGATTCTCTTCTAAACCTTGGGACTACCAATTCTAGACTCTAGCTATCAAAAGAAAATTGCATTCGTATATATTAGTATATATAATTTCCCCCAAACAGACAAGTGAATCTGGATTGGATCCCAAAATAAGCCAAGCAACTTAGAGGAAGGTGCACCTGGTATGCAAGATGGCACCTCCTAATTGGTTCCCCTATCTTCGGTACCTCCCCTCTCCAATCAATCTTCCACATAATTACCAGAGTAAATTTTCCAGCCTATGTTGTGAGGCTGATGTCAAATGATGCCCCTCATGACCTCTTCATTCCAGCCAGGCTGGATCCATTTACTCTTCCTCATACACAACATTCAGTCCACTAGCTCTATGTCCTTACATAAACTGTCCCCCAAGCCTAGAATCCTCTCCCTCTGCACATCTCATAGACAGGCTCCCAAGATTCTGTCAGACGCTCAGCACAAATACCATTTTATCCCAGGGACCAATCCTATACCCCATCCCATTACTATTGTCCTTCTCCTTGCAAACTAAAGTTACTTTTCCTTTTAATGTCTAGAGACTTTCATGGATTTAGTGAGCTAAGTGAGACCTCAGAGGATCACCTCATCCAAACCTCCTATTTTACAGATAAGGAAATGGAGGCCAAGAGATGCTGTTATTTAACCAAAGAAATATACTAGTAGCAAGTAGAAGAATTGGAATTTGAATCCAACTCTTCTGAAGTCAAATTCTCTTTTACTTTACCATGATGTCTGTTATCTGTATTTATGTTCTTTCCCCTCATCAAATGTAAACTTCTTTGTGTCGGTGGCTTTTCATTTTGTTTTTTATCTCTAGCACTGTAAATAGTGCCAAGAACATAGCAGGAAATTATTAAATGCTTGATGAATGAATGAGTGAATGAATGAATGATTATTTCTTGGCAGGGATCTTCTAGGGGACTTTTCTTCAGGGTATGAGTTGGATCCTCTAATCTTTGGGATCTGATTTTCTCTTTATAAAAGTAATTTTCCTTTTTCTTCTGTATCTGTCAACTTGGTGCATAGACAGAACTAAATAAATAATTCAGAAATTTGCCTTCAGCTACAAATAACTCTCACAGCAAGTTTCTGAGTTTCTCGCAGCTCTGTTCCTCATTCTATTCTCCATGTGTTCAATTAGGACAAGCACTAAAATGTAGAACATGGCAGTTTTACTTTGTATGCCAAGTTTCCCCCCACCCACCCACCCACCCAGAATTAAAATTTCTCAGCTAATGAATGAGAACGAGGACACCTCTAGCTGCCCATTCCCCAACGCCCCATCCATTAGACTCCTTTTGACCTCTTGGGCGATATCTCCAGCTTATAGATTATAGCTTCTGGTGGGTCCGCTGAACAATTATCTTCTTAAGACTGATGGCTCCATCACCACACCCAATATCCAGCTGGCCATTATTTTGATTTCGTCTTCTGTGCGGGTGCTCAATAGACAATTCTTTTGTGAGACTGACCGGGCAGTAGCAAATCACCAAGTCACTTTCCCACAGTCACTGTGGGCTGTCTGCCTTTCACTGGCCAGCTAATTACCATGAAGCACAGTGCTCAGAGCTCAGCTGCACTGAATGTGAATCCTTTGGTCTGCCCTCTCTTCTTTCAAGCAAGTGCTCAAAAACCTCCTGCCGGCCCCCATTTTCTTGTGGGAGCCTTTAGAGAGGCTGCCCAGAGGTGTTCAAAGGCTCAAGGAAAGATCCTTTATCAGATCCAAAAGGCCTTTTTTTGAATGTTGAGGATCAATTCCTCTTTCTTTTAATGAGACTTCAGGGGAGCCATTGTGAGACTATTGTTTCAGAATGTGGTCGGCAGTGAAAAAGTACCAGATCTGGAATGAGTGCCGGGATGAAAGCAGCGAGCTTTTCACAAAAAAGGCAGCTTCGTCATTTAACTGAGCAAAGCCACTGGCTTGGGTGAGGCCTTTCTGGTGGGACCCCTGGCCAAATCCTTGCCAGTTTTCTCTCTTGTTTCGCACAGCAGATACCACATTGGCTCGGGCCTGAGCAGAGACAGTAGCCCAACCAGAAAAATAATTGGCTCTATCTGCTGCGCAGCACAAAGGGCAGCATCTTTGCTTCCGGCACTCCGCTATGTTGCCTCCTCTCTCTCAATGAGGCAGTCTGAGGAAAAGCGAAGGTATGCACAAACGGCGCTTGTCTGACATCTTACCAGCGCTGTCTCCAAAGCAGTTGTCATGTGAAGGCTTTGCCCCCGTGAAGCCTTCTTGTCAGTCCCTCATCCCAGGGAGCAGAAATGCGGGTCCTTAGTTTTACAGTCCCGACAGTTAAGGAACACAACGTGTGGTGAATCGCTGTTGTGAAGTCAAGGAGAGAAGCTTCCAGAACTTTGGGGAAATGCCAGTGAATTTAAAATCAGATCAGAAAGGCCGCTTCTAATGGCCATGTTTAGGAACAGAATTGAAAGTGGAGAAGAACCCAAACCCATCGTTTGGTATTTATGATTTAGCCATCCCAGACGAGATCAAAAGATGTTAGAGACATATCAAGGCAGAGGCAGGGGCAGGGGCAGAGTACCATGGCATTATCGCATGGCTCCCCCCAACGACGCCTCATTGCCTTTGCAGTGCTAAGAAAAAACTACGGAAGCTAAGAATGGAATCCAGTGCCATGACGAAAGGTCAGAGAAATAGCCTTCATTTCCTTTTCACATCTAGAAAGGGCAGAAGACCTGGAAAGAGCTCCTATTTTCCCCAAGGTTCAGCATTATTCCCGTGATGATTTCTTTCCATGCCAAGTGGAAGAAAATGAATTAAATTGTGATGGGTTTTGTTTTCGAGGTATAAAATTGAATAAAATAGCACCTCAAGGGTTGCAGAGAGCTTTGCAGACATCATCTTGTTTATCCTCTGAACAACCCTGGAGGGCAGGAGCTTTTCTCATCTCCATTTTACTGATGAGGAAACTAAGGCTTAGAGAAATTAACAGATTTATCCAATGTCTCACAGCCAGAAAGGGTCAGAAGTGAGATTTGACCCCAAATCTTCCTGACTTTCTTGTTATTACATGATGATATACTCCTTCATTCTTCCTTTCTCCTAGGCTTCTGCTTTTTCACTACACCTCAGTGGCCTAACTTCTACCATTCATCTTTTTTCATCTTCTACCTTCACTTCCCACTTTCATCTCCAACTTCTCCAGTCTTGCAACTTGTCTATTCCTTTTTTCCTCTGCTTCATTCGCTTAAATTCACCAAGGATATATCATTTCAAAGACTGTATTTTATACTCTAAAATTTCATTGTTTCATGAGTAAAATGAAAGGGGGAAAATGTTATAAGATCCTTCCATCTTCAAGCAGAGGATTACTTAAAGAATTTAGAGTAATAAGTGATCCCTACATAAGTGCCTATTCTCTCAGGTCTCTGTCCAGCAAGGAAGGGCCTTGGTTCTGGCCTTTTTCGATTTCTGGGCATAAGGAAGGATTAGTCTCAGTTTCCCTTTATCATCACAGGTGGGTCATCAGAAAAGTTCGGTTTACATTTCTTTTTTTGTCTATTTATCCACCCATTTTTCCATTATGTCCATTTCTTATTCCATGTTTTTTTTTTCTTATCTCTCATTATGCCTCCAAATGGAATCACCCCAGTTCTTCAATGGTAAGAAAACTGCTTGAGCCCTTCCCATTGGAAAACTTCAGTGATTAGGGAAAGTAGAAAAGGAATCATTTAAATACATACACTAGTCACAAGATACTTGGAGACAAAAAGTCATAACTCAAATTCACTAGGCATCACTTTCTCTAATTGTAAAGTGAGATTTACTAGATCACCTCAAAAGTCCCTTTCAGGTTTCAATCTGATGACTTTCCATCTATTATTCTAATTTCTCCCATCCAAATCATCATCAGTAATACCTGCTTAACCAGGAGGGTGCTAGAGCCCTCTCACAAAATTAAATATTTAGTGTGAGCACTTATACCCCTGAGATTAGAAAACACTACAAATCAGGATGATTTATTATTTGGTTGATGTCTTGAGAAAATAATGGAGAAAATGCTAGTAATGCAAATTAAACTTAAAAATGGGTCATAGGTACATTTTTTTGGAGAGCCAATTGTAAAATATTTATCAGCAAGACCTTGACTTACACTTACTATGTGTCACATTTCAAAGAATGACAGGTAGATGGTTCAATGGGTAGAACACTAGGCCTGAAGTCAGGAAGTCTTGAGTTCAGATTTGGCCTCAGACACTGGCCAGACACATGTCTTTGATAAGTCACTTACCCTCTGTCTGCCTCATGTCTCTTAACTATAAAATGGGAATAATAATAGCACTGACCTTCTAGGATTGCGAAGACTCAACAAGACATCTGTAAAGTGCTTAGTCCAGTGTCTGGAACTTAGTAGGTGCTAAATAAAGGCCAGCTATTATTATTATTATTCAGAAGTCAATAACGATTCATTAAGTGCCCTACTACTTGATAGGCATAATACTACATTAAATACTATATTTAAATACTATAGAGACAAAAAAGAAGCCAAAACCAGCCCCTGGTCTCAAGGAGCTCACATTAATGGAGAAGACAATAAACCAACCAACAAATATACACAATTGTGCCACATATAGGATCAATAGGAAATGACTGAGAGGGCAGGAACTAGAATTAAGAAGGCTTGAGAGAGACCAGTAGTAGTGATCGCCAGCATTTAAGGGTTTACATGTCTCCTTTGATCCTCACAAAAACCTTATGACGTAGCTGATGTTACTGTTTTGTTGTTTCTCAGACAAGTCTCACTCTTCATGACCCCCTTTTTTTAGGGGGGTGGGAGAGGGAATATTTCTTGGCAAAAAATACTGGAGTGGTTTGTCATTTGCTTCTTCAATTCATTTTACAGATGAGGAAAGTGGGTTAAGTGACTCATTAGTTACACAAAAGACAGTCGGAAATAGGAGAAAACCTTTTAATTAAAGCAAGTAGTAAATAGAAATTGGAGACACTGTAAATGATGAAATATACAAGACAAAATTAATTCTTTATCTAAGAATGAGAAAAGATCTCTGCTTTACCATAAAAATTCTTGCCTACCAGAAGGAGGGAGGGAAGAGTCTACTCTTAGCTTTTACTGTGGTTTCAGACCCTGGAATCAAAGACCACATTGGGGGTCAGTTTCCCTCAATGTCTGCATTTCCTAGGAGATTTCCCATCCATCCATCCATCCATCCATCCAAAGTTCACATTCTCTCTCCACATCTCTATCAAACTTTTTCTTGCCTCCTCCCAGTCTCTATGAATCTGAAAAAGTCTCTTCTCCACTTAGGCAAGTATTCAACTTTATAGACTTGGGAGTCTCTTAGCCAAGCAGGAGTCACCTCTCCCTCAGCCCCAAAAATGCTAAACAAAACACCATAAGACTGTCTCACAGAAAACTGTAAACTTGGGGCAAAAGTGGAGTTATGAAGAATTTTCAAGCCTATTTAAAAACTGTTCACACTAGGTTTTGAACTCATTTGCTAAAATTATAAAAATACAATACCTTGTGGCCAACTCGCAAGAATATCTTATTGACATCAGGGGATGTGGAAATTTCCTAGTTCTCTTTCCACAAAAACCTTTTTCTAATTAGTTAAAAGAAATGAAAACTGCAAACCATGACTTAGTAAGCTTAAACAATCATGAATTTTTCTTTTTGGATCTATGTATCTTTTTAGAATCATTAAAGACAAGTGTGTGTATATATATATATATATATATACACACACATACATATATATGTATACAAGCAACTTTGAATTCCTGCATCACAAAATGTTATACCAAGATCATCCAAAAAGATGCGCCATATGCAATCACAATTCTTTGAATCAATTATAATTTTAGTAAAAGTGAAAAGCTATTTTATACCATCAAATAATAAAATGTATGATTCATCTTTGTTTTGTCATATAATATTAGTCATTGCTAACATTTATGTATCATTTTATGGCTTTTAAAATACTTTTCATGTATCATCTCACTTGAGCCTCCCAATAACCCTATTAAAAGGTAAGTATTATTATTATCCCTTGTTTGCCAATGAGGAAAGCGAGGACGAATGGGGCTGAGTGGCTTGCTAGGGTCACACACCAGTCTCTGAGAAAGAACTCAATTAGTTTTCTTAATTCTAAGTTTAACACTCTGAACAGTATCCCCCCAGTGAGTTCCTCATTATTACCACAGCGGTCCACATGAAAATTTTATCTAGATACAAATATAGACACACACCGGGTCTGTAACCAGAGGGAAAAACTAGAGTTTACAAACGGATCTGTATGTGTGTGTGTCTATCTGCAAACATACACACACACTAATACATACATGTAGTCACACACAGGCACACACACATGTACACAGTATCAGGATTCGCATGTGGGTGCATACACATGCATACCTACACACATGCATGCATGCATACTTATGCCTAGAGATGTAAAGGTCAGTGCCCAGCCCATGTTTCTTAATCGACACTAACTAAGATCCGTGGCGTTCTAAGGAGATCTATATTTGGGACAAAGACTTTAGTCATGGGTCTTAATTTGAAGGTGCCCATGAATATATTAGACCCAACTCTCCCCTCCGGCAGGGCAGCCTCCTTTTATGTCCGACTCTCTTGCTGCTGGCGGGCAGGAGCAGAGGAAACCACAGTCACCATAAACGGCGAGGGCTGGGTACCGGGCAGCAGAAACGAGTCCTGGGAAAGAGATGCCCGCTCCAGATGCTCTGCGAGATACGCTAACCGGCACGCCAGCCTCAAGCAGAAAAGCCCCTCGGAGTCTGGCCCCTGGCACCGCCACGCAGATTAGCATCATGCATGTGCCCATGATTCAGCCCCCTGTCCAACTGGTTTGCATTTGGAGTTTCCGTGGGCTGTATGAGTAGGTCCGATGACCTTTTGTGGGCAGCTTGGAATTGTCACTGTCTTGGAGCTAGAACATCATTTCCCAGCTTGAGAAAGCAAACAGAAAACCTCGTGAATTGTAAAGGAAGCAATTTCTTAAAATTCTTCAGTGAGTTAGTGAACTGGGGGAAAAAATCTCTTAACTAGGAAGCTTATACTGTGAGTGGATTTGGGTTTGTTTGTTTTTTTTTCCTCCCAGAATCTAAGGCTCTGGTTTTTCAGTTTCTTAAAGAGTCACTCTTAAAGTGAGAAAAAGAAGGAATAGCAATGAAATAATGAAAAATAGTCTTTAAAGACCTTTATTTTCTTTCAATCATTGAAACATTTCATGGGCCCCTTGCATACAGCATGTGGTACACTTGGAGAATTGACAATGTTGGCATCTTCAAGGAGCTTATAGTTCCAGAAGGGAGACAGACCAGGTAAATATAAGTCATAGAAAGAGAAATACATCAAAATCTAACTTTAATGACATTACATTAAAACAACTCTGAGGTACCACCTCACACCTATCAGCTTGGTTAATATGATAGTAAAGGAAAGTGATACATGTTGGAGGGGATGTGGCAAAATTGGGACACTAATGCATTGCTGGTGGAGTTGCGAATTAGTCTAAACATTCTGGAGGGTAATTTCAAATTATGCTCAAAGGGTTAGAAAACAATGAATACCTTTTGATCCAGTAATATCACTGCTAGGTCTGTATCCCAAAGAGATTTTTAAAAGGGGGGCGGGGTGGAAGGACCTACTTGTACAAAAATACTTATAGCAGCTCTTTTTGTGGTGGCAAAGAATTGGCAATTGAGGGGATGTCCATCAGTTGGGCAATGGCTGAACAAATTGCTGTATATGATGGTGATGGAATACTATTGTACTAGAAGAAATAATGAACAGGATGATTTCAGAAAGAGCGGGGCGATCTACGTGAACTGACACAAAGTGAAATAAGCAGAACCAGGAGAACATCATACACAGTAACAGCAATATTGTAGAATGATCAATTCTGATAGACTTAGCTACTCTCAGCAACAGTATGATACAGGACAATTCTGAGGGATTCATGACAAAGAATGCTATTCACCTCCAGAAAAAGAACTGTTGGAGTCAGAATGAAGATGAAATCATATGATTATTTTTTTGTTTATTTGGGGCTATGTTTTGAGATTTGGGTTTTATATCATTATTCACTTATAAAAATGAATATATGGAAATATGTTTTGCAAGATAATATATGTGTAACTCAGATAGAATTGCTTACAACTCCAGAAGGGGGGGAAGGAAGGAAGAGAGGGGGACAATTTGGATCATATAACTTCAGAAAACTAATGTGGGGATTTGTTATTACATGTAATTGGTAAAAAATATTTTTAAAAGTATTAAACAAGAGAGGAAGAAGTCAAAGTCTGTATTGGAGAGTTGGGAAGTGTCACTCAATTTCAATAGTCTAAAACCACTGTGAGCAAGTCTTTATCTGGTATTTCTTGCTCTTGGCTTAGTTCAGAAACAGTCAATGCTATAAAGATGACATCACCCCTTCTTGCCCATCCCCAACCCCCAAGAGATTTTATTCCATGAAGGAGAACTATATCTGAAATTAGAGGACTTGAGTTAGAACCCAAACTCTGCTTCGAACTACTTGTGTGATATTAGGCATAACACAACATTTTGGGAACTCAATTTACTTATCTGCAAAATAAAGACATTGAACTAGTTGGCCATCTGAGAGCTCTAAATAAAAGATCCTACAATAGTTCCAATAAAAATAAATGTTATTTTTCAAAGCATATACATTTTCTCCCCTACTCTTATTTACTTCAGTGTCAAATTGGCATAAAATCCCTCTCGAAGAGATCGAAGAGATTTTTGGAATGTGGTAAGTTTTGGCAAAGACATTCATGACATTATTGACTCTTAAGAGAGAATTTGTTGTTTTTGTTTAATAATCCAAATTGAAAAACATGTTTAAAGAAAATTATATTTAAATTCATCTTGGCCTAATAGCTTTGGACCTGGGGAGGCTTCCATCTTGAGACCAGGAACAAGACTATTCCATGGGAAAGGTCTGCATAGGATTTTCCTATTTGATACTCCAAGACTATCCATACTGATGGCTTCACATATCAGTTGCAAAGCATTCTTGACAGATGGAAGCGATCTAAGAGTGGTAAATGGCCCAAATCTTTCCAAATCTCATATAGGGTTACTTTAGAAGCCCTGGCACATGCCCAGAACCCAGTACCAGTATCCTCCTTTCCTCCCTTTCTTCAAGGTTCTCATCAGTGATTCCCCCATGCGCGTCCTGTCTAACACCCAATTGTTTTCTTCCTTATTCACCCTAACCTTCATTTGATCTCAAAAGAGAACACGGAAGACAAAAAGGAAGAGGTGAAACATTTGCTACTAAAAGATTCCACTCAAAGTAAAATCATATGTTCCCCCTGTTGCTCATATTAATGTATGGTGCATTAAAATTCAGTCCCATAAGTCTTCATTATTCAGGCATTTAATCATATGGAAAATGTGGTAATTTAATTAAAACAAGTAACAGAGGTTAGATGTCCCTTGGGATGCAAACCTAAGGAAAATGATCTAATCCATCGGGTTTCCATTGTGAAAATGTTTTAATATTAGACCACAAGACCACAGCAGAAAAATGCTGTTCATTTACAAAGAAGTAATCTAGCCCAGAAACAATTTCCGTGAAGGAAGCCAGGACATACATGTCTCTGCAGTCGAGTTATTGGGGAGCATTTGTCAGGCGGGGCATGCCTTGTCTGGCTTCCTGGAGACGAGGTAAAATGCTTCAATACATGCACATCCAAGAGACACGCACCGGACTACCTACCTTCAGGATGTTTGCTGATGGCTCCCATTACAAAAGAAAGTCATTTGCCCTAGTAACGCTCAGAACGCACCCTATTCCCATTCTGAGCAAGAGGTGAGAATTATCAAAATCAACATTTTAATCACTGGACTTCTACCAATGACCTCTGTTCCAGGTAAGATTCCTCCTTCACACGTCCCTTATCCCCGGTCCTAAAGCTAAACTTCCCTCCAAGGAGTGGTCACACATCCTGGTGCTTTAGGTCTGCTAACCTTTCTCATAGGCACGATACCATCAATAATGGATGAGCTCAAATGCACCTCCGTTGGCCCTACCTTGAAAACTAAAATTCATACGGCTGGCTCTCCCTCACGTTCAGGGCGTCTGTTGTGGCCTCACGCAAGATCTCATGGTGCAGCCAGTTTAGACGAGGGCTTATAGATCAACCAAGATACAGACAATTGTTTCTGGTCTTTTAAAGAAATACATGTATTAATGGTCCTCGCTGAAATAGAACACGGATCGCATAGATTTCAGCAGGAGCAGGTGTGATCACAGGAAACCTAGTGCATGGAACTTTGGAAGGGTAGTTTCAGGGATGATGGCAGAGTGGTGAGACTCAGAAGGCAAGAAACGCCGGGTGCTTACTTATGGGAGATATGAAAATAAAAGGAGAGACAGAAACTTTCACTCAACACATTGAGTTGGCCTAAAAGGAGTTCTACTGCTCAATTCAGGAAAAGGGCAATGTTCCTCTGTTTGTCCTAGTAATACATACTCCAGGCAATAGGCTCTACTTTAAACAATAACATATTTATATGAGATGAACCTTATATTTGAGTGGACCTTTAAAATAGAGGTCCTTTTTTATTTACTTTTATTTCCTCTGCACCTTCCAACATGCCTCATAATTAGTAGCCACTTAAATGTCCAGTCAAAATTGGATTTATTTATATCAGTTCTGAGAAAACTTCAATAGAAACCTTTAAGAACAGTAATTGAATAGCAACAGATACTTAAATGTCTATGTAACTTTCTTTTCATTCATTTTGTTTTTCAATTAATAAGCATTTTCTCTTCTCCCCCTCTATTTAATCTTAAAAAAGAAAAACAAAATTCTTGTAACAGCTATGCATAGTCAAGCAAAACAATTCCCACATTGGCCATTTCCAAAAATGTATGCGTCATTCCATTCTACATCTGGAATCCATTTGGCCTCTTTCAGGAGGTGGGCAGCAGAGCTCATCATCAGTACTCTGAAGTCATGGTTGGTCATCGATCAGAGGTCTTAGGTCTTTCAAAGTTTATTGTTTTTAAAATGATGTTGTTACATAAATTGTTCTTCTTGCTCTTATTTATACTATATCATTTCATACAAGTCTTCCCAGATTTCCTTAAACTTATTTCTTCTGTTCTTACAGTACAATAGCATTCCATTATACTCATATACCATAATTACTCAGCCATTCCCCAAGAGAAGAGTGTTCTCAATAGTTTCTTTTGGTATTGCAAAAAGAACTACTAAAATATTTTTATACATAAAGGTTCTTTTTCTCTCTCTTTTATCTTTTGGGTTATAAGCCTAGTAGTGGCATTGCTGGATCATAGGATATACACAACTGAATAACATAAAGTCATGGTTGGTCATTGACTATATTGATCAGAAGTCTGAGTTGAGTAAATTTTGGGGCATGATTTTAAATTGTTTTCTAGAATGGTCAGACTAATCCACAACTCCATCAACGGTGCATCAGTATACCTGTTTTCACTGAAATCTCTCAAATACTTATTTTCCTTGTTTACCACAAAACCAGCTTCTAGTTTTATTCATTAGTTCATTTATTTTTTACTTTCTAATTTACTAATTTCTTCTTTGATTTTCAGGGTTTCTACTCTGGCATTTAATTGAGAATCTTTAATCTGTTCTTTTTCTACTTTTTTTAGTTGCATTCCTAATTCATTGATCTACTCTCATCCTTACTGGTGTACACATTTAGAGATATAAATTTCCCCCTAAGTACTCCACAAATTTTGAAATATTGTCTCATAGTTGTCACTCTCTTTAATGAAAGTATTGGTTGCTCCTATGATTTATTTTTGACCCATTCATTTTTAGAATTAGGTTATTTAATTTCCAGTTAATTATTAATCTTTGTTTTCATGTCCCTTTATTGAATGTAATTTTTATTGCATTATAATTTGAAAAGTATACATTTACTATTTCTGATTTTCTGCATTTGTTTAAGGTTTTTATGCCCTACTAGATAGTAAATTTTAGTAATGATGCCCTCTATAGCTGATAAAGAAGTATACTTTCTATCCCATTCAATTTTTTCCACAGTCTATCATATATAACTTTTCCAAGATTCTATCTATCTCTTAACTTATTTCTTGTTTCATGATTAGGTTTATCTAGTTTCTCAGAACTAGAAAGTTGAGTTCTTCACCAGTATAATTTTACTGTTTATTTCTTCCTGAAAACTTTTTAAATTTTCCTTTAAGAATTTGGACACTATATCATTTAGTACATATATATTTTATTATTGTTATTCATTGTCCATGGTGCCTTTTAGTAAGATGAAGTTTCTTTGCTTATATCCCTTTTAATTAGGCCTAATTTAGCTTTTGCATTGTCATAATTACTATTCTTGCTTTTTTATACTTCAACTGAAACATGACAGATTCTCCTCTAACCCCTTATTTTAAGTCTATGTATGTGTATCTCTCTGTTTCTGGTATGTTTTTTATAAACAACATACTGCAAATTCTGGTTTCTATTCCATTCTATTATTCACTTCCATTTTATGGGTGAATCCATCCCATTCACATTCACAGTTATGATTACTGTCTATTTCCCTCAGCCTATTTCTTCAATTTATCCTTCTATCTTTTTTCCCTTTCCCTCCTCTAAAATCTATTTTGAATCTGAGCATTTCCTTCTTTTCTTCACATTCCCTTTTATCACCCCTCTCTTTTATCTTATCTCCTGTCCCTCCTACTTCCTTGTTGGGTAAGATAGATTTCTATTACTAATAGAGTATGTATATATATATATATGTTCCCTCTTTGAAGCAATTTAGATGTAAGATTTAAGCATTGCCTACCCCATGCCCATCATTTTTCTACCACTGTAAAAGTTCTTCCTTGTATACATTTTATATGAGATAATTTTTCCTATTCTTCTCCTTTCCTCCTTCTCCCAAGACATCTCTCTTTCTCATTTTTATATCACACCCCCACAATCAAGTCACTCCTGTAACTTCTGTCTAAATAGACTCCTTCCAACTGCCCTAATAATGATAAATTTCTTAGAAGTCCCTTGTATGATTATCCCATATAGAAAGATTAAAAAGTTTATTATCATTTAGTCTCTTATAAACTCTCTTTCATGTTTAACTTTTTATGCTTTTCTTAAGTCTTGTATTCAAATGTTAAATATCCTATTCAGCCGTGAACTTTTCACCAAAATTGGAAAATAGTATGGAGAAAATTAGGTTTAGATCAATATCTTACACCCTATACGAAGATAAATTCAAAATGGATAAATGATTTAAATGTAAAGATTTAAATCATAAATAAATTAGGTGAACATAGATTAGTATACCTGTCAAATCTGTGGGAAAGGAAGGAATTTAAGATCAAGCAAGAGATAGAGAACATTGCAAAATGTAAAATGAATGACTTTGATTATATCAAATTAAAAAGGGTTTGTACAAACAAAACCAATGCAACCAAAATTAGAATTAAAGCAACAAATTGAACATTTTTATAACAAAACTCTCTGACAAAGGTTTAATTTCCCAAATATATAAGGAACTAAGTCAAATCTACAAAACAGCAAACCATTCCCCAATAGACAAATGGTCAAGTGACATGAATAGGCAGTTTTCACAGGATGAAATTAAAACTATTAATAAGCATATGAAAAAGTGTTCTAAATCCCACCTGATTAGAGAAATGCAAATTAAAACAACTCTGGAAGGCAATTTGGAACTCTGCCCAAAGGGCTTTAAATGACTGCCTACCCTTTGATCCAGCCATACCATTGCTGGGTTTGTACTCCAAAGAGAAAATAAGGAAAAAGACTTCTACAAAAATATTCATAGACACACTCTTTGTGGTGGCAAAAAAATTGGAAAATGAGAGGGTGTCCATCGATTGGGGAATGGCTGAACAAATTGTAGTATCTGATGGTGATAAAATACTATTGTGCTAAAAGGAATAAAGAAATGGAGTAATTCCATGTGAACTGGAAAGACCTCCAGGAATTGAAGCAAAGCGAAAGGAACAGAACCAAGAGAACATTGTACAAAGACTGATACATTATGGCATAATCTAATGCAGTTGTTCCCAAACTTTTCTGGTCTACTGCCCCCTTTCCAGAAAAAAATATTACTTAGCCCCCTGGAAATTAATTTTTTTATTTTAATAGCAATTAAAAGGAAAGATAAATGCACCTGTTGCCATCACTGCCCCCCTGGATTGCTGCAGCACCCACCGGGGGGGGGTGCCCACTTTGGGAATGACTGATCTAATGTGATGGACTTTTCTACCAGTAGCAATGCAATGACCCAGGACAATCCAGAGGAACTTAGGAGAAAGAATGCTATCCACATCTAGAGAAAGAACTGTGGAACCAGAAATGCATTAGAAAAATATGTGATTGACCACTTAGTGCAATATGAATATGATTTGGGTTTTGATGTTAAAGAATCACTTTACTGCTAATATGAATAACATAGAAATAAGTTTTGAACAATGACACTTGTATAACCCAGTGTATATGCTATTCAGCTTTGGGAGAAGGGAGGAGAAAGTGGTGGTAGGGGGAATATGAATTATGTAACCATGGAAAAATATTCTAAATTAAAATTTTAAAATTAAAAATAATATTTCTTCTTTTGCTTTCATTTATTTACTTAATTTTTCCTCTGCGACTTTCATTTGATTTTTTAAAATAATTTTTTAACTCTTCCAGGAATTCTTGTTGGTTGTATGTCCAATTTACATTTTTCTTTCAGGATTTGCTTATTTCTGTTTTGACTACATTGCCTTCATCTAAATTTGCACCTTGATCTTCCCTGTCACCATAGTAGCTTTTTATGGTCAGATTTTATTTTTTATTATCACTTGTTCATTTTCCCACCTATTTCTTGATTTGAAACTTTATGTTAATGTTGGGCTCTGTTTCCACCACTGAATCAAAGTGTCTGTCTTTAGGTCTTTTCACACTGCTATTTTCTTGGTAGAGCTAGTTCTGGAGGACTTGAAGTTTTTGGTCCTTGAGAGGTGGTGTGATCTGGGGAGAGGTGTAGTCATTCTTCTCTTGGTCTGCATTCTAGTCTTTACCCAGGACTCTGCCCAAACTTTCAGGATTGCTATCAGTACTGCTCCACAGGACCCCTCCTTCCTTGAGACTCCCCTCAGGGCTTCTGTTCCCTCTTGTCTGAAAGGGTTCCTCTCTGCCCTTGAACAAAGACTCTGAGGTGGGTAAAGACAGAGGAGTTACCAAATAGAGTCTGGTCCTACATTCAGTGCTAGCACAGGGGTAGCTGGCAATCTCTTTCTGACCAGTTGCCAGATCCCATTACCATCTCTGGATTAAGAGATAACAAAGGTGCTACTGCTTCAGTCACTACCATTTAGACCCATCACTGTTGCTTCATTCCATGGGTTCCAGGCCGGCCTCCTCCCTCATGTCACAGGTCTCTCTTTTCATCCTCTTATTTTGTCTTGGGCTAGACCCCAACTTTTGGTTGGCTCTGTCACTCCAGAATCAATTTGAGGTTTTCTTTTAAAGTTGTTTGAAGGGATATGTTGGGAGAACTTAGTTGAGTCTTTTCTCCACTCCAATATCTTGGCTCTACACCAAGTGCAGAACTAAACATTTAAAAATAAAAGAACATTTAAAATGAATAAATAATAACATTTTAAGAAAAAATTTTAGAGTACACTCATTACTACTAAGTGAAGATGCTCTGCTGAGTATACATATTATCTTTATTTAAATCAAGTACCTAAAGAGAAATGCTAGCTTTATTTCAAATTTCTTTCACAAAATGTTTTGATGTTCTATACTGCTCCCATTCAAAGGGCTGAGAAAATTTTTTATTCAGTGGAATAAAAAAGTATATTTGGTTCAAATTCTAACTACAGGTTTCTCTGGTAGGTATTGGGAAGGGATATATGTATGTGGTGCTAGTGGTGGTAATGATTGGTTTTAATTGACTTGGTTCACGAATCAGGAAATAGGCCTGATTTATTCCTATTTTTGATCCATTATTCTGTTTTAATCATGTTCATGATTTACTTTTCAGTCAGTGGTACAATTATAGAGACACCAAGTCATCTGTTAAAGTAATTTACTTGTTAATTAAAATAATTTCACTAGTCAATATGCTGCATGAATATATGATGCAGACAATGCTTTCTTTACTCACTAATTTGGAGCATACACATATCTCAATATGGTAAACTGTCCTACATGAGTTTTAGGGATAAACAACTTAAGAAATTTGAGTTTCATCTTCCATCTATTTGTATTTCTCTTAAATTTACCATTCTATGTACATGTTGCTTTCTGTTTAGAATGTAAGACAGGATTGTTTTTGCTTTTTATTTGTATCCCCAGTGATTAATACACTGCCTGGCAAATAGTAAGTGCCTAGTAAATATTTGTTGATTGATTCCTTTCAGTTTTCTTTCCTAGAGTAGGAAAAATAAAACAGGCCAAATTAAGGCAAAATGGAGAAAAGAGGCCTATTAAGCTAAACAATTAAAACTCAAGAGAATCTTAACTAATCCACCTCAAATAATGAAAAAGTCTATAAAAGTCAAGAGTCTCACTATCATTCTGACTCTGCCATTGAAATCAGTGATCAATACTTGTGCAACAAATTCTCCTAAGTTTTAACCCTGTAAAAAGAAGAAGAAAGTATTTACTTCTTAAAGATTGCAGTTCAGAGATAATTCTCTAGTTGAAGTTTCCTCCAAATCCTAAAATCAATATACTTGGTATGACTTAAGACAACCAAATTGAAGTTGTTCGTCAGAGTCTAGTTCTCATTAAATAGAAATCAATTTCATAACTTGCAAAGCCTGGACATCACCTAGTTCAGAAGTTCTTAACACCTTCAGAGCCAAAGATAGAATTCAGGACATCTGTGAATTTCAGTGAAATAAAAAATTGCATTTTTATTTAAATAAAACTTGTTTCCTTTGCAATCTTATATATTTATTTTCTTTTACTTCTTTCTAATATAAAATCAAGATTCTTAAAAGGGATTTATAGATTTTGCTAGAATGCCAAAAAGGTCCAGGTCAGTACCCAAACTTACTCTCATTCTCTCATAAACTCAACATAGCATCTCAGGGTGTCTGTTTATAGGACAGAAAAACATGCAGATATTTAAAATAAAAATAAAATTAATAATGCAAATATTTTGTCTGTTTAGCATCAGCTTTTTCAGAATGTTAAGCAGCTTTATATGCCAATATAGAGAGAAGAAAAATGAAACAAAATAATATACCAGATGCATTAAAAATCACTAATATCATCATAGTGATGCTAGATGGTTATAAATCATGAAACATCATCATGTCCATAGAAACAAAATTGCAAGTGAAGCAAAAAACAATGGAGAGATGCAAAGCAGCTGTAAATTTGGGCCTTTTGCCAATAGTGACTTGTGTAATAAAAGTGGCCAAAAAAGATACCACCCCATGTGTAGGTGTGTATGCCTGTATGTATGTATAAAAGGAGATGGATTAGGGTTAGGACACGCTGATAGCCATAAAATAAAAAGGCCAAAACAGGCTTCTAGCACCGTGAGCATATGGAGGATCCATGGAAGGACACTCAGGAAACTCTCACAGGATGTGAAAGCTTGGATCTGTGGCGATCTGTATTAGTGACATGCGCATGCAAAATGGGGAGGATCTATGCATCCAAGCATCAAAATGACTATTTTGAGACCTTCAAGAGAAAAACCTACGCAAGGCATCCTCATCACCACCACTGTCATTAGCAGCAGCATCGTCACCACCCTCAGCAGCTTCCGATTCAGTTCTACTAGGCTTGAAACTCAATTTGAAAGGGAAAACTGAAGGCATTATTCAGAAAATCAGGGCACGTGATTTAACTCAACTTTACAGATAATGGACTGAAGTGAACATTGTTTTGCTTTTTCCTTGAATGGTAGGATCATTTTCTCACTTTCTAGAAGAGGGAAATTCGTCTTTTTTCTCCACAGTGGATGTAAGGTGTTGGGAGCCTAGAAAGCTAATTTTTTTTGTCTATACTTCCTCAGTCTTGCTCCTGAGTCTCTTTATATCACAACCCCTCCCTATCTGCAGCCTTCCTGCCTGCTGAATCTTTAAGGTCAGCCCTATTTATTAGGACACAGTTTCCTGTGACTAGCCCCAGTAACAGGCTCTATGTCCAACCAAAAAATACTACACCCCTTTTCCCACCTGGGAGCCTCCTGTCCAATACCCTGTCTGATTCTGAGGGGCCCCATGCCCAGACTTACCTCCTGTCTAAAATGTAATCTATAGGAGTTTCAACCTTTTGTTCATTTGGGGAGTCTCTGCCCAGGTAGGTGGGAATCCCCATTGATGAACTCAAGAAACTCTTGTTGGATCCTAAATTGATGATTTGGGGTTTTGGTTCTGGTTTGTTCTGGCACCAGTAATTTTACCCACAAAGTATTGGTACTAGATCTGTGCTTTCATTATATAGAATTGGGCTTAATTCAGGTGTGGAAATGAACTGTATCAGTTCAGGTTAGTATCTCTGAAACTTACAGTCTTAGAGAGCTGCCTCAAGTTAAATGAATTGCCCAGGATCACGCAGCCAGTATTTGTCAGAGAGGACTTGAACCTAGATCTTCCCAACTTGGAGACCAATTCTCTATCCATTATGCCACTCTTGCCTCTCGTGCATGCAAATACAGGAGAGTGAGCAAATATGGAACTGGATGGATAGATGGATGGATGGATGGATAGAGTTGTTTTAAAGCAGCAAGCACCAAGTATTGACTTTGGAAGGAATAGAACATGATTCTTTTCTACCCTATTGGATTGGGGTGAGGGGGTGGACACATTATTTAATGATAGAGGGATATATATGTATATATACATATACATATTTTATATGTACACAAAGGCACACACATGTGTGTTTATATAAAACTATTGTATATATGGCATATATATGTATACAGACACTAATGTTCTCTTGGAATGCAAACTGCCTACTCTTTTAGGGTGAAAAGTTTACCAAAAGTGCTGGAGTCATGAGCTAATCTCTGTGCCAAAAGAGGGAATTATACAAATTGTGAGAAGAAAAAAAAAATTCTTTCTAACACAACAGCCATCATGAGCTGTTCTTCATTGCCATTATCATTGTTGTCTAAACAATCACCATAAAAAAGGAAAACATGTTTAAATGAAATTCACACACATGTCATGCCCAAGAACTTAACTCAGTCAAGCATCATTCAGGTCCTATAATCTGATTTTGCTCCATGTTGCAAAGTTGTTTTCTTTGAAAAGTGTTCGTGTGACACACACACAAACACACATACACACACACAAATATAACTTTTGTTCTTGGAGAATACAAACATTGGCCTATATTTTTCTGTTTCTTAAAATCACTAGTAACCAGTTCATCCCATTAAAAAAGAAATTCTTCCAATTGATTTCTTACCCAAATCTCATCAAAGATGGCAATTAGAAGGTGAATTTGGGGACATGACAGAGTTTCAGTGGCATAACAGACAAATAATGTAACTCTAAATTCAGTATTGCTGATGAAGGTCCATTAATCCTGAAATTGATGGCCCAATTGACTATATAAGACTTTGGAAATGCAGAAAATTGAAATGATTTTTAAAAATAATCATGCCAAATGAAATAAGGGTTTTTTTCTTCCAGAGTTTCAGGTGAGGGAGGATTCAGAGGAACTAGTTGGTGGTAGTTTCTTGCTTGAATAAAGTTAAACCACAAATAAAATGAAAACAAAAAAGTTTCAGGTAATGATTTTTGGTTTTGGCTTTTGCTCAATTTCATTATCTATATTCTTTGGATCTTACTATCCAGACTATATAGATATAGAAGGGGCTTTAGACCTGACCAGATTGAACCCTTTTCATTATACATAGCTTTAATTCTAAATGCTTCTGACCCTTCTTGTCTTTCCTACCATCTCTCTATGTCCTTTTCCATCATGTTCACAAGGTACATGTGAGCTATGGAGTACTCAAATCCCATGAAGGAGACTGCAAATTCTCTGGGTACATCTACAGTTTGTGCTAACCCCTAATGGAGTCCCTCCCAGAGCACAAGTCACTTCTTCCTGCTCCTTCATTCCACCTTGGAATTCCCAGATCCAGCTCCTTCCTGTTATGTATACCTTAATTCTTAATTACTAACTAATCTAATCTTCCTCACAACAGTTTGGACCATAATACGTCCGTGTGGTCTCTAGTTTACAACTGCTCTGGGATGTTTAGCCTTGGTCCAAGATGGAAATGGAAATAGAGTATAACTAAGAGATGACAAATTCCAGAAATAGTTTGTGGTACAATGAATAGAGCACTGAACCTGGAGTCAGGAACACCTGAGTTCAAAATTTGGTCTCAGACACTTACTAGCTCTGTGACTTTGGACAAGTCATTTAACCTCTGTTTGCCTCAGGTTCCTTGTCTATAAAAAATGGGGATAAAAATAGCATCTGAAAACACTGAGATGTAGTAGAAGAAACCAAACTGATATGGGAAGAATATTAGATATTTTTCATCACCATTGTCCTGGGGCAATCCTAAAGAGGTTTTCAGTGAATCAATAAGAAAAAAATTAGCTCATATTCCAACAGGTTTACTCAATTGTAAATAGTGCAAAATCCACATCACAAAGCATAGTAGGAGAGTCACCTGTCCCATGGCCACTTTTACTTGAATTACATTGAAAAACATGAACAAAGCACTCTTTGGTTGACAAGAATGGGAGTGGAAAGAAATTTTTCTGCAAAGTTTTGACATAATGATATCATTTGGGAATGTTTCAATGTGTTGGAGGGTAACATAGTGTTGTTCATTTGTTTATTTGGGGAATGATACAACATAACTTGATGCCATTTTTGTACCTCAAATGACTAATACAGTACTTTGGGGTGACAATCTTTCTTACTTAGAAACCATACTTTTTTTGCCTTGGAAACAGTAATGGTATTATTATTATTATTATTATTATTATTATTATTATTGCTAGCATCATCATCATTATTATTCATTGTTGTTTTCATAATGATCATCAATTCACTCTTTTCATATTTCTGATAGAGTCTTAAATAAAAATGGCCCTGGGACAAGTAGCTATCCTACTAGTATTCTTTTATATTCAGTGTTCTTAGGACTATTGCAAAGTAGATCAAATGTTTGGTTTTTTCTTTAGCTCATCTCCTGAAGGATCCCATAAAGCTTCTTAGAGAGAATTCCTGCGCAGACAGGATAATGAGGATGATACATTCCTCATGTTTTTATTATATTGTTTTTATTTCTGCCTATGTCTCTATATTTGGAGGGGGGATCCATAGTACTCATTTTAGAAATTCCAAATATATGTCATGATAATATTGATTGAATATATGTTAATGTCAATGTGATATTTGGGTAATTGTGAGCAAAGTAATACCCTGGTTCCAATATAGTTAAACTATCACTATCACTCTCTCTTTCTCTCCTCTCCCCCCTCCCCATTAGATCACAACTTCCCCAGGCTATATTCTAAGCCAAAAGACAATACTTAAATTGAACCAGAACAAAACTAACAAACAAAGTCTCTTTTGAAAAATTTTTCATGATTAAAGAGTCATCGAACTGTTTGTTAGTTTTATTACCTTCCCTGCACCTCCATTACACCTTGAATCTTTTATTCTCATTTTTTTTAGGTGGAATCCTTTGATTTGTACATCAGAGGAACAAGCAATTGAAAGCAATAGAGCTACTGTGAATTGTGCTAGAAGAACTTCAGACACAACTGGAAGACACCTATAATGACCTGCAAGAGGGCAGGCTGAGAGGAAGAAGCATGAAGATGGCATTCACAGCCCCTGACAGAATTTAAGGAGCTAAGCTGGTAAGAATTGACAACACCAGTACAAAGGGAAAACTGAAAGGGGAACTGAGCCATAGCAGACAAGGGAGAAATCAAGGCAGATCATCCAGTTCTGGCATTTCAGAACAGAAAGCTGAGGCTGAAGCTACGGATTATGCTGCCCCTCTTTAAGAAGCAATGGCAAGTTACAAAAGTGTTCATCTTCTCCCAACTTCGTCATCCTGCACCTTTCCAATACCTATTACATCCTCTACTTGTTTCTCTGGCCTAAACCTTTCCTTTACCCAAATTTTATACCAAATATAAAAAGCCAGCATTCATCTGTGTAGGACTCTAACTTAAAGGCCAGTTGTAGAGATCTCTCCTCATTGACCAACGCCCCCACCTGCAGGGCAGACTTGGCAAGAGTGGGAGAAACAAAGGATTTAATCCCTTGTTCCTGTAATTTCTTCAGGCGCTTTTAGTTTCCAATGTCAAGAGAGAAGTAAAGGGATAGTTAATGTGAGTAATTCCTCTCAAAATAAGAAGAAAAAAGTAAAAAGTGTCGATGAAACGTTTTAGAGATGTACAGATGAAATCAGAAGGAAATTCAGATGGAGATACAGATAACCTCAATATAGACTTGTAAAATAAATAAATTGTACATAATAAAAGTTTGCAGTATCAAAATATAGTCCCTTTGTTGTGGAAGGGTGGTTTCCTGAATCATGAGGAGCTCCCACCTAAAGAATTACCAGGTCCCAACATATCTTTAGAAAATAAAGAGATTTATTAAGAGGGAAAGTCTAATGGCTACGAGGCAAGATGGAGGTTGCCTCCTCAGGGATAGGAGAGTCTGGTATAGATACTTTTATAGGCAAAAGTGGTGATTGGTGACATATAAGGATAAAAAATTGGAGAGAAGGGAGGGAGATTGCCCAAGCTTTGGAATGTTGTTTATCATTGAGATATACAGATCTCAAAAGTATGGAACAGCTTGCCATCTTTATCCATTTATTGGTGCTTAGGAGGGATATTGTGCTCTGGCCACACCACGTTCCTAAGGAGTCCTTCATTTATCCCCTGAAACTTGTAGGTTTTCTGCACCCCACTACATTTTTCTGGTTTTGTTTTGTTTTTAAGGACATGTTCATGTTTGATGATGATTATAAAGTTTGAGATAAGAAAAAGTAAAAACTGTTAAAGAGGAAAATACAACAAAAGTCTAGTTGAGTGAAATTACTCATCTTAGTCCCCAATTAAGGCCAGCTAATAAAACACATTTCCTTAATTAAAGAAAAAGGGATGAGGAGTTTGGGTACAGAATGCTGAACATACTATCAAACTTGACTCTACTGCTGTCTACTTGTACTTAACTGTTTTTTTTCTTTATTACAAAAGAGGAATCATCATGAAGAGTCAGATTAGGCTATCAGGAAATAACAGTGCTATGAAAAACAAGACATTAAAATTAAAAAAAAAAAAAAAGAAAGGAAGACAAGCTATGAATGCTATTCATGAGGGAAATGATTTCAGATGTGGAAGCAAGATGTCTTGAGAAGCTGACAAGAGTTGAGACATTGACCACCTCATGAACAAATCATGTTTAAACAAAAATAACATCCTCTTTGGGATGGTTGATGGGCTCTTTCCATAGTGACGCAAATGTTTACTGGACATTGTTTCCAAACACATCAACTTAAAATCCTTGGCTTACTCCAAGACCCATCTGAAGATTCTTTCTCCAGCCATTTATTCATGCCCTCACCCCTCCTTAAATTCCCCTGCAGGTACTTCGTATTTACTTATCTGTTTATGTGGTCTTCCTCTTCACTCACCCCCATCCCACCTAGAATGTAAGCTCCCTAAGGATGTCACTTATGACTATTTAATTTTTGTCTTTATTCCCACAGCAGCTAGTATCATATCTGGCACTTAGCAAGTGCTTCTGCAAGAGAAGTCTTTTTCTATCCCCTTTCCCACCTTCTGTTGTGTTCTCTAAGGTTACCTTCCATCTACTCTCTATGTACTTGCTGTGCTTGTGCAATTGTTTTTCAGTCATATTCAACTCTTTGTGTCCTCATTTGAGGTTTCCTTGGCAGAGATACTGGAGTGGTTTGCTATTTCCTTCTCCAACTCATTTTACAGTTTACAAAACTGAGGCAAACTGGGTTAAATGATTTGCCCAAAGTCATGCAACCAATAAATGTCTGAGTCCAGATTTGAATTCATGAAAATGAGTCTTCTTGACTCCAGTCCTGATGTTCCATCTATTGTACCATCTAGTTGCCCCCCCCCTGTAAGTAATTAGGTATATTTTTAAACCTTTATATTCTAACTTAAAACCAATACTATATATTGATTCAAAGGCAGAAGAACAGTAAGGCTAGGCAATGGGGATTAAGTGACTTGCCCATGGTCACCTAGGAAGTGTCTGAGGCCATATTTGAACCCAGGTCCTCCCATCTCCAGTTCTGTCTCTCTAGCCACTGAGCCCCCCCAGCTGCTCCCTGTACCTAGTTATATATATTTATATACAAATTGTCTCCTCCCCCATCACTAGAAGTTAAGGTCCCTCAGGACAGACTTTTTTTTTTTTTGGCCTTTTCTTTACAACTCCAGGACTTTTAATAAATGTTGCTTGATTGTATGAATGAGCAGAGGTTTTCTACATAGACAGGTTAAGACTTGTGTACCAGATCCATAAAGAAAAACAGAGGGAAATGGATTAGTATAAAAATATAATCAAAAGCTATTTTCTACTTTTCACTTCAATTTCAGAAGTATGAGTTATAAAAGCTGTAACCAATTAGAAATAATCTATCAATGAACAGAAAAGGGTGGCAGCTGAGAAATCTAACATTATTTGCCCTTGTTCTAATGATAAATGATATCAAAAAGACAATTTCATTTTCTAAAGTAATGTGCGGCTCCCATTGTCATTAGTCAGAATGAAATCTGTCCTCTCTAAATGAACTTTCCTGATCACTTACTTCCTACGTATTAGCCCGCTTGCCAACAATGTCCAAGTTCTCTTCTAAGGTCTGCTTTTGCTCATGATTGTCCTCCGGGCAACGTAGCTAACAAGCTAACAACCTTATCAGTTTTCTGCAAAGGGGATCTGTGGAGCTCTAAAGGTAAATCCTTCATTTCTTTGCTGGGATGGAGGGGAGGACAGGTTCTGTCCATTCAAAGTTTAACTCGGAATCTAGCTTGCACATCTGAAAGACATCATCGTTCTCCTGGTTCCGAGGCATTTGGTAGAAGGAACACACCTGGAACATGTTCCTTTCTTTAATGACCTCACAGCCTTGCCATAATGAGATGATCACATGTAAGGCCAAGGCTCGATTATTACACGGAGGAAAAATGCCCATTATTTGCTTAACTGCTTTGGAGACCCGACTGTCAGGCCATTATTTCCTGGTCAGAAAGTTTTGAGTTGTTTTCCCCTTGGCTTCTCTGGATGGTTCTTATTTTCTGAGCCTAGTTTTCCATTGGTGGGGTTTTAGCTTTGCCTTTTTAAACATCTCTGAGTGTGTGTGTGTGTGTGTGTGTGTGTGTGTGTGTGCTTGACATGCTGCAGAAAGGCAGTTGTAGTCTTAGTAACTCAAGTCGAGCTCTTGATGGCACACACATGTTTTATGTTATAATACAGGTTAGATTTCACATGTAAAACATGTGATACATGTATTTCCCCTCACCATCTTTAGCTACAACTTCTTCATGGCCTCTGAAGGAACCCTATACTTAGCCCTCCTTAAACGCCCAGGACAAAATAAACCATTTTTAGCTTATTACTTCCACCTAATCATCCAGCTTCGTTGCCGTGTGCATTTTTCAGAAACGGTAGCAAAAGGTCGTCTCAATGGCTCCCCCGCCTACAACATCCGTCCTACTGTAAAAGGGCTACCATACATTCATAGACTAAAAGTTTTAGAGAGGAAGCAATGAAACATTTTTAAGCACTTTCTATATGCCAGTTACCTGCTAAGTGGTTCATAAATATTATCTCATTTGATCCTCACAACAACATTTGGGAAGTAGGTGCTCTGATTATCCCTGTTTAGGGAAAACGAGGCAGACAAAAGTTAAGTGATTTCTCCAAGATGACATAGCTAGGAAGTCTCTAAGGCTGGATTGGAAATCAGATCTTACTGACCCCAGCCTAGCATCCTATCCACTAGGCCACCTAGGTACCTATGGAGTTGGAGAAAATGCAATCTTGAGTAGCAAAGGAAGTAGAAGAAATGTATGAATTATTTGTAATGTTTTGGACTTGTGACAAAACACAGAGATTGACTTTTGGTGAGAGAAATTTAGGAGAACTTGAGGAAAAGTTGAAGAATGCTAACATATGTCAAAAGGGAAAAACAAAAGGAAAAAGTGACTCGATAGCTGAGACATGTAAAATAGAACAAACTGGTATGACAAGATAGGAATTTATGAGAGAATAAAAAAGAATTTGTATGTGTTTTTCAGTAGTTGTTGAGAGAAGGAAAAGGAAGTTGGACATAGTTGTCAAGAAGCAAAGAGGTGATTAAAAAAATTAAAGGGGTAAAAGCATGGAAAAGTGGGTAGAAGAATTGGTGAGAACTGAAAGGCAGAATTTGGCAGTGACTTGCATTGATAGCATAATGTTTGTATTTATCCTATGGTCACGGGTCCACTATTTGTGACAAGATAACAGAGAACCCAACAAGACTCATCAAAACAGATTACTATAGTCTACTTTTAGGGATTCATGTGAACACAAATAATGTACTAGAAGGAACCTGAAAAGTGTTGCTGAAGATTATGAAGACTTAGAAAAGAAACTCAAAACGACAGGATATATAGGTTATATTTTCCCTACTGCTTCTTATCAAAGACAAAAGGATGCAAGAGGGGGGAAAAGTGATTTGGGAGGTTTGCAGCTGACTAAGAAGGTGGTGTCTAAGAATTGGAGTTGGATTATTGGATTATAACTTAAAACAAGAAACTGGCAGATTCCTTGTCAGGAACAGGGTACATCTACACAAAAGCTAGGAAGAGGATATTTGTGGGCTTCTAAATTAGATGTTGATGTGAATGGTCAAGGGGCATCTCATTGTTCCTCAAACATTCCCAAAAAGTCCTAAAAATGCACTATAATTAAGGAGTAAAGAAAACTAGAGATAAATAGTAGTAAACTCTTCTATAGAGATTGGTGGGGAGAGGGGGACAACTTGCAGGAGCCTCTACCATTCTAGATGGATACAGAACAGAGGAGGAAGAAGATAGTGTCATGAGCTTGAACTTAAAGCTTGATCTTGACCCTGACCTGCTGGAGCAGCAGATGATCAAGCCAGACTCATAATTCATTCCAAAGGGAGATAGGATCAAGTAGTGGGAGCAAACTTGGAGTCTTCTACATATCATCCTGAACAACCCACACTATAGTGGGAAGAGAATCAAGCAGTAACTTCCTACACAATCCAAGAGTATAGGAAATAGAAGAGTCTATCCCTATCATGAAGTCCCACTCCAGAAATCAAACAGAAAATATAAGTAAACAGAAGAACACATCAAATAGAATTGAGGAGTATTATAGATTAAGAGAAGCCCACAAACTAAGTCCAGAAGATAAGAATAGCAATAATACTATAAACTTTAGAGCAAAGAGGTGGTTCCAAAGAGAATGAAGCAAGAGATAAAAGGTGAAATTATATGTAGAACTGAAGTTCTTAAGGAAAAGAAATTAGAATAAGAATAAATAGCTTAAATTTGAATGTGACTCTATATAGTGGACTCTATGAATAGAAGAATGGAGTAAATATAACTCACTAGCTTCATGAAACAAAAAGAAATATTAAGGGGGAAAAGTTTAAAAATAAGAAAAACAGAAGTAAGGTATCTATTATAAAACAAAACACTGATATGGAAAACAACTTGATAAGAATAATTGAACTTTCTGAAAACAAAGGCCAAAAAAGAATGTTAGATAGCATATTTCAAGAAATTATTTTTTTTAAATCTAAAGAAATTTTCTGGAACTGGAGAGCAAAGGGAAAATATAAAAAAAATCTACTGTACATCTCTTCAGAGAAACACCAAATTCAAAGTACACAAGAATATCATGGACAAAATCTAATGATTTAACCTAAAATTTTTCAAAAAATATTTTAAGTAGCCAGAACAAAGAAGTACAAATACAAAGAAGCCAATGTAAGGAATGTACCTAGGCTTGAACAATATTAAGAGAAAATTCTGGAATATGATATCCCAAAAACAAAAATGTTTATAACCAAGAAAAACTTGCCAGGCAAAAAAAAGAGGGATATTTATCCTAATAGAAAGCTTTAAAGCATTCTTGATGGAAAGATCAGAGCTTAGTCAAGATATTAAGATGATACCAAAGAGTCACAAGAAACACTGGTGCTATTAGACAGCACTAAAGATGTTTTAGTTCCTACATCCCAATAGAGAGAGAAGAGATTAATTTATTTTCATAATCCTAATGTAGTCAAAGGTAACAGAAGGGATTGAATAAGACAAATTCAGTGTTTGGAAGTGTGTTGTTTTTTTCCCTGTTTTTTATGGCCTTAAGAACTGGCAAAATAAATTCCAGTTCATAACACAGCTACAAGCTTCTAAAATTTAAATTTTATATAATTCAGAAAGAACACATTTTTATCAACAACCTACAATAATTTATTTATAAATGGATTATAAACTATGATTTTACAAAGAATTTTAAACATTTTTCATATTTGCCAGCCCTGAGCAAATCATAAAGGAATGTTCAAATAAAAATAAAAAACAGATTTATAAAGGTAACTTATCAGATGGAGAATCAAAAGATTATATCTTACTATAGTGTGAGTCTATGAAATGGATATATTCCTGAAATTCAAAGCAAGGATATCCCTTGTCATAATTATTTCATATATTTCTAGATGTATGGTATATCTTTAACAATAAGTTAAGAAAAGAATGAAGGGAACAGCGACATCATAAAAGAAACAAGATCATCACATTTGCAAACAATATATTTATGTACAAAACACTAGATTCAAATTCAAATTAACTGAAATAATTACAGTGAAGAAATAAAATATGTCCTGGTTATCACAAAAATAAAGAGAAGGATACAAGTACATGCCAGTGAGTTTGACTTCTATTTAGGGAAATTCCATAATGAATCACTAAAGAGAGGACTGGCAAACATTTGTAAAGGGAAGTGGTAATGACAAAGAGTCACCAATGATTTATCAAGGAAAAGTCATGCCAGACCAACCTTATTTCCTTTTTCTGACTAGGTTTTGAAGTTATTAGAAAAATGCCACAAATGCAATTTACCTAGATTTCAGCAAGAATTCTGGAAAGATATCTTGGGCTTTTTATGGAGAATGTGGAGAAACTGGGGTTCAAATAATGGAATAATGCATTTAAATGGATTCAGGTACGGTGGAATGACCAAATTCAAAGAATGATTTCTAATGTCTAAATGTCATTGTAGCAATATGGAAATATGTTAGGTGTCTGTGTCTGGCCCTGTACTATTAAACATATTTATCAATGATTTGGGTAAAGTTATAAATAGTATGTTAATCAAATTTCTATATGACAAGAAGTTGGGTGGTGTAGTTTTTTGAGTAACTGAGTTAGAATCCACAAAAACTTTTGGAGGCTGAAACACTAGACTGCATCTAATAAGAGGAAATCAAATAGGTATAAACACAGAATCTAAGCTCTTTTGAGTGACTTTTGAATAACAAATTCAGGGGATGGGGTTTGTTGGATGTTGTTTTTCTTTTTTCTTTTTTTTGCCATGTTCCAGGATTAAATTCAATAAGCACTATGTCTTGTAATAATTAAAAATGTGTTTGACAAATATTAAGAATTTAAAAAAATTATTGTGGTCACCATTTATAAAAAATAATTAACTTCTCAAGTCAAAATGACCATAAGCAGCTTTTATTTACAACAAGGTAGAGATATTAAAGTAGGAAATATAGGAAAGAGGTAGCAAAAAATCACCTAGCTACAAATACCCTAAATTCTAATCCTAATGCCTCCAGACCACAAATGCAAATCCAAAAACAAATCTCACCATAATCCAAAATCCTAATTAGGATCCTAGCCGGGAGAAGCTGAAAAACCCACCAAGAACCTTCAGCACCCACTAGGCCAGACTGCCAAGAGTCTTCTCCAGAGCTCATGCTGAAGAGAGTGTCTCACCAAAACTCTAACCGAGAAAGAGAGAGAGTCCTCACTGAAGAGCCAAGGAAGGAATCAAATTCTTTCCTCAGTCTCTCCTTTTATAGCCCTTTTTCCACATCACTTGTCTCTCTCCCATTTCACAGGAACCATCACAGCCTCCCAATTTGCCTGGCACTGCCCAAGATGGGGGCAGTACTTCTGGCCTTTGGGGGTGTGAACTTTTTTTTAGTAAGTGACCTGTGAATTCTCTTACTTAGTGACCTACCAAGTACTAAGCAGGGACACTTTAAATTTTTGATTGATTAAATTAAAGGTTGCTGATTGATTACATCAAAAATAAACAAAGATAGTTTCATTCTCTCTTCACAATCCCCCCTCTGATTCTATTGGGAGATGAGCATGTTGAAATCTCCCAGATTTACATGCCTAGTCTCCCCAATGAATAATTTCATTTAACTAGCTTATATCTCTAAAGATCTTTTGGCTAGAGGTGCATACAATATTGTACTATCTAAGAAGAAATTACAATAATTTGGGGATAAGAGGGGGGGAAAGAGAGAGAGAGAGAGAGAAAGAGAGAGCAAAACCAATGATTGGTAGAAGCATTGACAAAAAGCCAGTTAGGGACAATCCCCTTTGGCATAAGAGTTTACATTCAAAATAAATGTGTTCAACCCCCTTCAGTTCAATTAATTATGTCCAAATTTCATTCTAGATGTTCTGATGAGATGTATGGTTTCCACAGACTTCTTTATGGTGTGGTGCCTTCTCCAAACAGTTCACTTTCTTGATTCAGAGAGTTAGTGAGCTTCTTTTCCTGAAATTTCTCTCAAAAAAAATTTTAATCTTATATTTTATGAAAATTATACAGTCTCTTAGAAAAGGAACCTATACAAGACCTCATCATATGTATATAATCCTTCTCTATTCCACATTCTTTCAATAATTGCATAATTCTGTGAGTCATGGAACATCAAAAACTCCAAGGAGCCAAAATTGAATGTTAACCTGTAGAACTATGAGATGAATTGGGGTAAATGTCCCTGTCTTACTTTGTCTCTTTCTGTCTTTGTGTCTATGTTCCTGACTGTATGTCTGTCTATCTGATTCTCTCACACTCATATTTAATGGAGTCCAAAGATTAAGGACTCATTCACACACCGATATTATGGGTATCATGCAGTAAGGGGGATAGGGAAATGGCCACTTTCCCTCTTTTCTTAGGTTCTGTGGCCTTAATAAATGGACTTCGGGTTTTGATCTTATTTCATTTGTTCTTTTCAATTCTAGTGGGGTTGGAGTGCCTGAATCCAGGGCAAGCCACAGAGACTTTGTAAACAAGATTCTAGAGGATCTGTAGGGAAGAAGAAGAATCTGAGAAATCAGGGTCCTGGGTCAGAAGCCCAAGGGCTATGGACTTGGAATTTGATGGAGCTACTGTGTAGGATTCAAATTAATGCCCAACACTACAAGATTTATATTTATAGAGTTTATTAATAATCACTTGAAGCAGAAGGAATGAAAAGGAAATAGATGTAAAAAAGACTTAATTATCTAACAAAATTAAAACCACATGGGTAAGGTCTCCTGGCACTCACCTGCATGCCACCTCCACCAAACCAATCAGACCAAAAGAGAGTGAGAGGTGGGGCTACACAAAATTTATATCCTCTCACATTATGTCAGCACATAATATGAGAGGAGTAGGCTGCTGGGAATTGTAGTTCTAGGGTACAGAAATCAATTACACAATGATTGCCATGGAAAACAAGCATGTAGAAATCTCCCAGATTTACATGCCTAGTTTCCCCACAGAAATTGGTACATATAACCAACTTATATCTCTAAAAATCTTTAACCAGAGGTACATACAATATTGCACTTTCTAAGGGGAAATTACAATAATTTGAGGATAAGAGGGAAATAAAAGAAAAAGAGAACAAAACTGATGATTGCTAGGCACATTGACAAAAAAGCCAATGAGGGGGCAGTCCCCTTTGGCATAAGACTGTACATTCAAAATAAATGCGTTCAACCCCCAACAGTTCAATTTCACTACATCCCAAAGTTCATTCTGGATCTTTTAGTGCAGTGTGTGGTTTCTGCAGGCATCTCCATGGTGCCTTCTCCAAAAAGTTCACTTTCTTGATTCAGGGAGGTGGCAAGTTTCTTATTCTAAAATTAGTTTCAAACAAGAAAAAATTTTATAAAACTAGAATTTTATGACAATTATACAATCCTCCCTAAGGAGGGTATTGACAAACACACGGATCACTTATGGATACATGGCTAAGTTATGAGGTATGTGAATCAATTGTTAAAAGGAAGTCAAAAACATAAAAAATCCAAATAGAAGAAAAGAAAAAAAATAAAAATTATATAGTATATAAAAATTCTGAGTAAGCAAGAGAGATTAAACCCATAGCCCTGGAATCAGGGCCTAATGAAGTGATTTATGTCCCACAAGCCTATAGGACCATTGCAGCAATATGCACTTATCCAAACAGCAGCCAGGACTACAGAAAATTGCCACATTTATGAAAGACAGAAAAGGGACTAGATTTTAGCAGCAAATGAGAAATATCATTCCCTGGTCTGATTTTACCTTAGCTCTCAGGGATAGGGAAGCCAGAATTATAGGTAAGCGGAGGTATTTTGTCTGAACCTGACACAGGGAAATCCTGCATCTGAAATTGTCAAATAGCCAAGTCCTCAAACCCCAAAACAAGTCCTCTGTCTTGGCACAGATTCTCATCAAACCCACTGGGATTGGCTGGTCTCCTTGACCTTGTGCTTCTTGGCACTGTATAATGACTCTTTTGTAATCCCTTCTCCTAGAATCAGACACAATCATTAATCAAAGTCCCATGATATTTAACAATCAATGGCCGGTTTCCATAGTCTAAAGTTTTTGGGTATGCATTAATATTAGGGCTAATGGATATTGTAAACTTATATTAGTGCAAAATCAAAAAACCATTAATAGTGGTAACATGTGCTTCAAGTACAAAAAATGAGAGAAAAAAGAAAACTCAAATATTCTATTGCACATACAAAGAAAAACAATAATATATTTTTAAATTGAAAAAATATATAGTTTACAATCAGTGACACAATGAGTTTGCCAAGGAGAGGTACAATACAAATGTTTCTCACCCAAAAAGAGATCCATTTCCTTTTTACCTTGGCCATGATCCACAACAGGTAATGCACATTCAAAGAAGTATCAAAATCCCCAAAATCACAAGAGTTCATTTAATAACAATAGCAAACAAACCCACTATCATATAGGACTCACATGAGTTGCTGTGTGACATTTTTTAAAAACCTTTGAAGCTCATGGATATTTGTCATGTTATCCAGATCTAGCCAGTCTTTCAATCGTGGCTGAGATATTTTTAACAAAGTATATTACTGCCATCATTCCAAAATGTAGCAGAAGAGCCCAGAAAAACACAAACCTCTGTACTGCTGATGAAAACCTTTAGGGTCTAAAACATCACCAAGAATCTAGATCATTCTGGTGAAAGGGTATAGTAAGTCGAAGAGTTACAAATATATATTTAAAAAACATCTAGTGGTTACCAAGTCACCTGGGAAAACCTTCCTACCTCCTGGATGAGATTATAATCCATCATGGGGTAACCAAGCCCCTTGGGAAACCTCCTTCCTCTGGTATGAGACCCTAACAACCATAAAAGGCATGTCTTTATATGTCCCATCCATTGCAATATGGAGGTGAGGACTATAATAATGAAAATCACTTCTGATGTCTCATCCATTACATTTTTTTCCATTACATTTTTAATAAATGCAGAGGCGGGGGATACAATAGTGCTATTGCACTGCACTTCAACTACTAAATGGACCCTTACTTCTTGTTATAAATAACTCAAAGGTAGGCAAATGATCACTCAGAAGTAGTGGTGCTCCTAGATATCCTGAAAAATCACTTGTGAAGACTCCTTAAAATCAATTTAAATTTTTAGGTCATTAAATTCTCCAAAGGTTGTATACAGGTTGTAACCAGTTTGATGGAGTCTATCCATCATCATCTATGTGACAATTAACAAAGGCAAAAAGGAACAAAAGGCTGTTTAGGCAACATGTGACCTCAATGGATCTGGTGACAAACCCAGCATCCATAAGGACCTATGGTTTTGCACAAAAAAGAGTTTGCGCAAGTTGTTTATAGGCTTTTACAATGGCATTTTATCCAGTCCAGTCATAGGGGGAGGTACAAATAAAGACAATGTAACAGCACATATAGCTAATGGCCAAAACACTGTAACTTAAAATGATTCAGTGTGACAGAATATATTAGATTAGATCAATATGTGAACTAAAAAAACAAAATTAAATTTTAAAACAAATAATCAGCAAATACAATATATGTGATGGGATATAGGCACTGAATTCAAGAATGCCTTTCCCCAATTCCAATAGTTGCATTACAGAGACTTCCTCACTAAATGGAGAACAAACTAGGATAGTTAGCAATGGGGTCTGAAAAGCTAAAAACTCACCTCCAAATTCTTTAAGGTTCCTTTCCCTCCCCAGTACTGTCATCCATACAGATTACTTTGATTACACCTCTGGGGTTCCCCATACCAACACTGGGAATAGTGTGGACAAATCCCATATTGGGTATGTTGCAGAGACTGGGCAGGCCAACATGGCGAGGAGGTTAGGGAGATGAATCTCCTCCTGAATCTCAGGATTACTCAAGTTAATTTCAAGGACAAGTGTACCCAGGCACAGTAGTAAGAAAAGACACCCCAAAACTTTGAGTTGTGAGAACTCTGTAATGCTCTCCCAGAATGGGAGCTGTTTGAGATAGGCAGGAAACAGGGCCATGCTTGCAATTCTACTTATTAAATTGATTGCAAATCTACTTCCTGTCTGTAGATGGTGCTACCCTTGTATGTACTGGCTAGGAGTAAAAACCTCACAAGACTAGATGTGTATTATGGAAGAGTCCTAGAGGGATGTTAGATGTTACAACCCTCCTAGGAACTCCTTAGGGCCAATGAAGCACAAACCCCTTGGTTTATGAAAAATGAAGTTTATTCTAAAAAAAGAATAAAAGGAACTGGTAGTCATGACCCTAAATCTATTCACACTAACTCCACCCAACTTTCTAAGTCTCCTGGGAAAGGAGAGGCTTTGTTTGTTTTTTTTTTTCTATAGGCCCTGCTTAATCCTCTCTATGCTATCTAAGAAACCCCTCCCAATGCTATCTGACTTAATCTAACTTTATACCAATAATTAATAGGAAATATAGGGGGAAACCTCTGGTTTTGGCTGTTGTACTAAGTAACTCAAAGTTATAGGTAGAGGGGGGCAGCTGGGTAGCTCAGTGGAGTGAGAGTCAGGCCTAGAGACAGGAGGTCCTAGGTTCAAACCCGGCCTCAGCCACTTCCCAGCTGTGTGACCCTGGGCAAGTCACTTGACCCCCATTGCCCACCCTTACCAATCTTCCACCTATGAGACAATACACCGAAGTACAAGGGTTTAAAAAAAAAGTTATAGGTAGAAAGCTTTGAATTACCTTAGCCAATAAGAATTCTGGTAGATGGATCGATGCCAGATGAAGACTGGTCTCAGGGAAATTAGTTTCCTCCAAGCAAACCCTCTACCTGGATGTCAAAGATTTTCTCCACAAAAATCCTGACTTTCCAGAAAGAATCTCTTAGAGCAAAACTCCTCCTTTGGCCTGATGGGATTGTAGACAAAGACAAAAACCTCCCTCCAGCTTGGTC
Source organism: Gracilinanus agilis (assembly GCF_016433145.1). Lineage (NCBI taxonomy): Eukaryota > Metazoa > Chordata > Mammalia > Didelphimorphia > Didelphidae > Gracilinanus > Gracilinanus agilis. Next base: position 2,190,163 of record NC_058135.1, on the reverse strand, counting down.
AAAATCCAAGAAGCAAGTGAAGTTCGGTTATTTCTAGTTTTAGACCCACAATTCCTTTCTACCCAGAATCCTTTCCCAGGGCTTCTCTCAAAATTCTCTTCTTTCAACTAATCCTAGAAAACCAGACTATCCCTAACTATATTCCTATAGATGGAAACACATCCCAATCAGCCTTTGAATGGAGGGCAGAGAAAGTCTTTAGCCAGAGGCTAAGTTAGTGAGGGAAAACAAAATCTTTCTATTTTAGGCACAGTGAAGGTCAAAACTCCTCAGAACCTCTCAGCTAAGCTGGTCTGGGAGAGCAAAAAGGGTTTAAGTGGCTACCAAGCTTGAGACACACATTGAGGGTTAGGAAGGGCCTTAACGAGAGAGCAAACTTTTAGGAGTAAGATAAGACTAAACTTTCTCAATTTGGCCCAATAATTAATACCTTATAATAAAATTTAAAAAATGAGCTGAAATGATTAACTTCCTCCAACACTCCGGGACTGTGGGCTGTGAAATGGTAGCTTCTCCCAGATGAAAGGAATTGAGAGTATTAGAGGCTAATTGTTGCTAAACAAAACAAAACAAAACAACACCTGGCTTACCAGGCCACAGGCAAGCAATCAGGTGTTAGCAATGCAAGGGAAAGAGGGATTAATGCTTTACCAGCTGCCCAGAAAGCAGCTCCCAAGGACTCCCAGCTTGTGTGTTCAAGAGATGCGGTGGCAGGCTCACGGCAGCAGGAGCCCCAGGCTTGGCAAGGAGCCCCAGGCTGTTAGCGAGGGAGGCAGAAGCAGCAGCAGTTGGAGTTCACAGGAGGGGGAGGGACAGGAAGGGAAGGAGGGTGAGAAGGCCTTGGCAGGAGAAACGCGTTTTTTTCAAACTAATCTAATCACTTAGATAGAACTAAGGGTTCTAAACCCCACTTCTGGTCACCATATATGTAGGACTCAAATTAATGTCCAAAATTCCAAGAATTATATTTTATAGAGTTTATTAACAATCACTTAAAGCAGAAGGAATAAAAAGTAAATAGACGTAAAAAAAACCTTAATTATCTAACAAAATTAAAACCACGTGGGTAAGTTCTCCTGGCACCCAGCCTCATGCCACATGCACCAAACCAAACAGATCAAGAGAGAGCGAGAGGTGGGGCTACACAAAATTTATATCCTCTCTACGTCAGCACGTAACGTGAGAAGGAGAGCGGGGTGCTGGGAATTGTAGTTCTGGGGCATAGAAATTAATTACACACTGCTATGTAGAGTTGAAGCATGACTCTAAACCTCCTCTCCTTCTCAGAGCCTGAGAGAGATTATGCTCCCTGTAATGGGGATAATATTTGTACATTTGTACTTGCCATGCTTTTCAAGCAAATAGTCCTTTGAAGCAAATAAACTGATCTGTTAAATGGTTAAATGGAATTGGGATCCTGGAGATGACTACAATTGAGAGAATAACCTATGAAAGCTCGAGTCAATAGAAGAGACAAAAAATCCTTAACTCTCCTAAAAGTACTAGAAAATCCTGGAGCAGGGGAGAATGTAGCGTATCATATTAGGCATTGGGGATCAGAGTAGCTAGGATATTACAGATATCCTAGAATATTATTATTCTGTAAGACATGGGGAAATGTATTATTTCAGAGACATCAAAAGACATGTATGGACTAATGCAGAATGAAGTAAGCAGAACAAGGAGAATAATTTATAACACTAGTGTAAAAATGAAGAAAATCTGTGTAAACTTATGAAGATTAATGAGCAGAACTAGGAAAACAAGTTATATAATTAGAGCAACATGGTAAAAACAAATGATTTTGAGAAGTATAAGAATTCTGATTAACCCAATGACCATCCATGAAACCAGTAATGGGCTCAAAGTACAGAATAAGATGCATATATTTTAATATAGACAATGAGGGAATTTGTTTTCCTTTTTTTTTTTTTACCCCATAGAGTTAATGGTAGAAGTGAGAGGAAATAGATTTCTATTCAATTTTAAAATTTTAATTTTTAAAAGAAAAGGTGGTAAAAGGGGAAATTGCTTTGGCAGCCAAGTGGAGAACAGGTTGTAGAAAGGAGAAATGAGGCAGGAAGACAAGTTATGGGGCTGTTTCAATAATTTAAGTGAAAAGAAATGAGGGCCTAGCCAAACGTGGTAAGTGTATAACTGGAAAAAAGTGGTTTTGTGAAGATGGAAACAAGGTTTGGTAATGGATCAGAGATGTGGGATGAAGGAGTCTGAGGAATCATGGATAACAAGTTATGGAGCTAGTATACTAAAAGAATGGTGGTGCCTTTGATAGAAATAAGGAAGTTTGGGAGAGGAGTGGGTTGGGGAGGAAAGATAATGAGTTTGGTTTAGGACATATTGAGTTTTCAACCTCTTCAGTACATCTAGCATGTAATGTCTGATAGACAATTGGTTATATGGATCTAAAACCCAGGGAAGAAACTAGAGCTAACTATATAGACCTGTGTCTCAGCTGTAAAGAAATGATCATTAAGTGAATGGGAAATTAGATCACTAAGAAGAAGAACATAATGAGAGAAGAGGGCTTAAGTCAGAGCCTTAATGAACAACCACTTAGAGAGTAGGATATGAATCGTTAAAGAGTAAAAGAGAGTGATAACATTGTCATATGTTGCTGAGAGGTTAAGAAGAATGAGAATTGAGAAAATATTATTGGATTTACCAATTCAAAGTTCATTGATAAATTTGAAGACAGTAGTTTCAGTTGAAATTAAAAGCTAAATAACCAAGAGCTGGGGAATGATAGGAAGAGAAGTGAGAGCTTAGAGAATAGGAAGAGGAGGATAGTAAGAATAACTTTTGCTAGGAGTTTGGCAAGAAATGGGTAGAGATATAGGATGATAGCTTAAGGGCGAAGAAGGTTCTAATGAAGGTAGATGGTTTCAGGATCAGGGAGATGGACATGTTTGAAGGCAGTGGGGAGGAAAGCATTTTATAGAGAGGTTGACAGAGAGAGAAAACCAAGTTGCAGAATATAAAAGATAGTTAGACAAATCATTAGTATCTCTGAATATTACTAACAAAACTCACCAGGAACAGAAAGAGAAGTTCTATTTAAAATAATTGCAGACAGTATGAAATATCAGAATTCTATCTGCTAATGTGCACAGGAACTATATGAATACAACTACAAAAAACTTTTGACACAACTACAAATCTAAACAATTGGAAAAATATTACTCGCTCATGGGTAGGCTAAGCCAATATAATAAAAATTATTATTCTACCTAAATTAATTCACTTCTTCAGGGCTACATCAATGAAATTACCAAAGAATTCTTTTATAGACCTAGAAAAAAATAACAAAATTCATCTGGAACACTAAAAGATCAAGAATACATAAAGAATTAATGAAAACAAAAATAAATGAAGATGATCTAGCAGTACTAGATTTCAAACTATGGCACAAAGAGAAATCACCAAAAAAAACCAATCTTGTACTGGATAAGAAACGGAGCAACAGATCAATGGAATTAACCTAGTATACAAAATAGAGAAATAAATGATCACAATAATCTAGTATTTTATAAACCTAAAGATCTAAGCTTTGGGGACAAAAACTCACTATTTGACAAAAACTGCTGGAAAAATTGGATGGAAACCAATATGGCAGAAACTAGGCATAAACCAGCATTTCACATTATATGCCAAGAAAAGGTCAAAATGGGTACCTGATTTAAACATAAGGGATGATATCACAAGTAAATTAGGGGATCATGTATAATTTTGCCTGCTAGACTTATGGATAAAGAAAGAGTTATTGCCAAACAAGAGGTAGAGAGGATCACAGGAGATAAAATGGATCATTTTGATTACATGAAATCAAAAAAGGGTTGCACAAATAAAACCAATGCCACCAAAATTATAAAGAAAGCAGAAAACTGGAAGGGAGGTATTTACAGTAAATTTCTCCTATTTCTCAAATAAACTATGTAAGGAACTAAGCCAAATTTATAAAAGCAAGACTCAGTCCCCAATTGCTAAGTGGTCAAATGATATGAATAGGCAGTTTTCAGAAGAAGAAATAAAATTATCAAGACCTGTAAAAATGCTCTTAATAATTAGAGAAATTATTACTCTGAGTTACTATTACTTCATGCCTATCAGATTGGCTAAAATGATAGAAAAGGAAAATGATCAATGTTGGAGGGAATGTCAGAAAATTGGGACACTAATGCATTGTTAGTGGAGTTGTAAACTGATCCAAATATTTTGGAAAGTGTTTTGGAACTATACCCAAAGGGCTATAAAGCTGCATACCCTGTGTCCCAGAAATAGCATTACTGGGTCTGTATCCCAAAAAAAAAAAAAGAAAATGGAAAAGGAGCCATATCCAAAAAAGTATTTATAACAGTTCTTTTGGAGATAATAAAGAATTAGAAACTGAGGAGATGCAGGATAATATAGATTGTGATGGAATATTACTGCTCTCTAAGAAATAACAAGCAGAATGGTATTAGAAAATCCTGAAGAGACTTACATGAACTGATATAAAGTAAAGTGAGCAGAACCAGGAGAATATTGTACAGTAATAGCAATATGGTAATGATAACCTACTGTGAAACTTAATATAGTCAACACAATGATCCATGACAATTCCAAAAGACTCATGATGAAAAATTATATCGACCTCCAAAGAGATAAGTGATGAACTCCCAGTACAGATTGAAACATTTTTCCACTTCATTTTTCTTGTTTGTTTAGTTTTTTTCCCCTAACATGGCTAATATATGTATAGTGTAGATCATATTCTTTGCCTTCTCAAAGGCTGGGAAAGGGGGTGGAGGGAAAAAAAAGATTTTGGAATTTAAATTGTTTTTAATTAATGTTAAAAAAAAGAAAGTTAGATAGAGGAGATTATTGAGAGAGTAATCTGCTAGAGAAGATGGGAAGGTATGGGATCAAAGCAGTGATGTACTAGGGTCAGAACCTACCAGCTAATGAGAGCCATTTATTAAAATTTTAGTGTATTTGTACTGCAGAAATTATTCTACAAAATAAGGCTTGCTTATTTGTTTCATTGATAGTCTTGACTTAAGAAAGTAAAGGAGAAATGTTAATAATGCAAACTAAATTTTAATTTTTTTAGTTTAAAAGTTTAAATATGTTGGGTGTCTTTTTTTTCCCAGAAGGTCATTGAGAAACATTTTGTTGGACTTAGAAAGAATAAGATATACCTTGTGGTCAGAGAATGGAGGAAAGGAAGAGAAAGAGAGAAAGAGAGAGGGGAGAGTTAGGTGGCTCAGTGAATTGAGCCAGGCCTAGAGATAGGAGGTCCTGTGTGATGCCAGGCAAGTCATTTAACCCCCATTGCCTAACCCTTACAGCTCTTCGGACTTGGAAAGAATATTGATTCTAAGAAAGAAGGTAAGAGATCTGTTGTTTTTTTAAGAGAGAGAGAGAGAGAGAGAGAAAGAAGGGAGAAAAGAGAGTTCACAAAGAATGGCATCAATACTTTTAGTAAACATTGAGGTACTCAGCTGAAAATGGGAAGAGGAAGATGTGGAATTCTAGAGGAAAGAAGATCTGTGGAGACAGAGACAAGGAATTAATTACAAAAGGACAAAAGATTGATATTCTACAATGACAGCCCAGTTGAAAATATATAACATGAATTTATAATGTATCCAGTCAGCATGGTTGAATAAGTGCCCCTGGCTGCTATTCAGTGGCAGAGAAGTAGGAAATGAGTAGGCAGAAGATGGAACTCATCTAGGGCTGATGATCAGGAAAGGACAAGGGGCAAGGGACTCAAGAGGACACGATATGATGGAGTTAAATGGGTTAAATTCAGAAAAAGTCAAATTTGGGAAAAGAAGGAAGTGAAATGGGGCAAGAAGGGCTAGGACTAAAGAAAGTCCTCACTGGAGAGGGATTAGAGGTGCTGACAAGGGCCAAGAATAGAACTGGGAGGGGTGAGGCATAAAGAAAGATGGAATGATAGGAGATTGTGGTTAAGAAGAGGAACATCAGAGTTGAAGCAGGGAAAACAGAAGACTACTGTGATAAATCAGGGGAGGAGTGATGAAGGGCTGTGTGGATGGAAAGACATAGCTGTGCAAGTGAAGAGAATGAGACAGATGTGATGAATGTCAGGGAGAGAAAATCAGTAAGACTTTTTAAAGGATTAGATGGGAACAGGAAAAAAAACGAAGGGGAGTAAAGAGTCTGGGGTAGCTCCAATGTTATAAACTCTGTTTTGGAGTGGACATAAAGTTCCCAACAAGAATAGGGAATTTTGGAACAGGTGCAAGAGGGAAGATACTGAGTTCCATTTCAGACACATTCGTGTGAGATGTCAATAGACACATCAGGGTACAGGTATTCAGGAGGCAACTGGTCCTGTAAGAGTGGAATTCAGGAAAAGACATTTTGGCTTTGGAAGTCATCTGCAAAAAAAAAAAAAATGACAAACCCATAGGAGTGGATATTACCAAAGAAGTGAGTATGACTGGAGATCAGAATTAGGTTCAGAAAGAAGCCCTGGGGGACCTGCACTTAGGGAATGGGAACTTGTTGATGATCCCTCAAAGGTGACAGCAGTAATCTAGCTCTCATTAGAAGGAAGGTTATTAAGGAGTTAAATGATTTCATTTCAAATCACATTAACTAATAATAGAATCAAAGCCTCAAAAGTACATTCATAGAATCATGGTGTTGGAAGGAACCATAGAGAATAGTTTCTTCTTTTTAAAGTTGGGAAAACTGAGGCTCTTAGAGATTAAATGAATAACCCAGGGTCACAAAACTAGGAATTATTTGAAATAGGATTTTATGACTCCTGGTCAGGTACTATCAATATACTATGCTGGAATTCACTATAAATAACTAGTGTGATTGTTTCTTCAGATACGTAATTTAAAAAATAATTAACCTCCGATTGCAATTTGATGAGCTTTGGTTCTAAACAAAAATGAAAAAAATTCCAACCAAGGATTGGATACTTCCGGGGGGAAACACCAGTTATTAAAGCTACAACTATATCAGGGTGATCCAGGCTTTTCCCCAGAGCACCCAGACATAAAGGGTGCTGACAGCCTTTATGCTCCATTGCTCCAGGATCTCTATGCTCAGCTCTTATTGAATCTGTCTTTTAAAATTGACTTGAGAGCACACTTCATACTGTTCACTGAAGGCTTTCCTGTCAAAATTAGTAGTTAACTGATGACGGTCCCTCAAATATAATACAAGTAGGGAATATAACCAGGATATTTCATTATCTATCCTCCAGCTGTTATCTCTGAAGTTTTTATATTAGTTCAAATACACAACTCAGAACAGAAAAGGCCTGTCATTCCAATCCTCAATAGGAAAACGTTGTAGGACTAAACGGTTTGGCTGAATCTGGAAGAGAGATGGAGACGGCCAGTCTTTTTGAAATGCTTGACTGATTGGACAGACAATTTTAGTGGTTTCCAAAGCATAGTTTTTCTTATTATTGTTGAATGATAATCCTAGAACCTCAGTTGGCTAATTGTGTTTTATCCAGTCACTGTTTGCAGTGATTCTGCAGCAGGCCTGTTGCTCTGGACAACAGGAATAAGATGGTTGAAAAGTTTGTTTGATTTATGGGATACTGTAGATTTGCATAGCAACATGATCAAATACATAAGGGATCTTATCTTCTTGTCCAGGGGACTTTACAATTAAAATCAAACAATGTGACCATTATACCAGTGAAAAGACCAAAGGCAATCCCCAGGGGCAAACTCAACAAGAGAAATTTTTCCTCCACCATCAAAGTCCTTTACAGATCATTTATTTTGACAAAGAAGGATCCTACCAAACTGGAAAGCAATTCATTCTGTTAATGTCTTGTACTTAGTAGGCACTTTAAAATGCTTATTGAATTCATTAGAAAGGCTGCATAGATATAGAATGTGAAGAGACATTACAGGTTATCTAGCCCAACCACTTCATTGACATGCAAAAGTCAGAGTTAACAGAACCAGAATTGAAACTCAAATCCGGTGACTCCAATTTGGGGAGAGAGAGAGGGAGGCTTTCCACTGTCCCACATGAATTTAAGGACAGATTCAGTAAATCGATTCACTGATCCACTGACACTGAAGTAAGTACTATGTGGGAGGCACTGTGCTAGACCCAGAGAATACAAAGATCAAGAAGGGAAAGTCCCTGCCCTCGAGGAGTTTATATTCATGCACATACACAAGTATGTATGAAATCCATGTAAGGCAACTTTCAGGGAGCTGGGTAGGACACTAGCAACTGGGAATATTAGGAAAGGCTTCACGTGTAAAACTATATTTTTGGTCTCTTTTTATCCTTACCTTCTAGCAAATGTGGGACACATGGCGTGAGTGGCCAATAAGTGTTTGTTGACATGAATTGACACATGCATAGTGATGCTTGAGCTGAATTTAGAGGAATGGGTCATATTTTTTATGGGGTCCAAAAGAAATGATGAGAACTTCGACAAGAACCTGAAATCACGTACATCCATTCCTTGCCAAAAAAAAAAAAATCTTATCTATAGAAGATTCTGAATATTTTCTATAATCAGCTAGAATTTGTAGCTATGAGTAGACTCCAAGGCTGGGAGGCGCCCCAGAGTTCTCCACTGGTACAAGGAAAGATGCCCCTTCAAGGTCATTCTAACCAGAAGGTCATGCTTTACTAGGTACTTGATGGGTGCTCAGTTTTTTAGCCAATTATATGATATATAATTTTCTACCTTGTCTTTGCATAATCTGACTTTGTCACTAAATCTGAGCTCTTTAAAGATAATCCTTCTAGAGTTTCTGATGGTCATAATATGGTCGGGAGTTGTTGTCATAAGCCCTTCTATTTCCACAAACAAATCTGCACCACTCAGTCTTTTCATCTAAGCTCTTTGTTGAATTCATGCAGATGTTGTCCATGGAGGGGCTTTCTGATTCCATTACTAAGTCTTAGCTAGTTCACAGGCATAATCCAAAGGAAATGATCCTGAGGTAAGTTATTCTGTTAACTTTTTACATTTAATATTCGATAGACTATTAGATAGGTGGATAAAACTATGCCTGTTTAGAACTAAAATTGTTTAGTTGTGGCTAACTCTTGGTGACCACATTGGGAATTTTCTTGGCAATCATACTGAAGTGGTTTGCCGTTTCTTTCTCCAGCTCGTTTTGCAGATGAGGAGATGGAAGCAAACAGGGCTAAGTGACTTGCCCAGGATGACACAGTAACCAAGTATCTGAGGCTAGATCTAAACTCAGAAAAATGAGTTTTCCTGATTCCAGGCTCAGCATTCGATTCATTGCACCACCTAGCTGCCCTTCTGACACACTAGATGTACCAAATAAACAATTGGTTGATCAGTTCTGCATTCCAGGCAGTTTTATTCTGGCAGACTTCATTGCAAGGCAGATGCAAGGAGCCAGCACTGGGGGGTCCCGGGCAGTAGGGTACATAGTAGTTGTTCTAAGGAGAGCTTCTGATGGCTGAGTCCGTGGGGAAGTGGCATAGGCTCTAGCCTGGTATGTTCAACCTATTCTCCTACTAAGGATATCTGTGTCCTGCCCTTACACAGAGGGAAGAAGCCCTTACACCACAGTACACAGCAGGGCAGCCTCGGGAGGCAGATCGTCCCCTTTTATAGGAAGATGACTGAGTGGGTAGATTACTGGATTTGGAACTAAGAAGTCTTGAGTCCAAATCCTGCCTCTGATCTTTATTTATTGTGGGACTCTGAACAAGTCATTTAACTTCTAACTGCCCCCATTCTAATCTGCAAAATGGAGACCATAATAGCACTTACTTCCTTGGATAAAATAAACTAAAATATATGTTCTTTGCAAGTCTTAATATACTACATAAATTATTCTCATGATTATGCTTCTGAAAAAGTACACTAGTTTATACAGGACTTGTGCTTTGAAAATTTCAATAATTTTGTCCTTTACATAACAGTAAGAAAACTGAAACTTAGGAGGCCCTTTCTGAAGCTTAAACTATATTGGATAGGACTAAGAACTCTTACTTTATAGCACCACTTTCTCAACTTACAAAATCAAAAATGAAAACAACATATGGTAAAAAGCATCCTCTCTGGAATGTGGGATGCAAGACTGGATGAAGAAATCTTCAGGATTATGTCTCATTTCCCACTCCTAATAATTCTAAAATATGTGCACAGGGGGCAAGGTATGTGGTATGGATAGAACTATCAGTAAGTTAGGAAAGGGGACTTTACTCTCTGGAGAGAGAAAGGCACAGGTAGACAGAGAAGAGAGGAAGTCAGACACAGAGAGACATGTTTAAAAAAACAAAAATGGATATACATTAATACTTTATTAGCTTTATAGGTCAGGGTTCAGGTTGGAGATCATCTGTAAAAATCATACTCTTATCTGTGGAGATTACAAACTATTCTGTTCATGTATATCTTCTCCCATAGAACCTCTATTAAATGTCTGCCTGATATGTTGGAGGCCTCCCTCTAGGTCTTGGCCCTTTCTAGCCTTAACTGTGCTGTCCCTATGCTGTCTATCTTTTGTTCCTTACTCTCATCAAATCTTGTCTCATTGTGACTGGTTTATCTACATCTCTGATCATGCTTTTCCTTGTTGGTCTCCATTTCTGGTGTGTGAGTCATCCAGGAGAATCTGTGGCTCTCTACTGCCCACTGGGTCACCTTCAAATTCAGTTCCTTTGGTTTGTGATCTTGTGAAAAATGTAGAACAAAACAGAAAAACCAGAAAATTCTATACTTAGAATAAAACAAAAATCAGTCTAATGAATACAAGATGGCAGAGACATAGATAGAAAACAATTCATGGGAAATGGACAGCCCCTATGAACAGGCATCAGCATTAGTTGATGCATTTCCCTGTGTGAGAGGCTAGAAAACTTGCTTCCAGGAGAGTTAGGATAAAATGGAATGAAAATGCCTTGGAGAGACTTTGGAACATATTTCCAGTCTGCTAATAGGACTCTCTGAATGACCAGGGTACATTCAAAAGGCAACCATCAACCCTAATTAGGTTCATTCCTTTAGTTTATTTCTTCCTGCTATTGATATTTCAGTGAAAGAAGAAAGAATTCTATAAGGGGTAGACTTTGGGTTCTCTCCATCCTAGGCCAACACGTGATCTATGATTTTTGCCTTGGTATTTGTTCTTTCACATTAGGTAAAGAAGATGGAAGGCTGCCAACCTGTGAGTTTTCAAAGGTCTAAGAGGTGAGACCATTTACCAGCAGATAGTCCAGCATTGAGACCTGGGGAGCAAGGACTGATATTTGGAGACCCAGGCCAGTATCCAGCAGCAATGCTGCAAAGCCTTGGTAGATAAGTGAGCTATATTCTGTGGGTACAGATTTTTTTCCTGAAAGCATGTCCTATCACAAGACTTTCCCAGAAATGAGATGTCCGTGTTCAAAAATCTACACCTCCTGCTGAGCAGTTCTCTACTTAAATGATCTTTGTATTTGGTTAATTAAAGGTAAGTCTTTGGAATTTTACGGTTGGTGTCTCATAAGATATCCTGGGTTTAAACTCTGGTCAAAATTCTATCAGTCCTAAAATTAAGAGAAAGAAAGAATGTTGGTATGTAAATGTCTTCTATATGTTCTTCACTTTACGCAGTAGCTATCTTCCTGCAAGGTGAATATAAATAACATCACAGGAGGGAAGGCAAGATATTACTGTGGAAATTGTTTGAAAGTGCAGCCTGGAAATCTGGGGTCAGATCCTGGGATCAAGCTCCAATTTGCTACTTTCTGCCTATGACCTGAGGCAAGTTATTTTAAGTCTATTCTTTTTGTTCCAACACATCAAGACATCTTGTGAAAACAGGAATATCTGAATTTCCATTCTGAAAGCTCCTTGAGAGATGGAATTCTATTGCTTTTCTATTTGTATCCCCAGCACATAGCACATGAAAAGATCTCTTTTTTTTTTTCATTTATTCCAAGGAACTAGAGTTGAAGATTATCATTTGGAGGCAGGTGGGAGGTACCTGCAGACTACAGGATGTTCAGGCAAAAAATTATGCATTTGATATGATGTAGGGAATGTCTGACCCCAGGTGAAGTCCATAGACTGGTGGCAAGGCAAGAACAAAGGGAAATCCCCGGCTACACGCTTTGTGAAGAAAACAGGACAAGGTCTCTGTTGTGCCGGGAGCTCCCCTATAAGGAACCTACGGCGGGACACATACAAGAATCACATGGACTGGCAGACACGGCTTGATGCCATCTGTGTTGTGGGAAGCAATTCCCACATCAAGGAGATCCAAAATGTGTTGGAGTGTTTGTTGTTGGGTTTTTTTAAGTCTGAAGTCCTTAACTGGAGCCCAACACACTAAAAGGAATAGAGGAAATACACGTTACCCTGAAGTCATTCCACCCAGTAAAGAAAGGCAAGCCCAAACTCAGCATGCAGAAGTGGCTTGAGTAGAGCTGCTGCGAGGAAACCAGAAGTCAAAATGCCCAAAAAGGAAACGTCTTTAAAAGCTGGGGCATGGCAGAGAGGGGGCAAAGCAGAGCCCTGGAGAAAGCGAAGGCGGTTGGTGCAAAGTCTAGACTACAGTCAGAGACGTTAGCTTTGAGCCCCATTACTGCGGAGGAAGCCCCTCGCGCATGAAAGGACCCTTGACAAAGTGAGATGCTGTGGTTAATGGAGTCCTGTGGGGTCGCTTTCATCTTGGTGACACTCAGAAAAAGAACCCGTTTTGGTGCCAGCTATTGGCATGGTGACTATGAGGGAAAGAAAAGGAGGCAAGGCAAGGCAAGAGCCCCGCAAGGAGGAGGCATTAAAAGCATCGGCCTCCTCTGAAACACAAAGGTATTGGCAGGAGACGGCCAAAGAGGAGGCTGCCGGGGCTGCGGAACAGCAACAGCTGAATGAGAAATCTGAAAGACCCCTACTAGGATAGCTGCGTACAAAGTGAGGGGAGAAGTGACACACACACACACACACACACACACACACACACACACACACACACACACCAATCGCTGCTCCAGACAGCCCTATCCATCCTTAGGAGCACTCTTGACAAAAAGTCCATTCAATTTTCACTCAATGTGTTTTGTTTCATGGGAGCCGGATTATGTCTGACATGAAGCGTAATTACCTCACCAGAATTTCACATCCAGAGGAGCAGCAGCATCCATTTTCTGCGGGTGTCTTGGACACACTCCTCTGCCCTAAAATGAGGTGCCCATTCCTGTTTTTTAGGGCTGCTCTTTGTTGGGAATGGTTTGCACTAAGAACTGGGTGAAAGTCATTTATTTCCTCCACCAGGCAAAGCAGCCCCTGGCCTATCTTGCCCTCATCACCCCCAGGGTGCCACAGTGGGTCCAGAAAAGCTGAGCCAATTTCTTTTTTTAAAAATGCTCCCGGGACATCAGAAGTGCCGAGGTCTTCGGCAGCAGCAGCACGCACATAGACGCTAACCTCTCCATTGCAGAAGGGCATGTTCCTTTAAGACAGAACAACTTTCGGTGAACTGAGCAGAAATGTTTGCCCTTAATCGAGCACGATGTCAAGAGACACTCTAGGAATGGAAGAGCAAAGAGGATAAAAAAGAGAAGGCTACATTTGGAGTGATTTTTCTTTTACTTAGAAACAAGGACAGATTTTCATAATGGAAGCACAGATATTCAAGCATTCACATGATGTGATTTAACATAAAACATCTAAATTGATAAATAGCTTGGGCTTCATTTGGATTTTGCTTCATAGCACAAAGAAGATAGCAATGATTAGGGCAGTAATCTTCAAGATCTCTATAATAAAATAGGCATTACCCCCCAGAAGGGATAAGATTGGCAGATTGTGTTCAATGGAGCAATATAATAAGAGCCTGACTCAGGATGTGATTTTTCCCCCCTTTTCCTCATCATTATTTAAATTACAGCAAAATGTAGTGAATACAGCTCTACAGGATATGTGTCCCCAAATCCCTTGAATCATTGGACTATATAAACACACTGAGAAATAACGGAGATGTTTCTTAGTGAGCTTCTCCAAGGTAACATTAATCAAGGATGAGTTGCATCATTTCTCTTGGTAAAAATACCCTACCACCAAAGACAACACATTTCTAGGCATTTTATGAAATAGTGACAATATCATTCACTACTTATAGGTCTTGGAGATAGCATGGAAAGAAGTATGTTGTATAGGGAATCAAGGGACTATAAGTGCCTAATTCTGCAACTAAATAGATATGTGACCTAAGCAAGGCATTTAATCTCAAGTCTTACTTTCCTCATCTGCAAAAATGAAGATGGAGTGGTAGCTAGGTGGCTCAGGGGATAGTGAAACAGGCCTGGAGACAGGGGGTCCTGGGTTCAAATATGGCCTCAGACACTTCCGAGTTCTGTGACCCTGGACAAGCCACCTAACTCCACTTGCCTAGTTAGTGTTGATTCTAAGACAGAAGGCAAGGGTTTTTGTTTCCGGTTTTTTGTTTGTTGGTTTGTTTCTTTTATGAAGGAGACATAATAGACTTTTATGAAGGACATAGAAAGAGATTCCATAACGTGGAGTCCGAGCATCTGGATTTGAATCTCAGCTCTGCTACTCGCTATCTGGGGCATTAATTTACTAGCCTGGGTCTCAGTTTCCTTCTCTGTGAAATGAAGAGGTTAACATTGATGACCTCAAAGATCCTTTCCATCTAAAAATATCTGAGGTTCTAAGACAAGATAATCTCGAAATTTAAACTCTGAAAAGTCAGGAATTCTGATTACATGAGTTGGTCTAGATCGGATCACCAAACCAAACTATTATGGAAACAATCACAAAATTTGCTAACTCTATTTATATAGTACTTTAAGGGTTGAAAAATACTTTACATATACTATCTCTTTTGGTCCTCACAAGAAACCTCTCATGTAGGTATTATTATTAACTCCATTTTACAGATGATAGAACTAAGGTTTACAGAATACATGACTTGCTCAGAGTCACACAGCTAATAAGTTTTGGAGACAGGATTTGAACTCTAGTCTTCTGATTCTTAGACCAGAATTGTATTTATTTGGCCACCTAATGGATATTCACATCCTAAAAATTGTGCACTGCCTATATCTTCTTGTAGCCCTCAGGCACCACAGCCTGATATAGTAGCTTTGCTCTGTAAGGAATAAATGAAAAAATCAAGAAGCTTATGTAGAAGACTTGAAGGGACAGACGACATCATTGCTATTTTCAAATATGTGATGGGCTTTCTCATGACAGAACCAGAGGAAACATGCAAAAGGAAAAAGTCTTTCTGATCAGGAGAAAATCCTGATGAGTAAAGCCTCCCAGAAGTAGAATGAGTTGCTTTAGGTAGTTCTAGGTTCTTCTTTATTGAAAGTCTTCAGACAAAGGCTAGGTGACTACATTTTGGGAATATTGGAAATTCCATCTGACTTTGAGATTCGGTAACCTTGCTCGGTGAGTGTTAATTATTCCAGGAGATTTAGTCTTCATGAGGAAAAGATAAAAGATAGAGAAGAATGCCGGTTGTTTAAACATATACTTCACCTATTAAAAGAAAGGGTGAATAGCTGCTTGTTTTGAAGTTGCAGAAACACTTTTTTAAAAACCTTGCCCAGGGAGTTTCAGATTTCTAGCAATTCATTGTCTTATGGGCTTAAACATGTCTCCAAGTCCTCTGAAAGAAACTTTGCATTCCAAAACATTCTAATAAGCCAAGATGCCCCAGTTAATCCTAAATATGGAACAATATATCTAGAAATCACATCATAAAATGATGCTTAAATTGCTTCTGTCACTTAGAGGTAATCACGATTATTCATAGGAAGAGTCCTTCAGATATCTCTAGTATTATCATCCTCAAAGTAAACCCAGGAAAGTACTCATCATTCAGTCATTTTTTCAGTCATGTCCAATTCTTCATGACCATTTGGAATTTTCTTGGCAAAGATACTGAGACTAGTTTGCCATTTCCTTCAGTTAATTTTACAAATGAGGAAATTAAAACAAATAGGATGGGGTGAGTTGCCCAGGGTTACAATAGCTAATAAATGTCTGAGGCTAGATTTGAACTCCTGAACATGAGTCTCCCTGACTCTAGGTCTGGTGCTCTATCTATCTTGCCACCTCACTGCCCCACCCAGTTCTTACTCAAAAATTAATTTCACCATGATACAGATAAAAAATGAGAGAACGTGGAAAATCCAGAGCAAAACAGATGACAGGAAGCTTCATGTGAAGAATTATTTTTATTGGAATAAACAAGCCAAAAGGAGTAATTAAGGTTAATGTTTTGAATCCACTAGGAAAATATTCAAGAAATCTGACAAGGTAGAGTCTGATCAACAATAATCTTAACAAAGAGAAAAACACAAATCTTTAAAAGGCAGGTTTTGTCTTATAAGCCGATTCAAGGTGAAATAGAACTCACAAGACCCTACTGAGAATTAAATTTTGCATTATTCATCCTCATATGTCTATATACATAAGTGATGAATAATTTCCAGGTACAGAAAATTGCACACAGGGACTACGAGTTGATATTACATTTAAAACAAAAGCTCTGTGAACATATCTGCTTGGATGTGCTTGAGAACAAATACTTTCAGGGCAAAGTGGACAAAGACTCAGAATTTTGTCATTATGTATAGAACAGATCTTATGATTAAAATCCAAGGTATTTTTCTTCTTCAAATGACCTTATTTGTAGTCTCTTCGATTTAGATCATTTGGGGAATGGAAGATAATTGCCTTGGTTTTTATTGATTCCTTCTGAATTTACATTGAATTAATTTTTAAATATATCCCTCTTCTCACATCTTATCTAGTAAGCCCACTCTTTAGACAAAAAAATTATGAAAATAAAAAAGGAAAATCAAAAAAGCAATTCAGTAAGAGGAACCAACATACTAATGATCCTGAAAATGCCTGAAATATTCCACACCCTCAGCTCACACCTCTGTCAGTAAGATAGGAAGGTGCATTTTCTCAATTCCTCCTATTTTAAATACATTCTTTAATTTCCTTTTATTGGCCTTTCCATTTAAATTGCTGTAATATTGGGCATATAGCATTTTTTTCTTTTTGTTCACTTCATTCCGCATCAATTCATATCTTTTTAGGCTCTGAATTTTCCAGTCATTTTTTTTCTTTTTGTATCAAAACAACATCCCATTATATTTATATATTATCATTCATTTAGAAATTCCTCCAACGATGGGCATTCTTCTTTGTTTCTAATTCTTTGCTACCACAAAGGATCATTGTAAAAATTTTGGTCCCCATATTAAGTGTTTCTTTCTGTCTTCACCTCTTGAGTAGTATACACTCAAAAAAAGTATATCCATCTAGGTGACTCAGTAGATAGGGAGCTAGATCTGGAGACTTGAGGTCCTGGGTTCAACTCTAACTCAGATACTTCCTAACTGTGTGATCCTGGGCAAGTTGCCTAGCTCTCATCACTTTCTGCCTTAGAACTGATAACAGTATTAATTCTAAGACAGAAGGAGAGGGTTTATTAAAGAAAAGTTTAACCATATCTCTAGGACAATGGATATGATCATTATATAGATTTTAAACATAATTCGGGTTTTCCAAAAGAGTTAGAAAAATTCACAATTCCATCAACAGAAAAATCATTTTCCTGTTCTTATAATTCCTCCAACATAATTTTTGCCTTTTTTTTTTTTTTTGTAAATTTGTTGGGTGTGAGTTAAAAACTCAAAATCATTTTAACTTATATTTCACTCAGCATTAGTGACTTGCTGCAATTTTTTATCTGCAATTTTTCCACCCTAAGTGCTGCTCCGGTGTCAGGCTCAGCCCTGGCAGGGCGCAATAATCTTCAGCCAGAGTTCCACCAACACAGCCTCCTCCAAAGCCAAGGCAGGATCCAGGGAAAGAGTCTCCTCCTTCAGTCCAGCTCACCAACCCAGAGCCTCCAAAGACAAACTCCAAAGGAGAAGTTCAAAGGACAAGAAGTTCAAAGGAGAAGTCCCTTGGACAGGAAGTTCTACCCACACAGCCTCCTCCAAGAGGGGAAAGCCTCTTTGGAACTAATCTCTCCAGAGGCCAGGAAAGGAGGATCAGCTACTTACTCACCCAAGAAGAACTCCAAAGGAGAAGATCCAGGAGCAATCTTACCAGAAGTAGTTCAAGAACCAAAGTCCCAGTCCACGCCAAAGTCCCAAGCTGAAGCTCCAAGCTGAAGATTCAAATTGAAGACTCAAGTTGAAGACCCAAGCTGAAGATTCAAGCCAAAGACCTCTTGGACAGGAAGTTCATGATTTTTTATAATCCTTTTTCCCACATCACTTCCTGTCCCTTCCTCCACTTTATAGGGGCCAATTGCAATCTTTCAATTTGCTTAGCACTGCCCCAAGAGGTAGTCAGTCACTTCTGGAGTTGTCACCCACTTTAGTAAGTGGCTTGTGAACCTCCCTTACTTAGAGTTAAGTAGGAGTGTTTAAGCTTTGGTTGATTAATTTAAAAGTTCCTGATTGATAGACAAAGAAAATCTGATTCACACTTCACAAAAGTTTATGTTTTTAGATTTATAAAACACAGAACCTTTGATTATTAAATTTTTTTCTGATCCTTACTTATCTTTGTTCCACTAAGATCTATTTTTGGTTTTGATGGTTACTAATTTACAATATCACATGAGGTCTGGAAGTACTATTCCTTCTTCATTATTCTTTTTTTCATTATTTCCCTTGAGATTCCAGACTTTAAGTTCATCCAAATGAATTTTGTAAATATTTTGTCTAGCTCCCTACCATTACCTTCATTGAGAATGTTCTCAATTCTGTGGTAATGATTCTCATAACAGATACATATATACTAGTATACATATGGGAAAGTAGGCATATAGGTCAGCAGCTATTAAAGTTCTCTGGGTCACCATTTTCCAATTTTGATCAATTTCAAGAATTTTTTTTTTGCATTCCTATGTAATTTCCCCCTTTTCAGATACCTAGTGAACTGATTCTTCAGTACCTTCACTCTAATGTTGCCTCCAGTCCATATGGATCTTTACTATGCACATTTAATCAAATCCAGATGCATTTCCCTTCCCTGTTCTCTTTAATGTAAATTCTACCTCCCATATAAGCACATCTGAAGTTGATATTAGAGTCAAAGAATTGGGGCTCTACTATCCTTTATGGTAAAAACAATTCATCATAAACAATTTTTTGCAGATCTTTTCCAGTTGAAGATGAATTAATTAGCTATGCATGGTGAAGCCCTGCTGGTATTCTTTTATTTTGGATGACACCATGCTTGTTTCATCAAGTCTAGGCACTTTGTAGAGACTCCTACAAGAGATGCATGAAGGAAAAAGAATTTTGCCTGGCCATCCCCAAAAGAAAAGAAAAACCAAGCCTATAGCTCAAATTATGGCTTGCTCAATAAAATGACAAAGTCTAGAACTTGTCCATCAGTCTGTACGTTTGGGAAAAGAAAATCAAAATGGACAAAAAGTTGGTTACTGAATAGGAGGTGAGTGGGTCTCCAGATTGTCTCCAGAAAATTATAAAGCTTTGTTAAAGACTTCAAACTTCTTCCCAAGAGAATATCTTTTAAAAATCAACATTCTACTGGAGTTCTTATGTGCCATTATGACCTAGAACACAATTGTCTCCAAATTCTTGAAAATGAATATCATAGAGGACAATGAAGACAAATAGTGTGGGTGTGAAAAGGCTTTAACATATGACAATGAAAAACTCTGAACATGAGTAAAAGACATCACAAGGAAAATGCACAAAATAGGAAAAAAAAAGATTATCTGGTCATATAGGGAAGGCAAGAAATGACAGGTAGATAGCTCTAATATTGCTTGCTTATAAGGAATTTATGTTAGCTAAATCAGTTTCAGTTATGTTAGCTAAATCTCCTATCATAAAGTTATCAGAGGAATAGAAAAGCAAAGATAGCTATGGGTAGGTTAGGCCATACATCATTGAAGAACATCAAAATTAGCAGGATCACAGTTTTTTAGTATTTGAATAAATGTCTAGCTTTATTAAGCACCCTTTCTTGGCTTAGGATTTGTTTCCTCATTAGAGGAGCATCAGACTAGGAAAACTCTTATAGTGGTAACAGCTCTTTTTTAAAGTAATACAAGGAAGGTCAGTGAGAAAGTTGGAAACAATATGAAAATGAAAGAGGGATATGGTCTACTGGAGGCATAACCACAAGAGGCACAGAAGAGGTAGAGGGGAGGATTTTGGACCTGGATTATCATTCTCTAAGGACTCAGTTGGTTTATGTAAAGTACCACATGAGGTCCTAATGAGTTTCTCTTTATACCACACATATGAGTGAAGTTCACCAACCTGCATGAGGACTGATGGTAAAAACTAAGGAAAGCCTGGAAACTTTTCACTTAGTTATGGTTTGGGTAGTTTTTATTTTGGTCACTTCTAAGGGAGTGAGGGCACTGAGGGGCTAATTAAGACCATTCTCTCCATAGTTTATTGTTGTCTTAAGGATTCTCCTTCAGAGTTTGGTACAGCACTATCTGTAAACTGATTCATAGAGCATTAATTTTTATTCAATTAAATCCCAGGGATGAGCAATTATTATTCTTCTAACTCTTTCAGGCATTTAAATTTTGCTTTTAAAAGGATTTTAGAATTTTATCTATATAAGCCTTGAATATGTCATGGTAGGTTGAATACTATACATTTAATGCATTTCATCATTATTTAATTTTAAGTTGTATCTTTATTGTCATGCAAAACACACTTCAATAATGGTCAATGTTGTAAGAGCAAATTCCTACATGACCAAAATTCAAAAATAAAACCATAAATACACTGATTTCACCATTATTTTGATTAGGATTTCTCTTCCAATTATTTCCTGCTGAATTTTGTTATACTCTATAGAAATAATGATTTTGTGCCTATTTTTTTTTATACTGCAATGTTAAGAAGTTAGTATTTGTTTTAATTACTTTCTTTCCTTATTCTCTGGAGTTTTCTAGGCATGCCATCATTTCATTTGCAAATAGAGCTAATTTTATCTCCTTTTTTCCCCAAGCTGATATTATGTACTTATTTCTTCTATTTTATTACTAAAAACTCTAAAATTAAATTATAGCAAGTGTGGACTTATGATATCTTAGTTTTACTCCTGTATTTATTGGGAAAGCTTCTAGTGTTTCTCCATTGCAAATAATGCCTAACTTTTGTTATTAGATATATTAGAATCTTTTTATATTAAAATAGACCTTCAAAGTCTTTCTTTATAGGGTTCTTAGTATAGAATTGTGTTTTGTCAAAGGCTTTTTTTCCTGCATCAATAACATGTGGTTTTAATTATATTTTGTTTAATATGATCATGCTAATTGCATTTTCCTAAATTCAAACCATCCTTGTATCCATAGTACTCGTCTAACTTGGTCATCATCAATTGTATTTTGTGTGTGTGTGTGTGTGTGTGTGTGTGTGTGTGTGTGTTAGGTATTAAGACAATTAAACTCATTTAAAAGAGGTCCAAAAGAGTATTTTCTTTTTCGAGTTTTGAGAAACAATTTGTACATCTTATACATATATATATACATACCTTTTACATACACACATGTGTATGTATATGCTGATTCCTAACTTCATCTTCCCTTATCATAGGTATTAAGACCACATTTGTGGCATAAAAGAGGTCCAAGAGAATATTTTCTTTTTCAAAACTGGAGAATAATTTGTGTGGCTTATACACATATATAAACATATTTATATATAATACACATATATCCTGTTTGCATGTGTGTTTTATATGTATATATGCACATATACACATATATTTACATGTACAGTCTAGGAGAACCAATACATTATAAAAGTCTGATATTACATGGTATGCATCCAGCCATAATCTCCCATTTCTATAAAGAAGCATATTTACCTAACTCATCTTTTTTTTTAAACCTTTACCTTCTGTCTTAGAATGAATACTGTGTATTGAAGGCTAAAGAGAGGTAAGGGCTAGGCAAAGGGGGTTAAGTGACTTGCCCAGGGTCATCCAATGAAGAAGTGTCTGAGGTCAGTCTTGAACCCAGGACTTCTTGTCTCTAGCCCTGGCTCTCAGTCCACTGAGCTACCCAGCTGCCCCCTACCTAACTCATCTTTGAGGCCAAATCTGGCCATTACAATTTTACAGAATTCCTTTTCAATTCCTTCATAGACAGATGCATTTCCATATACACGTGTGTATGTGTACAAGTGCAACTTTGTGTTTCCGAATTCTGCTCACTTCTCTTTGGATTCGTTTGTATCTCCTCCGTGCCTCTGTGCATCTATCATATTCATCTTTTTGTGTAAGACAATAACATTTTGGGACACAGATTACATCATTTTTTGTTACTACAAACATTAGCGTAAGCATTTTGTTTTGGAGTCGGTCTGTTTTATCTTTATCTGTTAGCCTTACCTAATGAAGCGCCCTTAATTAGAGAGGATCTGGTGAGGAGAGAGGGCCTGGGCATTCCTGGCCTCTATCTGGAGCGGCCGCCAGCGCCTTCCCTCTTTCCCTTCTCGGAGGTCACAGGCTCCCTTCTGCTCTGGGCTGAGCCTGCGTCCTGCCCTGCCCGCCCCCTCTTTATTGCTATTCCTTTCCTGGAGAGGCAGAATTAGTGCTTTTTTTCTTGTCGCTATACAATGGATAGGAGCTGTGAGAGAATTGGGGAGCCACGGGAACAGCTGACCCCCCACAAAAGCCTGTGGAGATCCCGTGAGCCGCCTCCACGTGCAACAAGCAGTAGGGTGTAATGAGGGACCCCGAGTCCGAGTTCCAAATACGCACATTCAGTGATGTTTTAATCACATGCAATACTCCTATCTTCTTCTCTGGTACCTTTAGCTTTAATCGCTCCATATCTGGAGAAAAATATATTTTTCTGGGGTTTTTTGGTGTGAAGAGTTTTAAGAAATGCATCCAGTCTGCCATTTTGCCCATCAGATGCCTTATTAATTTTTACCTCAAGCGAATCCCTCCTGTGACTGCCTGTGATTTGGATTGTAACAAATACTTACAACAGTATCTTGGAGTCAAACCAGGGACACTGAGGCACTCAGATGGTATTACTTTTCAGAACAGAACTGGTCGTCTCCTGGGAACCGTTTAATAGAGCAGTTTCTAATATTTCCACTTTTGTGGAAAACCAACGTCTCCTGGGAGAGACTCTCAGAGTACTTCAGCTTTAGGCATCAAAGAGGAAACAAAACAACTTCCACTTGGTTGTCCTTTTATTTTGCCTTTCAGAAAGATTCCATCTGACTTTGGGCAACTGAATGGGCATTTGTGTACTGAAAGGGTGATTGGATGGGATCCGCTTCCCTCCGCCTCACAGATGCCGGCACAGCCTCGTTCTAATGACGGACTCGCTTGGGTATCCCATCCGTGACTGGCAAAGGCTTCCCACCACGCGACTCTCCTGAGCATTTCTTTGTCCGCGGGCGAATGTGCCCTTTGTGCACCCTGAGATACGCTGAGCAGGGCTTC
Source organism: Gracilinanus agilis (assembly GCF_016433145.1). Lineage (NCBI taxonomy): Eukaryota > Metazoa > Chordata > Mammalia > Didelphimorphia > Didelphidae > Gracilinanus > Gracilinanus agilis. Next base: position 2,166,696 of record NC_058135.1, on the reverse strand, counting down.
AAGTAAGAACTCCGAGCCCCTGGAAGCATGTGTCGCTCCCCATTATATCCCCCCGTGTGCATTGCCCTGGGGATGAGGAAGCTTCCTTGACACCCGCAGCCATTCACTGTGGCCCGCACGCCCGGCAGACCTGTTCATCGGAGACCCAAATACAAGCTCGTGGATTCCTCGGCTAGTGAGTCTGGGGTCTCCCACCTGCTTCCATTTCCTGCCACCAAACTCCTCTCTGTGCTCGCTCGCTCGCTCGCTCAGACCCCCAGCTTGCGGGCAGAGAGTGGGGACCGGCCAGCGTTCCACTTGTAACCCCAGCATCTAATAAATGCTTCTTCATCCATTCTGAAAGAGATGGGGGAGCATGGAAGGAAGCCAAGGCCCCTTCCCTCTCCGCGGCGATGACAATAGGAATGACGAGGACCGCCGCAGGGATAACAACGGACATTGGCGGGAAAGGACTGCAGGGTAGGAGAACTCCTGCACGTGGGCAGATAGCTTGGGACCCCGCTGTAACTCCGTGGGAGAGCCCGAGGTCTGCGCGAGCACTTTTCCTAACCCGTCCTTGGGTCACGCTTCGCGTCAGAGGAGAACTCTGAACTAAGCCTTCTCAGATCCAGTCCCCGGCCCTAATAAACTCGGCTGCTCTGCCTCTGGGCCCGGTGTTTTGGGAAATACAGTTAGTAAAGGCTTACCAAGGTCTCTGCATTCATTATCACGCTTGAGCCTCAGGACAACGCTAGTGTACTTGGTGCAGCAGGTATTATTATCCCCCATTTTTCAGATGAGGAAACTAATCCTCTGAGAAGAGCCACGAAAATCACCCAGGAAGGCTCTCTCCAGCCCCCGACCTGCACAGCCTAATGCCACGCTGGGCCTACCATTTCTTCAGTGATGGGGAGAGACAGACTTATTCTGAGCCTGCCTGTTTTTTTCTCGGCAGAAAGTGAGCTGGAAAACCTTCATCTGAACCCAGAAGGAGCGTATTAATGTCAAAAGTAATTCTGATAACAGCGACTCCAACACCTCAGTCATCAAATTCACACCTAATTTCCCTATAAAATTAAGCCTGGAGAACTCCTGGGGAGCTGCTCCTTTCCCCAGCAGAGTCAGACCTTTGCAGGCCTGGAGGCAATCCTGGACAAGTGCCAAAGGGCCAGGAGCGACACTTCATCAGCCAGCCAGCCAGCCTCGGGAGCATAATTTTCCTGCAAAAGCCCGTACAGGCAGGCACATGTTTGCTTGTCCTTACATTTTCCCTGATAAATGGCTTCCAATGGCTTGGTATTTGGGTATGAAATCTCTAATAGTAGGAGTTGATAAGTTCTTTCCTCACCTTCTGGTCCAAGGAGAGGCCAACACCAGGTGAGGCTTTCTCATCCTCCCCACAACCTCTCCTGGTTCCATGTGGCACATCATCCCTCTTCCCCAGGCTTCAGCCCTCCAAGAGAGGTGGTGTAGCATCTAGATTTTCCGGAAAATTGATCTTTTAAAAATTTTTCCTTAGTTACTACTACTACTACTACTACTACTACTACTACTACTACTACTACTACTACTACTACTACTACTACTACTACTACTACTACTACTAACCATTTTTATCCTTGATATTATCTAAATTTGATAGCAGAGAGGGAGGAGCCAGGAAGGCTTCAGTTCAGGTCCTGCCTCTGACATATATTGGCTCTATGACTCTAGGATTCTAAATTACTGATAAGGTTCCGACTTGTATTGGCAGAGGGAGTTTCTTCATCTGGGAATTCCCCATGTCAATACAATCACAGATTCAGTCTTTATCCCATTGAGAAAAAAGCCAAAACATTGCATATGAATGAATGAATGAATGAAAAAGGGTTTATTTAAGGATGACTATATGCAAAACACTGTGAAAAGTGAAAGAGTCCAGACTTTGAAATAGCTCACATGTAAGTCAGATGGTAAAGTCCCATGATTCCCAAGGTAAAGCAGCACATCAGATGGCTTCGCATCTTCTTTAATGTCATTTCCACTGGTAAGATCTTATGAGTCTGATTTGACCCACTTGATGGGGGCCAAAGACTTTAGTGGTAAGACTTTTCTTTGGGTCTTCAGCCACTGGGGTTGGGCCAGGCTCATCTCCACAAGGGCTGCTTCCTGGGATGATAATGGTCAGCATGGCTATTCTCCAGGCTCTCGGGCTCAGGGTCCTAGGTCTAAGGACCTTCAGGTCTCCTTCAGGGTTTGAGGGGAGATGATGGTCAAGGTGGCGGCAGTGTTTTCTGATGCTGAACAGTTTCTGGTATTGAATTGTTTGATAACACCAAGGACTTCAGGAGCAAGAAGTTTCTTTTCTGGATATATTCAATAGTGTGTGTACACACACACACACACACACACACAGATATAGATATAGATCTCCATAGATCTCCAGAAGTCTTAGTGAGGTTTTAAGCTATTAAAGTTTAATAAACCTAAAAATCCTGAGAGAAGTGAAGATGAAACATGGCACCCATCCACCTCCTGTCAGAGAGCTAATAGCCCTGAAATGAATGGTAATGATCATGTAGGTAATGAAACCTACATTTTTTGGACATGGCAAATGTGGGGAAGTTCTACCAGACCCTGCATTTTTGTTAGGATAGTTTTCTTTTCGGTTGCTGGGGGTAGGGGTGCCCTGAGGAGAGATAACAAAAAATTGTGTGAGGGGTGCACGTTGCTCCTAAAAGGCATGTTTGTGCTCATATGTCTGTCTAAATGCAGTTAGCACAAATCTAGGCATGACTGAATAGCAATTGTTCTCAAAAAAAATCTGGTAGTTTTAAGGGACTAAATATGAGTAAGCAATGTGATAGGGAAGACAAAGGAGTCACTTCAGCTGAGTCAAGCCCTCTGCCTTCAGGTACAAATTCCCTGGCTACTTCTTTCCGTCTCCACTATGGCTCCCCAGAAATGGATTACAAAAAGTCCTAGTGGGGGCCTTACTTCCAGTCTCTAGGGAACCCTTTGAGTAGGCAGGACCACAAGTCCAGGAAGGCCCAGACCCAAACAACAAAAGCCAGGATCCCTGCCCAGAGCCATGGAAGGGCCATTGCTGAGGAAGGGCCTAGAACAGGTGGTGGCTGCTCATCTCTTCCCAGGATCCTCAGAAGACCACATCCCTATCTCTTGCTGAGGGTCCCCTCTCTCCTTTTGAGATCCCTTCCCCCAAAGAGCTACTAGCACTGACTTCTGGGTTGCTGGAAGTTGTGAAAGACTCAGACGGGACACAGTTTGAAGAGGATAGATGCCCTGCTACAAGCACTTCAGACCACACATTCAGAGCTAAGATTGTGCTAGAGGGAAGTTGGCAAGAACCTGTCCAAGCTCATGAATGTATAGAATTTAGGTCCAATTTCCAGCCAGCTCAAATGATGGGACTTCCACAAGAAGTCCTCCAATAGAAAAAAGCATTGAGGATTAAATGTTCAATAAATAAATAGCAAAAAAATAAAAGATTAAGAAAGACTTGAAGGGGGTAGCTGGGTATCTCAGTGGATTGAGAGCCAGGCTTAGAGATAGGAAGTCCTGGGTTCAAATATGGCTTCAGACACTTCCTAGCTGTGTGACCCTGGGCAAGTCACTTAACCTCCCCCATTGCCTAGCTCTTACCACTCTTCTGCCTTAGAACCAATACATTGTGTTGATTCTAAGGTGAAAGGTAAGGGTTTTAAAAAAAAGAAACAAAGAAAGGCTTGGAATTCCAGAATAAGGAGGTCAAAATCCTTCTAGTCCAGTGTTGGCGAACCTTTTAGAGACTGAGTGCCCAAACTGCAACCCTCCCGCCACATGTAAGCCTCCTGCCTTACCCTAGGCAGGGGAGAAAGGAACTGCTCCCACTGGGCTGCGAGGGAGAGGGATGGGTTATGAGAGAAATGTCCTCAGGCACAGTAGAGAGGGAGAGGGGAACAGGCCCCTCCAGCATGTTTGCCAACATGGTTCTAGCCTCCGCACTCATCTCTGGTCAGAGAATAAGTAGAGTACAGTGTTCAGGTTCGGATTATTGTTGTTCAGTCATTTCTATTTTGGGTTTTCTTGACAGAGATAATGGAGTGATTAACCATTTCCTTCTCCAGCTCATTTTACAGATGAGGAAACTGATACAAAAAAGGGCTACGAGTTTTGCCTAGGGTCATACAACTAGTAAATGTCTGAGGTCAGATTTAACTCAGGAAGAAGAATCTGCCTAATTCCAAACCCAAGTTCTATCCACTGCACCAACCAGTTCTGGATATCACAGCATAAAAAAGGACAGTGCAGAATAGTATACAAGAGATACATTGCAAAATGTAAAATGTAAAATGAATGACTTTGATTATACCAAATTAAAAAGGTTTTGTACAAACAAAACCAATGCAACAAAAATTAAAAGGAAAGCAACAAACTGGGGGAAAATTTTTATAACAAAAATCTCTGACATAGGTCTAATTTCTCAAATTTATAAGGAACTAAATCAAAAAAGGTACAAGAAATCAAACCATTTCCCAATTGACAAATGGTCAAGGGACATGAATAGGCAGTTTTCAGATGAAGAAATCAAAATTATCAATAATCACATGGAAAAGTGTTCTAAATCCTTCCTGATTAGAGAAATACAAATCAAAACAACTCTGAGGTACCATCTCACACCTGGCAGATTGGCCAATATGACAGCAAAGGAAAATAATAAATGTTGGAGGGGATGTGGCAAAATTGGGATGTTAATGCATTGCTAGTGGAGTTGTGAATTAATCCAACCATTTTGGAAGGCAATTTGGAATTATGTCAAGAGAGCATTAAAAGAACACACACTCTTTGATCCACCAATACCACTACTGGGTTTGTACCCCAAAGAGATAATGAGAAATGTTTGTACAAAAATATTCTGAGCTCTTTGTGCTGATAAAAAATTTGAAAATGAGGAGGTATCCCTCGAATGGGGAATGGCTGAACAAATTGTGGTCTATGATGGTGATGGAATACTATTGTGCTATAAGGAATGATGATCTGGATGATTTCTATAAGAACTGGAAGAACCTCAATGACCTGATGCAGAGTGAAATGTGCAGAACCAGAGAACACTGTACACAGAAATTGGAACATTGTAGAATGATCCATTGTAATGGACTTTGCTACTAATAGCAATGCAATGATCCAGGAAAATCCCAAGGGAAATTCCAAGAGAAAGAACACTATCCACATTAAGAGAAAGAACTGTGGGAGTAGAAACACAGAAGTAAAATATAATGACATCACTTGTTTTTATGAGTATATGATTTGGGTCTTATAAGATTTCTCTATTGCAAAAATGAATAATATGGAAATAGGTATTCAAGTGGTAACATTTGTATAACCCAGTGGAATCCCTTTTTGGCTGGGTGGGGGGGGTAGAGGGAGACAAGAGAAGGGAAAGAAAATGAATCATGTAAACATGGACAAATATGTTTAAATGAAAATTTACAAAAAAAAAAAAAAAAAAAACCTCTAGAGAAACCAGAACAGTGCAGGGCTTTGAATACAACACATAAGGAGAATTAAAGGAATTGGGGGTATTAAGCCTGAAGAAGAGAAGATTAAAGGGAGATACAATTACTGTGCTCAAGTATTTGAAAGATTGTCATATGTGAAATAAAAAGGGGGTTGACAGCCAGAGAATAACACAAAATGGGGACACACCCACACTCCATAAGGTAAAGGGATGAAGGTATACACTAGATAAAACCACACAAGGGATTTGGGGAATGAGTGGTAACAGAGAACTACACAAGCTGGGGTAACTGACAGTTGGGAGTTTAATTGTCCACCAAATTAGCCAGGGATACCAGGGATGATAAGGTAACTTAATTGTGAGTTCTTGTTGGTTTAGAGGAAACAACAGGAAGTATATAAAACCAAATTTAATGTTGTTAAGGTGGGAAAGTGGAAGAGGAATTAACTAATTAATTAACTAACAGGGAATTGACCAACTGACAATGGAATGCCAAGTATAAATTGGCTTCTCTGCTAAACTAAGTGCTGGCAGGCAGTTAACCGTGTTATAGGCTAAAGAGGGTTGAGAGATTGGGATTCTCAAGAATATGATTCAAGCTGATCCTAGATGTTGACAGGAACCAAGAACAAAATCCTTGATCAGCAAGTAAATCCAAAGAAGCACTAGGGAGAAAAGCTATCTGTCAGCTGCCCACCAGCTGCAGATTTAATACCTTTACATAACCTAGACTGTCTTGATAGATGATATCTTCTACCTTCTTTTAAAATCCCCCAATCCACAGGTATTTGAAGCTCAGCTAACTGGACAACAGATGCACCTTCCTTCTTCCAGCACAGCCAGGATCACTCTCCTTTTTCAAACCTCTCTCTTCATTCCATCTTGGAATGTTCATAAAGTCAGCCAAGGTTTATTTTAGCCGCCTGCTTTCTATCCTAACTTAAATCTATCTTTACCCTATAAATTACCTATAACATATGGAGGGCACAAGGAATTCAGTAGCTTCCTCTAAAAACCTCTTTCCCACCTACTGAGGAAGTTGGAAAATTAACCAACTGCTAATTACTCGAGCATTTCCTCCTCCCCAGCATGAATTATCCATCCCAAGTTGACAAGTCCAGGTTCCTTGCTCCTTCCCCCCAAATTCTGATTCTGCTTGACCTAGATTAAATATCCACCAGACTTTGATGCTTTTTGAAACCCTTCCAGGGGTCTCCAGTAAACCTGCCTATAGCCATCCTCCTTGATTATTCTTCTTTATTGTGAGACTGCTCTCTTAATAGATCTGGCCTCCTTTTGCTTTGTCCATCTTGTATGTTTCACATTTCCTGGTGCCAAAATTCACTAAACTGTAATTAAACATGGAGGGATCTGACCTGTTCTCCTTGGTCCTAAAGGGCAGAACCAGGAGCAATAAATAAAGCTTCAAGAGATAAGTTTGGGCTTCAGATCAGGAAAAACCTCCTAACAATTAGAGCTGCCCAAGGGTGGAATGAGTGTTTTCTGAAGGTAGTGAGTTTACTAAGAATAGATGAAACACTTGTCAGGAAAGTTATAGTCAGGTTTCCTTTTGGGGGATATGTTAAATTAGAAGGCTTTTGGGATCTCTTCAAAATCTAAAAGTATGTGATTCTGACTCCAAAGCCAATGCTCTTCCCCACTCCACTCCAACATGCTCATTGGTTGATGAGTTCATCTGAACCGAAACTTCTCATTCATTAGAGTTGTGTTCAGCATTTCCACAAGAATGTTAAATCACACTATAAGGACTTTTCCAGGTTGAGTCTCTATGTTCTTCATGCTCCATCCAGAACCTTTTCCATTTCTGTTAATTAAAATTTCACCAACTTAATTTCTCTTTACAAACCTGGGCCAGAACTTTTTTTCCCTGCCATCAGAAAGGAGGTATAAGGGTTAAATTGGGAGTTTTAACGAAATAAGAGAGCAGCTTTTAATAATTTAAATTTTAATGAGAATATAGTAGAATTGTAAATTAATATTATCCCTTTCAGCCAGAGAAAAGAAAACTTCTAGCAGCTTTTCACAATTAACAATTTAGTTTAATTAAAATAGAGATAGTAAAAGAATATAGTAAAATGAATATAGTAAAAAAGAGAACTATAGGAAACAGATAAAGAAAATTTCCTAATGTCAATACTAGTTATCCTATAACTACCTATAATTACTACCTAAAACTGCCTATATCTACCTATAACCACCTAGAACTGCCATTAAAGAAAGGCCAGCTGATCACCCTTCAGCTCAGCTCACCAGGCTTAGATATATATGTATATCTCCCAACCACCAATTAATCAACAACCCACACCACTAGCAACCAACCCACAATGACCAACTCACACCCAGAAGCCAACTACCCCACAATTGCCAGTCATAACTGCCAGCAACTGAAAGCCTTTTTCTACCCTTTTTCTACCCCGCTTCCTGCCTATCTCCTTCCTGTCCCTGTGGGCTACATATCTCTATGGTAAGAGGACCACCAGGTCCCCTGTTAAATTAAAAAAGAAATAAAGAATTCTTTTTTACATAGGGAAACCAAGAGTTGCCTTTCTGAACCTTGAAAACATCACTATCTTTTCCCTCTGAATTCTAATTGGGAAAGTGAATCCATACAAGTTTGGGGGGTTTCTGGGGCAGCTTGAGGATCACATTTTCTCAACTTTATTTTTCAGAGAATTTTTTTTTTCTCAATTGGTAAGCATACGTTGATCCTTGCAAACAGAGAAATTCCACCTCTGCTCCTCACAAATAAATATTGGTCACTGAAGTTTAAGGAAGATTCTCAGAACAATGGAAATTAATCAATGGTAATCTATGACCATAGGTTACTCTTCAAGCTGGCCTGTCCCCAAAGAAATTATTATTCATACATTAACTTTGTGAGAAAATCTCTTAGGACAGAACTATTTATCTACCCTATTGCTAAGAAACAAATCCTCCCATGCTAAAACATCCATATGAGTACACAAAAACTAAACTTCATTTCCTCTTGAGTACTTTTAAGATTTCCTCAAATACCACATTCTCTCTTCTTAGCCAATGTAACTGTCCAAACATTCTTTCTTTTAAAGGGAAATAAGACCTGGATATCCTGCTGACAACCACCGTTATCTGTGTCCACAAAAATTCAAACAAAAAATTACAGGATACAGGATAGACCAAAATTACCAGATGAGGAATATACTGGTCCACATATTTAGCTAAAATTACTTTGAAAATGATTTTCCAAAGATATTTTCATTTTATGGAAAGTTTATAGGTTCATAGTGTTAGAGCTAAAATTAAAGGCCATATAATCCCACCATCTCATTTAATAGGTAAGGAATGTAGAGCTCAGAGTCTCAGTGACTTGCCCTAGGTTATATACAAAGTAAATAGGGGAGCCAGGATTCAAACTTGGGATATCCTTCTCTAAATCTAGTGTTATGTCTTTCCTTGGTACTATGTTACTTCCCATATGCATACATGCACATCATACTGATATGATTTTCTGGAAAACAGATCTTTAAAAGCATGCCTTGATTTAATAGAATTGGTTAAAAAATATGATGGCTTTTATCTTTAATATTATCAGAAATTGATATACCTACCATCTAAAGAATGATAATTAGGACACTGAGAGCATCACAGATAGCAAATTACACTAACTTTTTAAGGTAACGAACACTTTTGTAGAAACAAGCTACACACACATTTCCTAGGATTTCAGTAAGAATTCATAAATCTCAAAAGCACAAAAAACCCCTCCACCACAATGAAAAGAGCTATTCAGACTTAGCTCATAAATCATCCAGTCCAAGGAACGACATAGCCTAAGATTTTTATGGGCTACTCTGAAAGGTTTGTGCCTTATAAACATGAATATCTGGTATTTGGTTGTTACTGTCTTTACATATAAAGAAAGGATGAAAAGGGAAAGCCTAAGCTAATAAACAACTCAAAGGACAATCCCACCTAAGAAATGACATGGCCATATTTTTTCACAATAGCATCCAATGGCAGAATCCATTTGGCCAAAGTCTGAGAGTGATGGTGTTTTTAAAGATTACCACTTTTCCATAACTTGTGCTGGGATCAGAAAAGAGAACCCAAACATAATTACATAATGAGAGAGAGAGAGAGAGAGAGAGAAGAGAGAAGAGAGAAGAGAGAAGAGAGAAGAGAGAAGAGAGAAGAGAGAAGAGAGAAGAGAGAAGAGAA
>NC_058135.1:2055716-2156627 GCF_016433145.1 Gracilinanus agilis | reverse complement strand
GAGAGAGAGGGGGGAGGGAGAGGGAGAGGAGAGGGAGAAGAGAGAGAGGAGTGAGAGAGAGAGGGAGAGAGAGAGAGAGAGAATGCACATGGTCACAATATAAGTACAAGAGTGCTTTGTGCTACCTCTAATACCAATATGATTTGCTGCCATCTTCTGCTTCCATATTTCTCATGCATTCACAATGGCTCTTTATAGTATGGCTTCAGAGTACCAAGCACACCGAAGATCCTGCCTAAATGCTGCTTCCTGGAATGCCAGCCCAGCATTCTGGGAGGAATGTGTGAAGTACAGCACATGGCATGTTTTTTCCTGTCCTGGCCCATCTCCAATGGATTGGAATTACGACATACAATTCTTCTCATAAGAACATCTTTTCTACCATCTGTGTTGAATGTTCCAATTGCCGAACAGCAACAAATGACATGCAAGAAATATCAAGCATGACATCAGGCAGTTAAGGAACCTCATGTCTGCCATATTGGGAGACTCGACCAACAGAGAAGATCAAAACTTGAAGAGATGGAAAACAGAAGACCTCATGCACTGTAAAGACTTAAACGGCCGACATCTCATCCAATAATTAAAATAAACAAAGCATGAATTTAGAATGTTATAGTTTCTGGAATTCTGATTGGAACAGTTTCTGACAGTGTTCCAAGGAACATCCTTTGTTCGCTCACACTATATAATCTTAAACCAGATGTAAAAAGATCAGCCAGGTTGAGGTGGGAAAAATACTTCATTTTCATTGATTCATTGCCTGATAAACCTGTCAGTTGCATAACACCATTTTTACTTAAAAGTTGCCCATAGGTTTTCTAAAAATCATTATTAATCATGCTTTCTAGAAAGCATTTGGGGGTTCCTACAGTGTCTTTCTATTTCATCATGGGTTGAGTTTGTACATGTGCTTTTCTTCAGTTTGGCTGTCAATATCCATTCTTTGTTTCCTTAATAGAAACACAACTATATCATATCATTATTAAGCCATTCTGTTGCTTTGGCTTTTTTAATAAGGCCAACTATCAGCAGAGTATACCAACTGCTCAAGAACTGACCACTTTGGTGGTGTGTAGACAGGGGAATTGGGGATGGGACTGGCCAAATGTGGTCTGTTTATTTTGGCCAATATATTTATAGGTCTGAGCCACATGAACTTTCCAAATGTATTTGTATTGTTTTGCACTACATCTTCTTTTCCACAGTGTTTACCTACAAATTAGATAGTATAAAGTGCCTTTCAAACCTTAAGTGCTACATAAATGTAATGAGGGTGGCCTGGCCTATGTGGGATCAATCCTTGAAGCTCTCATAAATATTTACTGTATGAGTCTAATCCAAGAGACTATGGAGGAACCAGTTCCTAGGCCTACATGTCTTGGGGGCTTGCACTAGATAGACAAAAACTTCTCTAATTGGCTACTAAAGAACTGAGAATTCAGGGGTTGTTGAACTAGAACTGAATGACCACACAATGATGATGAAAATTCTCTGGAGTTGAATTTTAATTTATAATTATTTATTAAATAATAAAAAGCAAGCCAAAAAAAGAAAAGGTACCAACTATGTGTGGCCAACTATTCCCTTAGCAGCCTTCTCCCCAAGCTGGCCCTGTTAGCTCTCAGCCAGACCTTGAGCAGGCCAGCCCTCCTCTAGCTAGCCCTTTCCACTGATCCGGACCACCCCCACAGGCACTCTCCTAGCCACTCTCCTAACCAGCTGTGCAGCTACTCCATGGGCACACCAATTCTCTCACAGCCAGCTCCTCTCCCAGTGGTTCTGAGGCAAGAAGCTCCTACTTCCTTCTCCTATTGCAATTTATGCTTCTCGTGACATCCCTTTCCTAAGCCCCTCTGATTTGGAGGACTGTATCCTCAGTCTAGACAAAAGGGGGGTCTTCTAGTCTCTAGGAGGAACCACATGGTCCTTGGAATGGCAGCAGAGCACCAGCAGTGTCTCTTAGCCTGGTAGGAAGGACTCCAACCATAGCCTCAGAGAGATATGGTCAAGAGGATCCTTTGCTTTTAAATGTCTTGGGGAACCAAAAAAGAAGTACAGGCTAGTGTGAAATTTTCACAGTGCATAAGTGGCAACCTTTTTTTATCTTCATGGTAGGAGGATTGCTTTGTCTCACCAGTCACAGTGGCTATCAGCACGTGCCCAGCTCTGTGTCTTTATGCTTATTCTTTCTTGATCTTGGGAAAATGAAAGTTATGAGGTAAAAGTGTCTATGTGCCCTTTCAATCATCATCAAATGAGATGTTTCTAAAAGCACAAAGGAGGCACTCTGTAAATGCCAATTCCCTTTCTCCTTCCCTTTTCCTTCCACCTTCCAGAGAAGCAGAAGTCTCCACAGAAGTGCCATTGGCAGTAGTAGTGTCAGCTGGATGTGGTAGTGATTGATTGTATTAGAAGCACCTTCCACGGAGGTGGAAAGTTAGTCATCCGAGGATAGAGGTAGCTTCAAGAAACACGATCCCTTACACGAGAGAAAATGCCAGCTCGGAGGCAAGAAAAAACTTCCACGCCAAAACCAGATGTTATGAGTTACGTTTATGCCTTCCTACTATTGTACTCGAACTCTTCCCAAGGATCTGTCTATTTTCAGGAGCGTGTATACCAGGCTTTTGGAAGGAATGTTTATGCCAGCTGTTCTTCCTAAGAACACCATGCCACTTTAAGAAATGCCTTTTTCTAAAAGCAAGTACTCTACTGACTAATTGATGGGGAGCACACCAGTCAGGGCTCAAAAACTACCATTAGAAATACAGTCTCTCAAGTTTGCCCACCCCTTGAACCGTAAGACAAGTAGCAACTGCCATCTGGAAGCCTCCAACCACAAATGCCCTCTGCTAGCAGAGTTAAAGGAAACTGTTCAGAGGGGGTCCTCCATAAGTATCAGCTGCTTATTGACTGATTGACTGATTTCAAAGATAATCGCAGAGACGGTAAATATCTGTCATCAAGATGAGATTTTTCTCAGTTTTAGGAAAATGAGCTCAATTGTAATTTTGGACAAATGATCTAAGGATGAGGACTATCTTCAAGATATAATCCCATTGCTCAGATCCTCTTCTGGAAGAGAACCAATGTGGACCACAAAGATCTCCGGGCAAACACAGATCCACCATCTATCCCTGAATTGAATGACTCCCCTACAGAGTCACAGCAATCAGGGCCAAATTCAACAGTACCAAGGAAGAAAGGTGAGGAAATTCTAGACCACCATAGCCAAACTTCTAAAAAACTTACCCTGCCGTTCAATGTCTCGTCTTGATATATCCTGATGCAACTCAAAGATTGACTTATTCTGGCCAGGGCACACCAGCACTGAAGGCAATGTAGAGCTAGGGACACTACTTGATGTTCTGCAGCAGTATACTAGAAGATTCCCATGATGTTCAGCTCTGCTGGCAAGTGGTACAACAACAGATAGTGAGCCGGTCCTGTAGTGAGAAAGACCTGAGTTCAAATCTGGACTCAGACACTTACTGTGTTATCCTTAATGAGTCACTTAAACTTTCAAGTAACTCTTTAAGATCTAAATTGGTCAAGATGGGTTTACTTCCCTACACTAATGAAAGAAAAAATCTAGGCCATGGCAGCAGATCCCCCAGGCCATTCTGACTGTCTCCCTGACAGAAAGAAAATATTGTTAGGAACTTCTACAGCCTAAATGCAATCACAGGTACAGTGGTTAGGGAAAGTGTGTCTGTCCACTATGCCCTCTGCCATCAGGGCAAGTGTAGATGCTGGACATTGTACTCATGTCCTTTGGTCACTATGTTGAGCTGCTATATGAGGATTCCTTCCAATGGCACAGATCACAGCAAAGTTTATCCATAAGGGACATTAAATGACTTGCCCACAGTCACAAAGCATCTAAGTATCAGAGGCAGGATTGGAACCTAAGTCTTCCCAGGTCCAAGTCCAATGCTCTCTCCTTTCACTATGTTGTCTTTCCTATGACAGCACTAGTAAACCTTTTATCCTTTTGCCATCACGTGATTATTGCCACAGAGCCATAGGGGCTTTGAGAAGCCACTGAGATAGAGGACTGAGACATACGTTTAAAGCCAGGAAGACATGAGTTCAAGTTCTTCCTTTGATACAGATTAGCAGGTCACTTATTTTCTCAGTGCTTTAGATAGGAGACTGTAAAGTGCAGAGAACATGGAGAGACCTTCATTAGTAGAAGGAACATCCTATCCAAGGAAATTATAAGTCTTGTCCCTGTCCCTATCCCTATGGCCAAAGGGCTGGCAGTATCCTAGTAACCTCTTATACAAATGTCCAATATTTTCAAGTTTAAAAAACAAACAGAAAAAATAAAATTGAAATGGATATACTTCTCCACATTGAAAAGAAACCTAGGAAACAAAATAAACATCCTAACAGTATGTCCTGATAGCTTTGCCTCTGACAAAAGGGAATAAAATGTCCATTTTTTTCTCCATGACCACCAAATTAAATGGTGGGTCATGATGAATATAAACACAGAAACCAAATAATCACTGTATTCAATTCACTTTAGGCATTAGCTTAACACTGTACCTGGCACACAGCAAGCACTTAATAATGCTTGTTAACTGATTGATTGACTAATTCCATTCCATAAATTTTTATCAACCATCTTTCTTTACTTGAAGGAACAAGATTTCCTTCTTGGCAATGCAAGGAGACCTGGAAATAAAAAACATGATTCAGAAAAAATCCACTCAGTATTCATCTAATTACTATTTCAAAAGCAACTGCCCATATTCAGATGCCCTTCTGAAAATTAAACTCTTGGCTATTGCCATCTCGTTTGTCTCTTCAGGCTACAGAGAATGTTTAGAGTCGATGTATTACCAACAGAATAATAGGTCCTCGGCATCCAGGCAAGGCTGAAGTTGATAGGGAGTGTATGGACTGCTCTCCGAAAGAAAAGTTACTGAATTCAATTTCAGTATTTTTATAATAGATTCTTAATGGAAAACTCATTCTCTTCTCCTTAACTTCCTCAGTGTCTTTCTTTCTGTCTGTCTGTCTGTCTCTCTCATTAATGACAAACTTCAAGGGCTATAGTTTCTGAACCAAGTATTTTCTTGTGTTAAGACCAACTTGGATGACTACTATAATTTCAGACAACTTTACATGATAAAAGAATACTGAGGCCATTTTACAAAATCAGTGTTATCTTTTTGGCTACCAGTAAATTAATCTATAAGAAGCATGGTAATGTGGCTATCAAGGCATGGATACAGTTCACCAAATAGTTTAATGAATATTATCAAGAGTAGACAATGTTATTCAGTATGACACAGGCATTTTGGAAAACAGATTAAGGGTAAGACTTAAGATTAGAGAATTAATATGTATATTGAGCATAGTAAGTACTCTATTGTGTAAAGGAAAATGATCAAAATAAAAAGGAAAACAAAGAAAAATATACTTGAGTTCAACGGAAGCATCAGGCTACTCTACCCAAAAAATTTCACTTTTTGAGAAGCAATGGGAAGGAAACTTTGGAACCAGTTTTCAATGAATTCAAAGCATAAAATAATGATAAAATAATTGAAGTTCTTGGATTATGAAAAAGAAAGACAAACAAGCCAAAGGAAAATGAATCATAGGATTTAGAGTTGGAAGAAGCTTAGAAATTTGAATGCAACTCTTCCACTTTACAAAGAAGGAAATGAAAGCCAAAAAGGTGGATTTAACTGACCAAGGTCAAATAGATTGGAAATGAGGGAGGCCAAGACTCAGAACCTAGGGCTCAGATTCTAAACTGATTGCTAATGCTGTTATCTCTAGTGAAATCAAAATGGATTAAGTCTCAGACTTAAAGTGAAGAAAACGTGGGTTCAAATTTTGCTTCTTGCACCTATTAGCTGTATAACTATGGTCCTCAGATAATTCTCTAAGACTTATTTACTAAGTTATAGAAAGAGTGTGATCAGCATTGGTGGAATTAGTCCTCATATTTATTGATGACCAAAATTTACACAAGAATGGTCTACAAATATATCTAAGGTCTCCTTGATAAAGGGAACAGGACTTGTTATAGATAATTCTTTATAGCAGACCATATCTTCACAGTTACACAACTTATACACAACTAATAACTGTTTGTTATTATTTATTCATTATTTGACTTAATGAAAAGAAACAAAGTCTTCAACATATCATGTTTAATGCATCTGTTAAGACCAATGCAAGGTTCTTTCATGGATGTACCAAGGAGAGAATTTCCTATAATGATTCCCATTAGCTGTGCTTAGTTGAAACATAAAGCAGTCTTATCTTTGCTAAGGAATTGTAACTATCAAGGAGAATATTTTCAGCAGAACTGAAATGGAATAGATTTCCAGTAAATGGAAAGGCTCTTCCTTTTCTCTAGTTTGTGTAGGACATTGTAGTCATTTCATTGAGCACCATTATAATTAGTGTTTTCTGTGATACACACAATCTACTTCAATAATTCAACAAGTATTTAGGAAATAGGAAATATATATACTAAGATACAAATATAAGAATTAAATAGTCACTGCCCTCAAGGATTTTGTGTCTTATGAAAAAAACATACTATATAGATAACTATAAAATATATCACCCAAGTAATTTTGGAGAAGACAAAAAAAGTGTTAATTAACAACTAGGTTCAGGAATGAGGATCATATGTCATATAGAAAGTGAAGGTTGAACTGAGTTTCAAATACAGCTAGGGGTTCCAAAAGGCAGACAAGAGAAAGGAGAACATTCTAGGCACAGGTGAAGTAGAAGAAGGAGATACCTTGTACAAGAACAAAGAGACAGAAAGTGGAATGTTGCATGAGGAAAACAGAAGGGAGCCCAGGTCAGGTAAATTGGACAATGTATGAATATAAGTGGGAAATCTATCTACATAGACCGGAGCCAAACTATGAAGGGCTTAAATCTCAAATTGAGGGTTTTGCATTTTTGTTGTTGTCCAGTAATATCTGATTCTTTGTTACCCTATTTTTAAGTTTTCTTGGCAAAGATACTAGAGTGGTTTGCAATTTCCTTCTCCTGCTCCTTTTACAGATGAGGAAAACGAGGCAAAGAGGATTAGATGATTTGCTGACAGTCACACAACTAGTAAGTGTCTGAGGTCAGATGTAAACTCATGAATATGAGTTTTCCAGAGTCCAAACCCAGTGCTCTATTCAGTGTGCCACCTAGCTGCCCTGGGTTTGTATATTATGTTAGAGAAAACAGGAAGGCTCCAAAGCTTCTTGTACAGGGGAGTGACATTGTCAGAACTATGCTTTAGGAAAATCAGTTCTACAATTAGATTGTAAGCTCCTTGAGGGAGGGACTAGCTTTTGCTTCTTTTGTGTCTCTCACAATTATCAAAGTATCAGGATGGATGAGAGTAGAGATAGGAAGTCCAATACAGAGGCTATTACAGTAGTCCAAGAAAGAGATGGCGAATGCCTGAACTGAATTGGTTGAATGAAGAGGAGGTGACATAGATGAGAGATGTTGTGGAGTTATCATTTACAGTAATATCACCATTGGCTATGGGGGATGAGGGAAAGTGAAGAATTGAAGATGTCACAGGTTGAAAGGTTGAATGGCAGAAAGGAATGTCAGAGCTACTCTGACAGAGAAAGGGAAGTTTGGAAGATAAATGGGTTTTAGAGAAAAGATATGTTCTATTTTGAATGCATTGAGATGCCCATGGACAATGCCTTGTAAAAGACAATTACTGACATAAGACTGATGAAAGAGATGGCAAACAGAGACCCAATGAAAGATAACTTTTAAATAGCTGCTGTTGCCTAATGGAGAGGCTCTGAATTCTATCCACTTCTCTTAATATCTTAGCTTGTAAATTCTTTCCTTCCTTCATCTGAAATAACTATTCATTTGTAAGGGGGGAAAGGATCTTTGCTTTCTGATAGTTCATTCACTCTAGTATCCTAACTCCATTATCACTCATCTCCATCACCACAGAAAGATTCTCCAAGTTCACAAAGACCAGAAGCAGACAGATTCATAAAGACTTGAAACCCTATTCTTAACGGAAATCACAGAAATAAAGGATGGGGAAAAATCCAAAGAAAAGCTTCAGACTAAGCTTAATTCTAAAGAAAATGTTTTTCCTTCCATCAGACAACCCACAGTAGCTATTTGATTCCTTAACTTTTTTTGGTAATAAAAGCACATCTAAACAAAGCACTAGTCTCCTTGAACATTGTCTCATATACAAGTGCTTGTCAGTTCAGAACCATGAGAGAATGCTGCCCAGGTTTCAAATAACTGAAGTCAAATTAAAAGAAATAAAAGAAAACCTTTCTCTTCCCAACAGATGCTTCCAGACACAAAGACCTGTGCGTTCTTTTTTCTTTTTTTTTTAATCTATGCAGATGCAAATGAAACATGTATATGGAAAAGTTTAAGTTACCCTCCTTTTAAGAAAGACCTTTTAATAAATAACTCTAGTCCTCAAAGGTTTATTGTCACCCTAGTTGTGATTGTTATAATTTTATAGAAAGCCACATTTGAATCATAGATTCAGAACTCAATCTTATAGGTCTTTCAGGTCGATCTCAACTTTATAGTTGAGGAAACTGAGGGATAGAGAAGTTGTGACTTGCTCCAAATCAAATAGCCAATAAATAGCGGAGCTAGAATTTGAATCCAGATTCTATGACTCCTAGTCCAGGAAGTGTCCGACTGCACCAAAATAGTCAAATTACTAATAAACAAAAGCTCACCAATTTCTTGGAATAATGCTGATGAGTAAGAGAACTAGAAATTTCCAGTATTATTTCAATAATTTTATTATGTCAGGTTTCTACTTTATTTCTCCTATGGATTTAACCAGAATTTCTCTACAATATAGCACATAATTCCCTTTTTTTTCAAGGTTTATAGAGTTGAAGTATTTTGGAGAAACTGAATAACTCACCACCATCTTGCTAGTTGCATGATGCTTCTCAGTCTATTTTTTTTAATTTTATATAATAATATACTTGGTTCATTCAAAGTTCACTGCTCTTTAGTTTTTTAAGTTAGAAATTATTAATACTTTAATTATGTATGTAATTATCATATGTCTAGCAATTGAGAGCAGAATTAGGAGTTTTAAGTACTATGTGTAGTAAGCACAAAGAGGGGAACCTTGAAAAATTACTTCACTCCATTGGCCTGAAAACAAGAATTTGTGGTTTGTGAAATATTTGGCATTTAAAACTGAAAGCTGATGAAGAACAACATAAAAAGAAAACTAGAAAAGAGATCATCTACTTTTATCATTCAACAAATCGTTTTGAGCTCCTGCTCTTTGTAATTGTGGTGGAAGCTATGAGGACTACAGAGTAGAACAAGATCAAATCTGTTCTCATGCCTTATACAGTCTACAAACTGCCAAAATCTCAGGACTTCTGACCCAGACTAAGAGAATAGAGATAGAATCAGGAAGAGCGGTCAAAGAAAGAATTATCACAAATGTATTGGTATGATCACCGCTGCCTAGTCCTTTGGTATACTCTATAACTAAGATTACAGGAAACTTTTTTTAAAATTTATAACTTTGCAATCATCTACAAACACAAACCAAGCAACACAGAAAACAGGAAAAGAGGGATGTCTATATACATATATGCACATATACATATATATGAAACCATGTACTTATTACATTTTTAAAGTGTACATTAAATTTAACAGTAAAATTTTTCCAATTATGTCCCTTTCTGGGTTTCTTTCCATTTTCTTCTGTTTATTTTTAATGTTCCTTTTTTTAAAAAACATCTATCACTAACTACTAACTCCCACCCTTCACCAACCTAATAGAAGTCCTCCCAAAGGAAAAAATACATATAGCCGAGCAAAACAAATTAAATTACTGACTGGGTCTCATTCTGCACCTCCCCTCCATCATCTCTGTACCATCAGTCTTCTTCAGTCATGAGTGGCCATTGCACTGATCACTTCCAAAGTCACTTCAAATGTTCTCCTTTACATTACTGAGCTAATCATATAAATTGTTCTCTCACTTCTTCTGCCCTTAGCTCAAATCTCTTCATACAAGCTTTCCCGGGTCTGACTGCTTCATAATCATCGTGATCATTCCCAATGACATTCCATAACATCCACATGCCACAGTCTGTTCAGTCCTTAGTGATGGGTGTCCACTTTCTATTCAGCGTCTTGTTTGTCCCTTGTTTTATTAAAGGACCACTAGAAATGTTTATATAGGCTTGGGTCACTTCACTCTGGCTTTTACTTCCTTAGGTAAATGCCTCGTGTTGAATTCAAAGGGTACACACGGCTTCAGGACTCTTTGGGCATAGTTCCAAAGTGTTTCCCAGATTTTGGTTACAGCTAATTCACTACTCCTCCAAGAGCGCATTCATGTCCCTCCACAGCCTATCAAGATTTCCATCTCTTGACATCTTCACCGATTTGATAATTAGCATTTCGTTTATAGAATGACCCAATACACTCAAAACAGAAGAAAGCGCACCGAAAAACAGGCTAAGCCACCTAAATCATCAGACTCTCCGGAGCTTCCACAAAGAAGTCCCTCATCTTCCTTCCAAAATACACCATCGTTATAATAGACTACATTAAAGCCAACCCAGGAGCTTGGGATGCTTCCCTCTATTGTCGCTGCTTATTCCTTTTGCCACTAGTGGATTGGGGTTCCTGCATGGTGATTGCGGTTTGCCCTGAGGCTATTTTTCCAGCCCCTGCTGCCTCTGCTGTGGCCAGCCTAGTTTTTACCCAATCTCCGAGCTCTGCTACCCAGGCTCTGTGCTCCTCAGCCTCCTGTCCCAAGTCTCGCTGCCAAGGCCTGGCACTGCCCAAAGGAGTAAGTCTGTGGTGGCCTCAGCCAGCCCCTGAGAAATCAGAGATTTCTGGGCCCTCCCTCCGACTGGTGCCATAGCTCACACTTTGATAAGTATAATTTCGCCCCCTTATAGAGTGGAAATGCCCAAACGCTGTCTACCTTAAGGCTGCATCCAGTAGGAGAGCCCCTTTACTCCTCTGATTTTGATTTCCGTCCTTTTGAGATGTTTTGTAATGATGGGTTGGAAGGAAACTCAGAAAGTTCTTGCTACTCCTTGGCCATCTTAGCTCTGCCACTTTCCTCTACTGTTGATGAAACTTTTTGAGCTGGAAAGCTGACACATTTTTCTTTTAAATTGTATTTATTCTGAAATTGAACATGGGGGAATAAAAGCATTTTCTTAAGAACAGTAGAACAGAAAAAGACATTTCTTTATGAATCCATGAATGTCCATTTCATATAACTTTTTAAAGCACATAATAAACTCTGAATTTCTTGTTTGTGATCTCTTCTAAATGTCTTTCATTCTCTTTTATGCATTTTTTCTTAATTTGTTTTTATCGGTGTTTTATACCACTATAGATATTCTCAGGATTCCTTCTCCTCCCCTTCCCAGAGAGCCATATCGTATAGCAAGAAATATTTTTTAAGAGAAAAAAAATTAGCACAAAGAATTGATAGATTAAAAAGTCTGAAAACATGTGTAATACCTGTAGGCCCCTCACCTCCACAAAAGGGTAGGTTGGGGGCATCTTCTCCTATCATTATTCATATTATGTTTTCTCAATAATTTTATTACATAAACTTTTGATTTTTTTTAGTGTCTGCTTGTTCTTTCTATTTATATTGCTTGTGCTATTTGTGTGTATTGTTTTCTTAGCCTTACTTTACTTGGCATCAGTTCATGTAAATCTTTCCATTTCTTTCTTTCTGTATCTATGACATTCATCATTTGTTTTTTGCTTTCTATATTTTGGGTTTGGTTTTTTTTTTTACCAATTACATAAAACAAATTTCCACACAAGTTTTCCTAAGTTATATTATTGAACTTATCTCCCTCCCTATCTTCTCTTCCCACTACCAGTGTTGGCAGGTGATTCTATCTGGTTTACACATGTATTATCATGCAAGACATACTTCCATATTGTTCATTTTTGTAAATGAATAATCTTATAAAACAAAAACCCAAATAAATACCTGAAGAATTATAGGCTTTCATCTGCATTCTGACTCTAACAGTTCCTTCTCTGTAGGTGGACAGCATTCTATATCATAAGTCCTCAGAATTGTCTTGGATCATTGTATTACTGAGAGTAGCTAAGTCTATCAGTTGATTGTTCCCCAATATTGCTGTTACTGTGTGTGATGTTCTCCTCATTCTGTTTATTTCACTTTGCATCAGTTCATGTAGGTCTTTCCAGGTTTTTCTGAAATCTTCCAGTTCATCATTCCCTACAGCAAACAATATTCCATCACTGTCATATACCATAATTTGTTCAGCCATTCCCCAATTGTGGGACGTCCCTTTAGTTTCCAATTCTTTGCCACCACAAAAAAGAGCAGCTATAAATATTTTCGTACAAGCAAGTCCTTTCCCATCATTTTTTATCTCTTCTGGATACAGATCTAGTAGTGGTATTACTGGATTAAAGGGTATGCATTGTTTAATAACTCTTTGGGCACAGTTCCAAATTGCTTTCCAGAATGGTTGAATCAGTTCAGAGCTCCACTAGCAATGCATTAGTGTTCTAAGTTTGCCACACCCCTCCAACACTTATCACTTTCTTTTGCTATAATTTTGGCCAATCTGATAGGTGTGAGGTTGTGCCTCAGATTGCAAGTATTTATCATGTCTTATAACAGTAATATTCTATTGTGTTCATGTACCACATTTAGGGTCATTCCTCAATTTCTGGGCATCTACTTTGTTTCCTATTCTTTGTAATCACAAAAGGCATTGCTATAAATATTTTGGCATATTGGGAACTTTCTTGTTATCAGTGGCACAGCAACTGAGTCTTTGGTTCAAAGGGTATGGGTACCTTAGTCACTTTATTTGCATAATTTCAAATTGCTTTCCAAAATGGTTGTATCATTTCAGAGTTCCACCAACAATGTATTAATGTCTCTCATTCCATGATCCCTCCAACACTGAATATTGCCACTTTTGTCATCTTTGCTGATTTGGATAGTGAGGAGTTGTTTTGGTTTGCATTTCTTTTATTAATTATATTCAGCACATTTTTTCATGTGGTTGTGAATATTTTACAATTCTTCTTTTGTGAACTGATATTCAATCAATAAGAGCCCACATGTGAGACATGCAAAAATGCAAAACTCTTCACCTATGACTATCACCATTTGTCAAGAGGTGGATAATGTGGTCCTCTGAATATAATCATTAATATCTGTTGGTTTCTCATAGTTTTCAGGGAGCTTACTCCTTCAGTAAGGTCAACTACTTTCTTTTCTAGATTCTCCTCCTTCTCTCATTCTCCTCTTCTTTCCTCCAAAAATTTATTTTCATTTTTGCTCTCTTTCTTAATTTCTTCCAGATAATCTTTGTGGAAAATCCATCTCTTCTCCCCGCCCCCACCCCGAGTCTCTGCTTACAGAAATTAAAATTATTATTCTCCTTTTTTGGAGATATCTCTAGATTTATTTTTTTTAAGCCCGCAGTCTTGGAGTCAATACAGTATATTGGCTCCAAGGCAGAAGAGTGGTAAGGGCTAGGCAATGGGGGTCAAGTGACTTGCCCAGGGTCACACAGCTGAGAAGTGTCTGAGGTCAGATTTGAACCGAGGACTTCCTGTCTCTAGGCCTGGCTCTCCATCCACTGAGCTACCCAGCTGCTCCCCTATCTCTAGATTTACAATAATCTTTTATACTGGCCAGTGTCTACCTTGATTTGTTCATCTCTCCAGTCTTAATTTGTGATCTTGGCCTTTGTGCCAAGATCAGACTTTGCCCCATGATGTCAGTGATTTGAGTGGAATACTTTCCCTTGTTTGGTCTCACCCTGGGCTCTTGCAAAGACCTTCACATCCCAGGGTTAAAACCTTCTGGATTTTGAGGTTCATAATGCTCAGTCTTTGAGGCCTTCTTTTACATATCCAGGACAGAATGCTAGGAACCTCACAATCCTTGCTCACCTGGGCTGGCCCAGTCTATGTGCTACAGCTTTGCACTGGTTGCTTCTGACAGGACCTCTGCTTCTCTTAACATGGTGTCTGGTGCATAGTAGGCACAGAAGAAATATTGATTGATTGATGGATTGCTTCTTTCTACTAGAGTTGGCAAATGTGAACTGAGGAATCACAATTTTAGTATATTTTAGCAGAATTTTAGGTTATGATTTTAATAATTAATGAGGAGCTATCCAGACCTTCCCCTGCATACTATAAAGCTAAAGATTGAAAGCATGAATAAGATAATGAGACAAGCAGGATATATTTTTCTGTCCTGTGTTGAGGAGGATACAGTGAAATTTCCTGAGTTTCAATTTTCATATTGTCACTTCATCACCGAGAGCAAGTTGCTTAACTGCTCCCTAAACCTTAGTTTCCTCATTTGTAAGATAGAGTTAACAATATCGATAAGTATTTACTCTCTGAGGTTATAGCAGGGATCCAAGGAGATAATCTTCAAGGAACTATGCAAATCAGAATCCCAGAACTGGAAGGTACCCCAAAGGCCTGGACCAGTGGCCCATTTGGCCTCCACCTGAAGATTACCAGGAAGGGGGGAAACCCATTCCATTGCTGAAATACTCTCGTTGGTAAGCTCATGAGTAAACTTAGATTTTCTTTTTGCCATTTTTACCCATTATTCCTAGTTCTACCCTCTGGAGCCAAGCCAAACAAGTCTAATTCCCATTTCAGGTGATGGACCTTTTTTTAGGTAAAGCTGCTTTATTTATTGCAGTTAGTACAGCTCAATAAGTATTGATCCTCAAAATGAATTCAGCTGTTTATCATGAATTGTTCCCTGGAAAGGTGAAGACAACTCTCATGTTCCCCTGGAATCTTTTCTTCTCCAAGTTGAACAGCCCAATTCCTTCAAATGACATTTATTTACATGGCATGGACTCTAGACCATTTACCATACAGGCCCCTCTCTAGGAGATCAATGTCCCTCCTACAACGCACCCAGAATAGCATACAATAGCCAGCTTCGATCCAAGCAGGATAGACTACAGTAGGAATATTTTCCTTTATTCTTAGAAGCTATGTGTCTTTTTTTAGTTCAGACCTATTGTTCTCCACATGTATGTTGTTCTAGAAACCTCGTCAGGAAAATAGATCATAAGCTTAAGTAAGCAGGGAGAGTTATCCATAGTCATGGACCTAATCTATTTCAGAGACAGGACTTGAATCCAAGACCTCCTGACCCCAAGGACAGCCTTCTCTACTCTTTAATGCTGCCTTTTGCATGTCTTTCTTAAGACTGCCTCTCAGCCATTGCCTACACACATACACCCCATAATGGCTTTTCAAAGGGAATGCCAAGAAAAGATCCACATTTGGCAGCTGCTGTTCAGGCTCTGAAACGCCACTCTACCCCTGCAGAAAACACCCTCCTGCCTCTGCATGAACAGCCATTCGATTTTTTTAATGCCTTGATTTTCCTGAATGACCTCAGACCAATGGCCCTGAGATCCTGTTATCCACATTTGGAATCCATCTTCTTTGCTTTACATGTCAGCAACAGAGAAGCACCAAACTAAGCCAGGAGCTTTTCTCCAGAACTCTGTCATTCTTTTCCCTGCAAACATCTTGTGGAAGTTCCTTATCGGCTCTGAAACCAAAAGAACCGAGAAGGGCCAAGGACAACAAGAACACATTGCACGAGTGTGTGTTCATGCATCCCCACGCCCCACACAGACACTACTCCTTTCTGTAAATGACACAAGAAAAGGTTAATAAAATGTAAATCGGAATGCCAATGCAAGTCAATGTATTCAGCAAACCACATCCTCTTTACTGCATGTTTAAAAGGAAATTTCTTTTAAAACAAAAATCAACTCAAAGATCATCTTGATGACAGGATGTTCCTGGCTCATGGACAACCTGGAAAGGCACGACCTCTACTCCCATATGGCCTTTAGTTTGCCATCCATCCCCGAGGATCTGGATCACTGCCCTGTGCCGATCACTCCTAGGACGAACTCTCACTGAAGACAGAAAATCCAGCAGGCTCTGCATCCCTCTATGCTGAGACCTAGACAGCAGCTGCTGGCATGATGGATAGAGTGGTGCACATGGAACTGAGAAGATCCAAATTCAGATTTGGGGCCAGATATTCAGACAACCATATGACCTGAGCAGACCATTTAACCTCTGCCTCAGTTTTCTCATCTGTAAAATGGGGATAAACAATAGCATCTGGCACCCATGGTTGTTCTGAGGTTCAAATGAGAAAAGATTTGTGAAGTATTTAAAACAGAGTACTAAGTTGTTATTAAGTATATAGTAGATATTTAATAAATGCTTTTATCCTTCCTTCTTGTTTCAAAAGAGATTTTTTTTTTGGTATAGTAAAGCTAAACATTTGAGAAATACCTACAGTACAAAGAAGCAGATATACCTATATATGTCCTGGAAAGGGAGGATCCTTACTTCCTTTCAAGGCTCAACTCAAATGCCATCTCCTACAAGATATCTTCCTGATTCCCACTCTCACCTTCTCTCATTTGCTAGTGCCCCTTCCAAAATTACTTCGTGCGTAATATATATATTTCAGTTGTCCCATCACATCCAGTTCTTGGTGGCCCCCTTTTGTTGTTTTCTTGGCAAAGATATTGAAGTAGTTTTCCATTTCCTTCTCCAGCTCATTTTACAGATGAGGAAGCTGGGGCAAACAGCACTAAGCCCAGGGGGACACACCTAGTAAGTGTGTGAAGTCAGAGTGGAACTCAGGAAGATGAGCCGTCCTAACTCTGGGCCTAACATTTTATTCAGTATGCCACCTCATTAAGAGATATATGTGTGTTAACATATACATATATAAACGTACATGCAATATACAGTAAATTGTATTTTATATAATTTACTGTATTCATTGTACTGATATGCTAATATATTATGTGCAATTATAAAATTATTTATTATTTATTATATGCACCTAATTTACAGAGAACATCCCTCCCTAAGAGATTGGATGGACATCAGGGTATCAATAGAAATGAGTGATCTAAACTCATTGGGCCTATCTTTACCATTTTAGATCTTAGCTTGAGCACCAACTCCATTTGCCCAGTGGCTCCTTTAACTCTCACAGACCCCATTAAAGTGCAATCTTCTGGTACAGATTTTAATACAGATCTGGTTGCACCAGTATCAATCAAAGCTGGAGAGATTTGTTTTCCTATCTTCACCATGACCAAGGGCTCTTTGTCTTTAGCAGATTGATTGACAGGTATCAAAGGTGCCTCTATATCAATGCAACCTAAATCCCATTGACATTGCTGTTGAACTTTAGCTTGTGCTGGCTCAGGACTCTTTGGTTGTCATGGTGGTATGTTCCCTTTAAATCTGGCTGTGTGGATTCTGTGTGCCTCAGTCTGTGTTTCTGTATTGCAGCTTGATGTGTAAAAATTGTTTATGGGCCTATCAGGGTCATTCTGTATCTCTCTTGTCTTAGACCATGAGGAAGATGAAGTGTCTTCACTCTTCACTGAACATACTTTGCCTGGTTTGTGCAAAGTTAGACTCATGAGAAGTATGCATTAAAGAAAATTCTTCTTCAGAATTGGGAATGTGTTGTTGATTCATGATTACATCCCAAAACCTGTGAGTCTATGCCTCTCTCTTGTGCCTGATCCATGACTCTATGTCAGTAGCAGGAAACTTAACATCAGTTAACAAAGTGATTGTTGCAGATTTCTTCTTGGGTCCTGTTTGTGTCTTTATGTTTCTCTCTTGGGTATTGACAGTTCTTGAATTGAATTCCTTTAAATGCATTGACAGAATCTACTCCAGAGGCAGCTCTCTTTGGAGTTCCACAGGCTTGAAAATGTGCTACGTCTTGATTTAAATCTCCTGCAAAGCTGATCTTGGTAAGAATTCCCCAGCGGTAGGATCCAGCCGCACGGTCACTTTGTCATTGTAGCAGCTAGAGTTTTCACTTTCTCTTTCAGCTTCTCTAGCTAGTAAAGGAGAAAAGATTATGCCTATGTCTGAGAACTTTGCGCTTTCCTTCTCAATGGTCTGCAGGAGTTTATCTCCCTTATTGACAATGTCTGTCTCTATGAGATCCTTATTAGAACACCCAGTTAAATTCAGTTCATTTGTTGTTCTACTTTGCTGTACTATTGATTGATTCATATGATCCACAGTCTTAATAGCTAATGATGTTTCAGATTGTAGCTTGTGTGGTACAGATGTATTCCATGATAGTAAAGGTTGAATATTAGTATTTGGTGTTTTCAATGATGTATCTTCTCCAATACTATCAGAATTGATTAATGCTACTTCCATTAAGCTTAAATCAAGATTTTGTATAGGTGTAAGTGCTTTTCTATCATCACTTCTTAAATTACTGCATTTCTTTCCATAGATCCTCTCTCTTATTTCTATAATATCATTCTCCATCTGCAATTCTTCTTCAGTCTTTTCCTCGTAATTATGTTCTATATCAACAAGCCCATAATTTATTACTGCATTTCCCAGCTCCTCTTTTCCACTTTTCCCTGTCTTATTACTACCATAGCCCTTGTCCTTTACTTCAACAATTAATGCTGCTTCCTTGGTTCATAAGCTAGTATGTGGTCTTTCTCCTTGGCTCATATACTCCTCCATTTTAGATAAACTAGGGGAACTTTTGAAATTGGAGCAGTTATGGTTACAGCATCTTGACTTTACACTATTGCTATATCTAGTGTTACTGTCCTTGTTGTTATTGTTGTTGTATCTAGAATTATAAATGGTATTTCTCCTGTTATTATTATAGTTGTTCTGGTTATTAAAATTAATTTGTGATTTGTAATGACAATCCCTAACAATGTGGCCTAGTTTGTGACACAGGTAGCAGCACTTGACATTGTTGTTGTTACTGCTCTGGCTTCAATGGTTTTATGTTTGTAAAGTCATGTTTTTAATCTCTTCAATTTCTTTTGTCTTCTTTGCCTCCTTGAGCTGTTCCTTCAATTCAGCAATGATATTATCTTTTTATTTGTCCTTCTCAGTGTTTTTTGATTGTTTATGCTCTATTTCTCTAGACTCATGTACATAAGAAGCTGTTTTTTCTAAGGTCTTCAATAGATAGGGATTCCCACTGTGGGCAATTCAAATGAAAGTATATTTGAATGGGACTTACGCTGCCCTTCACGAATTGCCTCCTAATGTGTTGGATGTTATCTTCATTCATGTCCCTAAATCCAAGTACGGTCTCTCTGGCTTCTACGAGTCAATCAAGATATAGGCTTGAGTGCTCATCATCCCACTGCCTCAGTTTCTCAAAATAGACCCATGAATTTGAGCAACATGCATGGATTCTCATTGCCTCAGCTAAATCTTCTCTACATCTTTTTAAATATGCCATATTAGCATGAGATGACAGTTCTAGGTCTTGGCGTTCTCTGGCCAAGAGGCTAGGTTGGGGTTGCTCCTAGTGTTTGCAATGAACTTTGCCTTTCCACTAGGGGTGTACGGTTCAGTCAAAAGAAGTTCCATGTCTTCAAAAGTTGGATTATAGAGACACACAGCCCTTTTATATTCTTTTATTTAAATAATTTTTATTTAAATTTAATTGAATTTAAATTTAATTGAATTTAAATAATACTGTGGGAACCTCTTTTAAGATCTCTAGGTCTCCCCAGAAAATGGCTTGTATCCCTTAACATGTACAATCCCTGAGTCAGGTTGGACAAAGGTCCTATCTGTTATTGGCAAGATAGTCACCGCTGCAGCCTCAGCCCCTTTTATCTCTTCTTCATTGTTTGTATCTTTGAACTTATCTTTGGTATCACCTTGGATAATCCCCTCAATTAATTCCAACTGTAAAATGGACTTAGCATCTAGTTCTTTGCCTTCCCTTATTTGCCTGTTAATCTCAATGAGTAGCTTCACTTGCTGTTTCAGTGTCTCAAGAACTGGATTGGTATCCTCTGCCTTGCCAAAAGTATGTCCAATTAACTTTCTCAGAACCCAATAAGCCTGAAACATTGACACTAGTATTGCCCCACCAGTTGGTATAAATGCCAAGGCTTGCCTAATGGTTATAGTCAGCCATTGGTATGAATCATATATCCTAAACAGCTCCATAAACAATTGGGGTATTAAAATCATCCATAAATTATAAAACCCTTTCCAAAGACTGTAAAGCAACAAAGTACTGCTCCCTACTGTGACTAGCATCCTATTTAGGGAATTAGCCATGATGTAATCTGCTTCTTCAAGTTCAAAAATCCTAGGCTGGCTGGCCAAACTATAAGATTGATTCAGATTGGTAATAATTGGAAATGGAGTCAGAGTGAAGGATCAAGCTGGCTATTCTATCAAAAGGGAGGTGTGAGAGTCAATAGAATTCTTTCTCCTGGGCAGCTGGGTAGCTCAGTGGATTGAGAGCCAGGCCTAGAGACAGGAGGTCCTAGGTTCAAATCTGGCCTCAGCCACTTCCCAGCTGTGTGACCCTGGGCAAGTCACTTGACCCCCATTGCCCACCCTTACCACTCTTCCACCTATGAGACAATACACCGAAAGTTAAGGGTTAAAAAAAAAAAAAAAGAATTCTTTCTCCTACCCCTCCTTGAGGCAGTTATAGCAGAAGGAGTAACAGTTTTAACTGAATCCCCTTTAGATCAAGAAATAGAGGCTGTTTAGGCTTGGCTAAATCCAGGGCTCAATTGGTAGACAAATAGGAAATAATGCCACTGAGATTAGCAACTTCCACTATTAAAAGATTATTTCCCTAAAATCTAAGATACATAAAGGTTCAAGATGTCTTCTAATATAGCAGACTTGCTCTCTGGATAGCAGCTGTTCCAGTGCTTGCCTGGATGAAGATTTTGCTTAGGTAATGTATAATATTGGTTGGTATAACCGAAGTATAACTTCACACAGGCTCTCAAACTTAAAAAGGGAAGGGATTTATTAATTTCAGGAAAACAGGGAAAAGGGAGGTAAATTTTAGGATAAGGGTGAGGTAAGCTACCTAATATCTTTAGGAAATTTGTTGGATATAACATTCCCCAGAGGGGAATGTGTTTTGACTAACTTAACTTTTATCTCCCTCACAACCTAACTTTTCTCTTAATCTAATGTTATCAGGTATAAGATGGTGAAAGTAATCTTGATTGAAGATCTATTTAAATTAGAGATTAGTTGAGATACTACATGTGAGGTATTTTCCCAGTGTACACCACCAGGTATAGTCTGTATAGAGTATCTAACAACATAATCCCTTGCTTCCTGAGATCAGAGATGAGCTAACAAAAAGATAAGCAATCCTCCCTCTCTCCCAGCCTCCCTTGATCCCCAAATAGAGTGAGTTCTTTCAAACTGGGTGTCCTGGATTTATACTTATATTCTTAACTGCCCCAACTGCCCCCTCTCCTGGAGTTCTGGGGGGTACTGTGGAATTCTGTGAGGCAGTTTCATTCCACTTAAGATCATGGATGTTACAGTGTGTGTACATATACATATATAAATGTGCATGCAATATATAGTAAATTGTATTTTTATATAATTTACTGTATTCATTGTAATCATATGCTAATATATTATGTGCAATTATTAAATAATTTATAGAAAACAAATAATGTATGCACTATTTTTATTTACATATTTATTAAATAAATACATAATATAAATGCATTGTTTAGATATAATTTAATACACATTTATGCATATATTATATTTAAAGAATATTTATATTGTTTAGATTTTAATATTTATTTGTGTTAGGATATATTTATATAATATATTTATGTGGCAAATATATTATAAAACACATAGAAATATAACATTCATTCATAAATATATCATATTTTATGTAAGCTACCTGTTTATATAATAAATATACTGTATTTTATTACTTATAAATCATCTATATCTATTCATGTGAATTTGTCAATTATAGATCATTAAATATATAAAGATATTTATATTACATCAATATATAGGTTATATACAAAGTATGATATATTTCTACAATATGTTATATATTGGGTTACATATAGATATATCTATATTATGTATAATACATAGATATTAATATAATACAAACACTGATTTTCATGTTCATCTTATTTACTTAATATATAAAATATTTACTTATATGTTTTATTTCTATGTAAGCATATTATACTGATTCCTTTTACATTGTTTCTGCTCACTAGAATGTAAGCTTCTGGAGGATAGGGGCTATATCATTTTTGTCAGTATTTACAGTACCATGGACAGTGCCTGTTGCATAGGAAACAATACATGCTTTAGTGAATGAATGAAATTTTCTGCAAGAAATGACATTCCTTTTAGAGTCAAGACAGAAAAGATTTTAAGCAATGAAGTGTCTCCCTTTGATCAGTAACTAAGCAGCGCACTGTAATATTCTTAAAAGAATAGAGATGGTCTATGACAAATGGATTATAACATGATTTTCTTTGTAATCCAACAGATTCTTGAAAGTAGAAGGGTCTCAAAAGGATTTGTTGAATGTATTTTTAAAGAATGCTTTACTTTCAAGACTTCTCATTGCAGCTCTTTATTAGCTTTCAGTAGGGTAAATATCTTGGGGACTAATTTTCCTCATTTGTGGCATGGTAGAGTGGAAAGAATATGGTATCTAAAATCATTAGACTTGGATTCAAATCCCACCTTTGCCATTTACCACATTATTGACATTGAGAAATTCATTTCATCTCTCCTGGCCTTACATTCTTTATTTGTAAACTAAAGAGTTAAACTAAATATAAAACAAAATCGAAAGTTCCTTTGAGTTTGCTCCTATCCATGACATTTCTTTCTCTATCCCTCCCTTTGTATTTCTCCATAGTTTCATCTGCCTCATGGAGACATATATGTAATATGATTGCAAATACTTGTTGAATTAATTTGAGTTCATAAGGTTAATGTAGAAAAGAAAATAAATATTGTAAAATAATGATAATTTTCATATAATACCTAAAAATTTGCTAAGTACTTTACTGATCTCTTTTGATCTTCAGAACATTTCTTGGAGGTAGGTGATTTTATCATACCCATTTTATAGATGGGGAAAGTGGCGCTTCAATGAGCTGCCTAGGATCAGTCAGTAAGTGTCTGAAGCAAGATTCAAACTCAAAGATTTCCTGATTCCAAACCCAGCAGTCTAGCTACTGTTCCACTTAGCTGTCTTAACCTGACAGATCTTGAGAATCTGAGTGTAAAAATAACTAGGAGAGACTTCAGATAACTAGTCTAACCCTTCATTGCTCTTGAGGTGGGGTTCTGTTTAGTGTAACTAATGAACCACAAGCAAGAAAACCTTGTAAATGATCACTAATGGGAAATCAGCAGCTTATCCTCCTCTCAGTATTATCAAACAATCATCTCTACAACAGTAGCATTTGGAAGATTCATATGCAAACAATGAGTCTTCTCTGAATCTCAACAGAAGAGCTTTCTATGACAATCAAGTTTGGAAAAGGGGGAAATGGAGAAGTAATTTACTAATTGTGAACGAGGCATCATGGATACAAATTTAAAAAAAGTGAAAAAGCCACTGCCTTCATGAAGCTGATATTCCACTCAAACAATCTATTTTTATGTCCCTCCACTTTTGCATCCTCCTGGGAATAGGGAATATGACTATTTTTTTGTGATTTCAGGAGTATCTGGACCTCCTGAAGGTGGAAATGCCCTCTACCAATGCAGGTTGGCTTTTTCTTTGTAACGGAAGTCTGAGCCTTGCCTGGTTCGCTTGAGTGGTTAAATCACTCCCCCATGGTCACTCAGTGAATAAATGTGAAAGGGAGGGCTTGAATCCAGGTCTTCCTGGTTCTGAGGCCAACTCCCTGTGTAACCACATTGCCTCTTAGAAAGACAAGATAAATGCAAGGCAGTTTTGAGGGTGCTTCTACCAATAGCTAAAAAGGATCAGGGAAGTCCTAAAGTGGAGGATCACATTTGAGATGTACTTTGAAGCATTCTAAGAGGCACAGGTGAGGAGAGAATGCTCTCTAGGCAGAGGGGACAACTACCACAAGAGAACCAAGGGGAGAAATGTAATCTCTTGTGTGATAGACATCAAAAAGGACAATTTTGACAATATCAAGAAGTATGTGAAGTGGAGTGATATGTAAGATAGCTGGAAATGGAGCCTGAGAACAGGTTGTAAAAAAAACTTTAAATGCCTAACAGAAAGGCAGTGATATGGTTGAATGGGTCCTCATCCTGACATCTGATAACTAAGAATTTAATCCTTCCTTTGCCAATTAGTACCAGGCAAGTAATTGTTTCTCTCTGAGATATCTGAGTTTTCCCTTCTGCAAAGTAAAGAGATTGGGCTAAATGACCTCAGTGGACCATTTCAGATCTAAAGATAGCATTATCTGATTCTTACAGAATAGACTGCTTGTTGTAAATAAGAATGGAAAGTTAAATTTTATCATTACTGGTTTTGTTTAGTTGCTCCATGATATAGGAAGAACTTTCCAAAGTATGATCCTAGGAATTGTGACAATAGAAATTAGCCCAAGGGGCACATGCATACATGTACAGTTAAACATCAGGAGGGGGGCAATTCATCTGACTTTTATGAACCCTTGGTGCAAAACACAGTTCCAAATGGCCTTCTTTAAGGCCTTCTCAACCAGAAGATGGATGCCTAAGGTGTCCTCTCCTTTGTGGATTCTGCTCACAACATCAATAGCTTCCTTGTACTTTACCTAGCTTCTGGGCTTACTGATACAATAGTACTTCTTAGCTCTATTAGACTTGCCTTTTTTTTTTAACTAGAACAAAGTATCCAGATTTCTAATTTCCTCTTTGTGGTGAATTGGAAAACTCCTCCCCTCCACTGATTTTATTGTTGTTGTTCAGTCTTTTTCAGTTCTGTCTGACTCTTTGTAACCTTCTTTGGGGTTTTCTTGGCAAAGATACAGGAATGGCTTGTCATTTCCTTTTCCAGCTCATTTTACAGTTGAGAAAACTGAGGCAACCAGGATTAAGTGACTTGCCCAGAGTCACATAGCTACTAAGTGTTTGATGTTGGATTTGAACTCAGGTCTTCCAAACTCCAGGTTTAGAGTTCTATCCACTGTGTCACCTCATTGTTCTTCTCCATTGATACAGATCAGCTGCCCTGTAGCTTATAGTCTTAGAAAGTTACTCAGGGACATTCACAAATTTAGTGACTTGTCCAGGGTTACATAGCTAATATATGTCAGAGGGAAGACCCAAACCCAGGCTATCCTGATTCCTAGATTAGCCCTCCAACCATTACCTCACCAAGATATCATATCTTTTAAAACAGTTAACCAATAGTTTTCTTTAGAAATACGTGTGGCATTTGTTGCAAGAGTTTTCTTTTCCAGTGGGAAAGCCAAGAGGGTAAGAAAATTCATTTTTATTCATTCTTTAAATTTTAATTTTAAAAGAAAGGAATACAGCAATCCATGGACTATAAATGCTTATTAATGAAAACACATTGTAGGAAATGTCATATTTCTAACAATGAAAGTAGTAGGGGATGACAGGAATCAGAAAATGGATCTCGGAAGAAAATATTGCATAACGAACACACGATCATAGATTTAGAGGTTGAAGCAACCTTGGAGGCCATCTATTCCTAACCTACTCATTTTACTAATGAGGAAACTGAGGCCTACACAGGTTAAATGCTTGCCAAGTTCATTCAGGTAACAAATATCAGATTTTTGAGGCCGGCCTTCTGACTCCAAAATCCAGCAGTAGTGATAATGATAGCGAAGATTTTCATCTCTGTAGCCTTTTACATTTACAAAGCCTTGTAAAGGCATCATGGGGAGTATATATATATAAATATGAATGCAGAACTGAACAAAAAGCCTCCACTGAGTTCAATTAAGATACAAAAGACCCAGGAGAATGAAAAAAGCTGTCATATGCACTATTGAAATCCAAACTAGACAACAAAAGGGGGCTCTGCAATGTGGAACAATCTTGTTTTGGCATCAGGATGGCCTGGATGACCTAATTGGTCTTTTCCATCTCTGATTATGCTATGATCCAATATTCCTGAGCATCTGTTATATGTCCAAAAGGGCTTGAGCACATATGACAGAAAGGCCAAGTCCAGAACTCCTTGGTACCACATGTGAGTGAGGTAGCAGCCCTATTTGAAGATAATGGATCTCTATTTTTAGAATATGAGACTCCTACTCCCTCCTTGGAAACTTGCTTCTCTATTCTAGCCAATGCATTCATTTTAACTCATATTGCATACAGAAACAGGACATTGTTTCAAAGAAATGAAGACAAAAAATAATAAAAAATGCCTAGGAAAATTTCAGTCTATTTGCAGAGGCCTTTGGGCTGGATGGGAATATATTCATCTGATCAATAAATATATAGAAAAAAAGTTCTCTCCTCTCCACCCATCTCCAACACCCTCTGAAAAAAGCTTCTTAAAGATAAAAGAGGTTAACTTTGTACCTCATTAGGAAATGGTATGGTGGAAAGAATACTGAATTGATAGTCAGGGGCCTTGGATTACTTGCCTAAATTCTCTGAGCCTCATTTGTCTCTCTAGTAAAATAAGAGAGTTCGGCTTAATGATGTCTAAGGTTATTTCCAATTCTAACTCTTATCATCCAATTTCACAAGCTAATAAAACATTTTCTTAGTAACTCCAAGCTGACCCAACTTCTAAAGGATAGAAGAAATAAGAATCAATTGGCCAATGAGCTACACTTCCACCTTTATTTAGGTAACACAGCCTCCTGGAGTCCCCATCCAATCTCTAGCATCACTGACCTACAGTAGCCTACCATCATGGCACTCAGTCAGGCTCTTACCATGAGATCAAACACTGTTTCCAATTCTGGTACTAATTCAACTTTGGCTTGAAGAAGA
Source organism: Gracilinanus agilis (assembly GCF_016433145.1). Lineage (NCBI taxonomy): Eukaryota > Metazoa > Chordata > Mammalia > Didelphimorphia > Didelphidae > Gracilinanus > Gracilinanus agilis. Next base: position 2,129,783 of record NC_058135.1, on the reverse strand, counting down.
TCACTCATTTCCCCTAACCTCGTATGGTGAAGCTACAATGTCTAACAGAGATGGTTTGGTCTAATAGGAATAATTATTCACAAGGGACAGGCAGAAAGCAGGTAAACAGGAAGAAAAATTATTTCTGACCAAGAATCCCTATGGCTTTTACAAACCATCTTAATTCTTACTCAAATCAACATCTTCGGTCTATAGCAAATAGCTATGAAACACAAAAACAAAAAAGAATTTTGATCACCCATAGATAAGACAGGCGTATGAGGACTTGAGTCCAAATCCAGGACTTTATCACAATTTCTATGACCTTGAGGTACACACGTATCCTTTTTTGTCCCTCTGTTTCCTTATCTGAAAAATGAAGGGGGGGAAGGCTGGACTAAATGGTTAGTGAGGTCCTTTCCATGGCCCTAAAAATAATGATCTGTGAACTATTGCAGAGCCTTGGCTGCAGCTTCTCATAGTAACATAATGAGTTATATCATGTAAGGATGGGATTTGTTCAAGTGGGATGGGACAAAAGGAGCCACAGAAGAAGGCAGTTGGTGACAGTTACTGACAGTTGGGTCCAGAGAGAATTCTGGGAAGTTCTCTGGAGGAGAAAGAAGGGAAAGGGCTTCTGATAGAGGACTGAGAGAGGAGAGGAGGAAGACATCCCAGCTCAGATCCAGTCCTGAGGGCTTCCTGAGCACTTTCTTTGGACACTGAAACCCTGATTCCCTGATCAAAGCCATTCCATCGCATCTTACCTAGCAAGACTTCAACCATAGATCAAGCTAAGTTTTTGGACTCCATTTTGGGAGCAATCTCTTAGTCTCCTTCTCCCATTACCCAACCTTGCTGAGAGACCCCCTTTTAGTCAAAACTTACAATTATAAAAAAGGATAGAAATAGAAACAGAAGGAAAAGGGACAGAGGAAGATGCCTGGGAGTGGGAACACCAAAGGTTCCCTCCTGAGTGACAGACCCCATAGAAATAGAGAAGAGGGCACCCCAAATCCCACTGCCCTTCACCCCTTTCCCCAAACCTTAAATTGCAAATAATAAAAGCCATTCACTAGCTTTCCAGAGTGCCTGAGAGACAACAAGGGAGAGGGGAACCACAGCTTGGTCTGGCTGCCTCCATCTTGGAGCCAGACCATCCACTGTGAAGTTGACTGACCTTGGGGGAGGCTTGTGTGAATTTCGCCCTCATTCAGAATTGGATTGTTGTACCACATACCTCATCTTATAGGGAAGCCTCACCCCCAACTCCTGAGGGGCAGCACAACCATCCAGGTCACCCAGTTTTGGGGTGACACCCCCTTAAAGTCTCCCAGAGCATATTTGGCAGGAGGGGAGAGCTAGAAGAAAGTCTCACAACATAGTCTCTCTTTCTATCGCCCCTCTATCATAACATTAATTACTTGACTCTCATTATTGTTACAATCATGAGTTTTAAAGACAGATGAGAAAAAAAAGCTTCCTATTAATGAAAGCTCACCAAAAGTGGCATGGCTGCCTACAAAATGTATCCATTACTAGAGCTACCAAGAAGAATGGCCGCTCGACAGTGATGTTGTAGAGCAGGGATTCTTTGCATTTGGTGGGGGGGGAGCAGTATTCACCAATTTGGTAGTATTGTAAAGCCTATGAAACCCTTCTCAGAATAATGTCTTTAAATGCACAAAATAACATGTAGGATTGCAAAAGAAATAAATTATTTTGGAATCACTAATCAAAATGGTTTTAAAGCTTCAAGAGTGAGCTGAGAAGGGTGCTAAAATGTCATTTAATAAATTTTTTTAATTAAAAAAATACACAGCTATGGTTGGGGTGAGGAGATGAACTGTTGAACTGTTGACCATACAAGAGCTAGAATTACAAATGTATGTTTCTGTGTATATATTACGTATATACATACACACATATCTATATACATATTTCTGTCTGTATATATAATTTTGTGTATGTAAAGTTGAAAACTTTTGTACAAACAAAATTAAGGAACTAGCATAAGAAAGGAAATTAAATTAAAAAATCTTTATATCAATTATCTCTATTGATGGTCTGATATCTAAGGATTAAGATAACTAGTAGAAAAATATATAAGAACAAAAGCCATTCCCCAATTCGTAAGAGGCCAAAGGATATGAGCAAATGGTTCTTAAAAGAGGAATCACAAACTACTAAAAAACAATATGGAAAAATATAACCACATCATTAATGAGAGAAATGTAAGCCAAAATAACCTTGAAGTTTCCCCTTAAACTTGGCAAACAAACAATATTGACAAAAGACAAAAATAGTCAACGTTGGAGGGATTTTTAAAAGATAGGCACAGTCATGCATTGTTGGTAGATCTGGGATTCAACCCAACCATTCCGGGAAGTTAATGACTAAAATATTCATACTTGACCGAAAAAATCCACTTCTAGACATAAATCCCAAGGAGACAATAATAAAAAGAAAGCCTCCATATATGCCAAAATACTTAAAGGATTGTTTTTGGGGGGAGAGCAAAAACTAGAAATAAAATTATGACAATAAATTGGAGAATGTCTCAATAAGTGGTAACCACGTGTTCAGAAATGATGGATATGAAGAAGCATGAGAAAATTTACTAACTAGTGCAAAAATAATTTTAAATGGGCACAATAAGTATTCAACAGAATGATATATACAATTAAAATGAGAATAACAACAATAGAACAATAGAAACTGAATATTCTAAAATTAAAATGATCACACTTGGTCCTAAGGAACAATATGGAAAGATATTTCTTATGGAAATAGGTTTTGAACAATGATACATGTAAAACCCAGTGGAATTGCTCAATGGCTCTGGGAAAGGGGAAAGGGAAGGGAGGAAAAGAACATGAATCATGGAACCATGGAAAAATTTTCTAAATTAATTAAACAATTTTTTTAAAAAGATATTTCTCTCCTGACTGCAGAAGTGGAGGATTATGAGTATGAAACACTAGACATGATGTCAGACTCTGTCAATATGTTGATAAGTTTTGTTAAATTATTTTTTCCTCTTTTTTCTTTTCTTTTTCACTTTGTTATAGGAGGTAGCTCTCTAACAGAGAGAAGGTTATAAAATATATTGGGAAATTTAAGTAATTTTTAAAAAAGATATCAGTAAAATTTATTTTTCAACAATAAATACAATAGGGAACAAAGGAGCAATCAGGGGGAAAGGAAACCCTAGGAAAATTTGATAGAGTGTATTTACAACTGGAAGGACTAAGGAAGACCAAATGGTAATTATGTTACCTGACCCAAGCCTTGGAGATGAGATTTTAAAAGGCAAAATGAGAAGGGAATGAATTCTAAACATGGAATTTTTCTTTCAGTGCAAAAAAAAAAAAAAAAATGAGAGGAAATAGGTCATCAGCATAACAAACAACTCATTAAAATAACCAACATTTTAACATCTCAGCAAGTTAGTGTCAAATATCTATTGTTCTGATCCTCTGCAAAGAAGGGAAGTACCTTTCTTTCCATTTATATTCTTGAAGTCATACATGAGAACAACTGTGTTGTTTTCATGGTTCTACTTCCTTTACTCTTCTCATGCTTTTCTGTATTCTTCACACCCATTGCTTCATTAAGATCATAAACTTAAGAGTTGGAAAGGATCTTAGGTGTTTTTGAGTTTGGTCTATTACAGAGGGGAAAACTGAGGTCCAGAGGGGTTAGATGACTTGCCCAGGGTCAAAAGCTAACTATCTAATATGAGATTTGGGATCCAGCTCTTTTTTTGACTCCAAGTCCAAAATTCTAGTCTCTATGCCTGTGTCTCAGCATATTTATATTCTATTATATCCATGTACCACATCTTGTTTAGCCTTTCCCCAATCAATGGGTACCTACTTTGTTTCTACTTTTTTAATCAATGTATTTATTTAGAATATTTTTCAATGGAAAAAAAATAATTTAATACCAAGTTAGAAATAGAGACTATCACAAAATATAAAATAAATAATTTTGATTACATAAAATTAAAAAGGTTTTATACAAACAAAACCAATGCATCCAAAATTAGAAGGGAAGCAACAAATTGGGAAAAAATATTTATAACAAAAACCTCTAACAAAGGTCTAATTTCTCAAATATGTGAGGAACTAAATCAATTGTACAAAAAAAAAATCAATCTATTCCCCAATTGATAAATACACAAGGGACATGAATAGACAGTTTTCAGATAAAGAAATCAAAACTATCAATAAGTACATGAAAAACTGTTCTAAATCTCTTATAATTAGAGAAATGCAAATCAAAATAGCTCTGAGGTACCACCTCACACCTAGCAGACTGACTAATATGATAGCAAAGGAAGATGATAAATGTTGACAAGGATGTGGCAAAATTGGGACATTAATGCATTGCTGGTGGAGTTATGAATTGATTCAACCATTCTGGATGGCAATTTGGAACTCTGTCCAAAGGGTTTTAAATGACTGCCTGCCCTTTGACCCAGCCATCACTGCTGGATTTGTAACTCAAAGAAATAATAAGGAAAAAGACTTGTACAAAAATATTTATTTAATATTTGAGGACATAGACTCTGAAAGATCACTCTATTGCAAATATTAATGTGAAAATAGGTCTTAATCAATGATACAAGTAAAACCCAGTGGTATTGTTCATTGGCTATGGAAGTGCAGAGGCAGGAGGAGAGGGAAAGAATACAAATCATGTAACCATGGGAAAACACTCAAAAATAAATAAATGGAATTGGGAAAAAAAAAGAGACATTTTAAAAATAAATATTTTTAAATGAATATTTCCCCCCTTTCCTCCCCACTCCCACACCAGACAAGCAATTCTACTGGGTTATAAATGTATCATTGTTCAAAACCTATTTCCATGTTATTCATATTTGCAATGGAGTGATCTTTTAATATTAAAACCCCAATCATATCCCCATCAAACTACGTGATCAATTACATTTTTTTTTCTTCTGTGTTTCTGCTCCCCCAGTTCTTTCTCTGGATGTGGATAGCGTTCTTTCTCATACATCCCTCAGAATTATCCTGGGTCATTGCATTGCTGCTAGTAGCAAAATCAGTTACATTCAAATGTGCCATATATCAGTCTCTGCATACAGTGTTCTGGTTCTGTCCTTTTCACTCTGCATCAGTTCCTGGAGGTCTTTCCAGTTCACATGGAATTCCTCCAATTTATTATTCCTTTCAGCACAATAGTATTCCATCACCAGCATATACCACAATTTATTCAGTCATTTCCCAATCAAGGGACACCCTCTCATTTTCCAATTTTTTGCCACCACAATGAGTGTGGCTATGAATATTTTGTACATGTATTATTATCTCTTTGGGATAGAAACCCAGCAGTGGTATGGCTGGATCAAAGGGTAGGTAATCATTTAAAGTCCTTTGGGCATAATTCCAAATTGCCTTCCAGAATGATTGGATCAGTTCACAACTCCACCAGCAATGCATTTGTGTCCCAATTTTGCCACATCCCCTCCAACATTCACCACTTTCCTTTGGTGCCGTATTGGCCAATCCGCTAGGCATGAGGTAATACCTCAGCATTGTTTTGATTTGCATTTCTCTAATTATAAGAGATTTAGAACACTTTTTCATGTGCTTCTTTATTTGAAAACTGCCTATTCATGTCCCTTGCCCATTTATCAACTGGGGATACTTTTTTAATACTCCAAAAAAAGTTGCTAAAAATGCTTCACTCTATATGGGGCCTTTCTTTTTAACACTCACTTACTTGGTGCATATGCCTAGTAGTGAAATCTCTGAGTCAAAGAGCAGCCTCATTTTAGTCATTTTCTTTGTATAATTCTAAATTGTTTGCCAGAACAATTAGACCAACTCATAGAATACATCATTGTGCTGGTAAATGGTAAGGCTCTAAAAATAAAAACCACATAGATTGATATAATGGTCAGGAAGACCAATATTTAAATCTTGCTGCTGACACACTCCAGTTCTGGGCTCTTAGGCAGGTTGTCTCTCAGTCACACAAACACTCTATCCTGGAAATTCTAAAGACTACGTTACAAATGAATTGGTGATCTACATGGATGGAGGGAGCTCCACACTAGCATCTCCTTACAGTAATGAAACAAACAGGAGAGGCAACAGCAGTGAGAACTATACCGAGGCAGAATAGACTGTCTCAGGAAGGTAGTAGGTATGCCTTTACCAGAGGTCTTTGTCAGGTATATCGTATTGCCTCTTCCTTTTCATGGCTTTCACTTAAGTCCTGTACAACTTTGAAATTCTGGGTTCTTATAAATCCACATTCTCAGCACTTCTGAGATCTGCACTTAGCACTTGGGTACCCAATAAAATCTCAATTGATTGACTAATTCAAAGCAGCACTAGACAGGTCACTCTTTTCCCAAGAAGCAAACAGTGTTGACGAAAAGATAAATCTCTTTGTCTTTCTGAGGAGTGGATACATCTCCTTATATTGCCTCCCACACATATGAATCTCCCACTGATTTCAAAGAAGAAGATGCACTAGCCATGCTGAGCCCCAGGAGATTATAGCACATCTTGTCTATAATTGGCACTAACGATTATAGCAAATGGTTATTAGTGCTCTGCATGTGCCAGCTGTGAAAACAGTCCATACTGCCTTCTGCAGGGTGCCTGTTTACAAAGATGCTGCATGAAATACATGCCTGACAAAGATACTGTCTAAATGGGATTATACATTTCCATGGTACGTCTCTGGATTGTTTATATCATCTCTTCATAAAAATATACAAAGTTCAATTTAACTAGTTCTACTTGACAGGCTTGCTAAGAATCGCCATTAATTGGGACCCTAATTATTAATCGTCAGTATTTTCAAATCCCCTATTTCTCTTTTCTCCGTTCTCTAATAATAATTAAGTAGCTCAAATATACAGATGTTTCATATCTAAAATATATTCACTGGGACACTAATGAGTATCTGGCTGATTTACATAATTGGCATGTCATTTGCAGATATCTAGTAGTAATAGGTTTAATAACAGTCATAAGGAGAAAACCAGGGAGTGCCATCCCCATGTCAGATCCAACTAGAACTTCTTCTGATAGGACACTTTGATAATTCAATGGATCCATTATTTAATTGAGAATAAGTTCTATTTTCTCTAGTACAGACTGTGACCCATCTACACCTTTCTGTTTTCTGTCCATGCTGTCCCAGATACTCTAACATACTACCTAAGTGACCTTCATAAAAAATCATTTGGCAACTCTGGGTAAAATCAGTTTCCTTACATAGAGATGGAATTAAAATCCTATGAATAATCTTCTTTTCAAATAATATTTGATAGTGGCTGTCAAAAACTGCAGGAAGTTTAGGTGCCTTTCTTCAGTAGATCAGCGATATCATCACTATGGGTGCCAACTTTCCCCCAGGAAAGAATGCAACCCTCTCAACCTCCAAGCAGAGTCAAGCCAACTAGCATTTATTAAATTCCTGCCATGTACCTCACCACTTCTCATGCCTTGAGAAGTTAACACTGACTACTAAAAGATTAAGTTTCACAAGCCCACCCAAGTCCCATCAATCTGAGAAGGTTTCACTTAGGGTTCTCACAACAAACTCTCTCATCCATAGACTACCCTAACTAAGTTCAGAAAGGCCAGATCCTTGGCAATAGCTACCTAACAAAAATGCACCAAATCAGCAACATTGGATGATTTGAAAAGTGTCTGTCTTAATCTTCCATACTTATACTCAGAATAGTAAAGATACTTAAAATGAAAATTCATGCATCTGTATCAAGTAAACCAATTCATATCACATCTCTGCTCTCCAGATTTCAGCTTAGCACACTTGAAGGCACTTTGCTATTCTAACAAGCCACTAAGGAAAATTTGGATTCCAAGTATCAAAATATTTTAATGAAAGGAGCTTGAGATGCTGCATGCCACTGCATTTTTATGTTGTTGTTCTTTGCTATAAGTACTACTTCTGATTCACATTTTTATCAGTAGATAATGATAATATAATATAATATAATGTAATAATATAATATAATATAATAGTCACCATGGTCCCCTCCCAGGGAACAAGTACATAATTATCATAAACTTTGAAAGTTTTTCCTTCAGGTTTTTTAGTTAAGCTAGATGAGAACCCAAACAAAATATTCCCAAGTAAATTCCATTTTCACCTCCTATTGCCTCCATGTGGCAACCTCCATAGTCTTCTCATTTCATGGTAGCCTTTGTTCTAACACAAATGAAATGGATAATCCACAGGACATAAGATATCTTTTCCTACTAACCCTCATTTCATGACAAAATATGTTAAGCAACCCTTGGACATGCTTTTAAAAATGCAGCACAAATCTTTTCGTGGTCTACATTTCTGCAGGTAGACTCTTCCTGTAAATATTTTTTAAAGATCATAATGAAGATTGGGGAGAAGAGTGCAGGAAAGGGAAAATGCATATTCCTTCTTTCCCAAGACTTAAAGGGAACTTTTTTTTCAAACATCTCATTAAAAGAAAATGTACATATCTTATTTTTCCTGACATGAGATAAAATGCTTTTATACATCAATATTTATGAGTACTTTGTAGTGAGGCGGAAGGTCATTTTTAACTAGTGAATTATTTCAATCATAAAAAATGTAAAAGAAAATAATTTTTATTGCATTGAGTGCATATAAGAAAGAAGTCCTGTTTGTTCTTTTCTTAACAAACAAATTTTTATATATATATACTCTTTTAGAACTGGAAGTGCTATTAGAAGCCATGTAGTCCAATGTCTTTCATTTTACAGATGAAGAAACCAAAGTCCAAAGAAATTCAATTATTTGTACAATGTTACATAAATAGTGTCAGAGAAGAAATTTGAATCCAAATCCTCTGTATTTTGGAAAATAATGGAGTGCTACAAAATTGAAGAAAAAAATTAAAAAGGGAAAGAACTGATTCTACAAACTAGAAAACAGTGAGCTTGACTTTGATTTCTGAGAAAATTTTAGACCAAAATGCTGAAGCAATAGATAACTAACAGAGGTGGCAGAGTGGATTGATTGCCAGGCCTGGGGTCAAGAAAACTCATCTTCATTAGTTCAGTTCTGGCCTCAGACACTTCCCATTTAATCCTGTTTGCCACAGTTTTTTTGTCTGTAAAATGAGCTGAAGAAGGAAATGACAAATCACTCCAACATTTTGGAAAAAAACAAACAAACTAGAAATCAGGTCACGAAAAGTTAGACATGACTTAACAAAAACAACATCTGAAAATAGGAAGAGATTTTTTTTTTTAACAACATGGATTTATCAAAAATAGAACATTACATACTTTGGTTTGGATGACATCATAAAAGGTTCTAGAATAGCCTACCTTTCTCATTTGTACTCCAAAAGAGTACATTAAAAAGGTACATTATATTGGATAATGATCAAGAAGTCCAAGAGAAACAATAATAATCTCATCTATCCAGTCCAGGAAAGTGTTTTGTTTTGTTTTGTTTTGTTTTGTTTTGTTTTGTTTTGTTTAAATAGCCCAAAGCCTTTAGGCATTGAAAGAGAAATCTAGGAAAGCCAGAATGAACTGAGTCAAATAGACCTAAATCAAGCCAATGATCTGACTAGGGGATATAGGAGAACCTCAAGCTTGCATCTCTGACTGACATCCTGTCAGAGGCCTGAAGCCTTTGGCGCTTTAAGTTCGGCTACACTCTGGAAGAATCCCAGAAATTGGAAGCAAGATTCAGAAAGGTTTGACCTTCTGCACCAAGAATGTGGAATAAACCAGAGCCTGGCATGATAAAATGTTCCAAAACAGGAACTGAGGCAAGAGACATGAGTAAATAGAAGAAAACAGCAAAGATAATGAAGAAATAAAATGGGAGGGGGGCATACGTGATTAATAATCATAATAGTAAATATAAATAGGATTACACTCTCCATCAAATAGAGAAGGAAACAAATAATACCAGAAAGTAGAATTCAGGACTGAGTTGTTTACAAGAAAACTCTTGGAAAATAATGATCTTCCCACAGTTAAAATGAGAAATTACAGCCAAATTTATTATGCCTAATATGCACTAAAAGAGAAGAGTAGCCATTATAATATCAAACAAGGCAATATTAAATTAAGCATAGTTAAAATAGAAATATGAAAACAGCACTTGGTTTAGAAGTACCATATAAAGAAATAATATCAGTAGAAATATATGCTGAAACCAAAACAATATAGGTGTTTATCAATTGAGGGGTGAGAAAACAAATTGTAATCAATAAATATAGTGGAATACTACTATAAAGAAGGAAATAACAAATATGATGAATACAGAGAAGCATGAGAAGAAGAGAGCACTATATACAATAGCTACAATTACATAAATGGAAAAAATAACAGACACAAAATAGTAAAAATGAATACTTCAAAAATCAAGCTTAGGCTCAAAGAAGAGTTACAAGAAGGCAGTTACTCTCATTCCTTTGCAGAGGTTGGGGGAGTGGGGTGCCATTAGTATGGACCAATGCATATATCAGAATATTCTGGTCAATGGTTTAGTTTTGGGGAAAAAAAGACTAATCTTTGAAATAAAAGACTAATCAGCAAAACTAGAGGTTTTAAAAATATGAAAATAGGTAAAATATTAGCTAATCTGATTCCCCCCAAAAAGAAGGAAATCAAATTGCTAATATCAAAAATACAAAAGGAGAAATCTGAATAAATTAATAGGAAATAAAGGATAGATTACAAAGGTTATAGGTTACAAAGGTTTGCCAAATTATTTGACAACAAAACTGATAACTTAAAATAGGTAAATATTTGTACAAAAAATTTAAAACCTAGATAAATAGAACCAGAAATAGGGAATTTTAATAGTTCAATTCAGAAAAAGAAATAGAATAAATAAAAAATGAACTCCAATGAAATTAAACCCTTGCCAGATAGATTTATGAATAAAGTCTTGAAAATTTCAAAGAATGACATAACTTATTTGCAAAAATAAGGGATCAGGCCACATTTCTTCTATGAAATCATAATTTATGATGTTGACACCTAAATCTGGGAGAAAAAGAGGAATAAATAAAACTAAAGAACAATCTCCCTAATGAATATCAACAAAATGATATTCAATAAAAAATGTTAGCAAAACTACAGCAACAAGTTTTAAAAGATGATAAGATATAAACAGGTGGTATTCACATTTGGCATATAGAATATTAGAAAAATTATAAACATAATATGCCACATTAAAAATAAAAACCTTATGATTATATCAGCAGGTAAAGAAGAAACTCTTTATAAATTGAAACATCCATTTAGGTCAAAACATATTAAGTAGCCTAGTAATAAGGACTTTTCATTAATATGATCAATAGAATTTATCTACAACCAAGAAGAGATGCCAGACTAACATTATTTCCTTTTTTGGAAAAAGTTACCAAACCAATATATTAATGGAATATTGTACTTAAAGGTTTTAGTAAACCCTTTTTTAAAAAGTTTATTTATTTAATTAATTTAGAATATTTTTCCATGTTTACATAATTCATGTTCTTTCCCTTCCTTCCTCCGTCCCCTCTCCCATAGCCAACAAGCAATTCCACCGGGTTTTACATATATCATTGATCAAGGTCTATTTCCATATTATTAACATTTGCACTAGAATGATCATTTAGACTGAGTCTACATCCCCAATCATCCCCATCAAACCATTTGATGAAGCAGTTGTTTTTCTTCTGTGTTTCTGCTCCCACGGTTCTTTCTCTGGATGTGGAGAGAGTTCTTTTTCATTAGTCCCTCAAAATTGTCCTGGGTTGCATTGCATTGCTGCTAGTAGCAGAGTCAGTTACATTCGATTGTGCCACAGTGTATCCATCTCTGTGTACAATATTTTCCTGCTTCTACTCCTTTCACTCTACATCAATTTCTGGAGGTCTTTCCAGTTCACATGGAATTCCTCCAGTTCATTATTCCTTTGAGCACAATAGTATTCCATCACCAACAGATACCACAATTTGTTCAGCCATTCCCCAATCGAAGGGCATCCCTCATTTTCCAATTTTTTGCCACCATGAACAGCACAGCTATGAATATTTTTGTACAAATCTTTTTTTCCTTCTTATCTCTTTGGGGTATAAACCCATTAACAAACCTTTTGATGAAGCCCCTCATACTATTCTTAGGAAGATAATGAGTTGGGGAATAAGTGACTATTCAATTAGAGGAATTCAGAATTGACTGAGAGTGAGTTAAGGGAAAGAATACCATCCTCCAGTTAAAGAAAATAAGTAATACATCTGTGAATTTGAGCCTTAATGAGTTGGCTGGATTAAGTTTATCTGACTAGCCAATGGTCTTTTTCCATCTTTTTCCCACTCAAGAAATTCCAGTGTCTCCCTACTTCTTTCTGGATAAAAAACAAACTCTCTAGCTTACATTTAAGACTCTTCACAGTCTAGTTCTGGCTTAAGTTTCTCATATTATTTAATATTCTTTGCCTTAATCCATTCTGTTCCAAGCAAAATTGGCTTTTTTGCTTTTTGTTCCTCTCTCAAGATTCTCCATATCCCTTTCTGGTACTTTTTCAAAGGCTAACACTGCCTCATCCCCTCCATTCCTGGGATGCTTTCCCTCCTCACATCTATCTCTCCTAGCTTCCTTCAAAGTTCAGCTCAAATTCTACATCCTAGAAGAGGCCTTTCCAAGATTGGGACACTAATTCATTGCTAATGGAGTTGTGAATTGATCCAATCATTCTGGAAAGTGATTTGGAATTATGTCCTTTGATCCTGCCATATCACTGCTGTGTTTGTACTCCAAAAAGAATTTTTAAAAAGGATTGTACAAAAATATTCATAGCCGCTCTCTTTGTGGTAGAAAAAAATTGGAAAACGAGAGGATGTCCCTCAGTTGGGGAATGGCTGAACAAACTGTGGTATCTGATGGTGATGGAATAATATTGTGCTATAAGAAATGATGAACTTGAGGATTTCTATATGAACTGGAAAGACATCCACAAATTGATGCATAGTGAAATGAGTAGAATCAAGAAAGCATTGTACACAGAAAGTGAAATGTTGTGGAATGATCAAATGTAATTGGACATCTCTACTAGTAGCAATGCAGTGATCCAGGACAACCCAAGGGACTTATGAGAAAGAATGCTAGCCACATCGAGAGAAAGAACTGTAGGGGTAGAGACGCAAAAGAAAAGCATATGATTTATCCCTTGTTTATATGAGTGTATGATTTGGGGTTTTGGTTTTAAAAGACTACTCTATTACAAAAATGAATAATATGGAAATAGGTATCAAGTGATAACATATGTATAACACAGTACAATTGCTTGTCAGCTCTGGGAGGGGTCAGGGAAGAAAGGAAGGAGAGAAAATGAATCATGTAATCTTGGAAAAAATATTTTAAAATAAAAATAAAAAATTTTAAATTTTAAAAATTAAAAAAAAAATAAGAGGCCTTTCCTGATCCCTGTTATGAGGGCCCTCCACAGATAGATTGTTGCACTGGAAGTCCAGAAAAATACAATGTGAATCCTAGCTCAGAAACTTATGAGTTCTGCAAACCTGGACAAATCAGATTGTTTCTTCATCTCTAAAATAGGGACAATAGTAGCTCCTACTTTATATATTATTGTAAGGATCAAAAACCAAGATAGCCTTTAAGCATTTTATGTATGTAAACTCATTTCATCTTCTCAACAACCCTGGGAATAAGTGCTTTTATTATCCCCATCCAGGGTCACATAACTAGTGTCTGAGAGCATATTTGAACCTGGGTCGTCCTGACTCCAGCTCCAGCATTCTATTCAACACATCACCTCGCTGCCCTCAATTTATGTCGTTGTGACAATAACCTAGAAGAGACCTCCTGCCAATTCTTCCCATAATCTCCCCAACACACACACACACATCCTACACACTCTCTACTCCATAAAATTGGACTCCTGGTCCTTCCAGCTGGAACAGTAACAGCATGTTACCAGAAATTTTCTCCAATCACATTAATTTTCATTAATGTATAACATGTGGCAAAGCGTCCATTCTTTCCAGATCTGTATTTCCGAGACCCTGTGAAGAGTGAAGTCGTTTCTCAAAGCACATGTTGTGAATCACCTAGCATGGTCTCAGGCAATGTTCAAAGAGATATAGTAACAACCATAATTAACACCACCAAACCCAAAGTACCATCTTCTCTTCCTGAAAGGGCTCTTCAGTGTTTACCCTTTCTAGAACAATGGCTACAGGAGCCATCATCACACGATGCTGCAGTCTGACCCTGGAGAGTGAGAGCCTCATTTGAAAAAGTGTCAAGGCCAGTGCATCGTCCCTCTGTGGTTTCCACATCTGTGCACAAGGCAGAATCACAGCCTGGCCTGAAAGGGAGGAGCAGAAGAGCCAATTAGATGCCTCAGGACTTGTGATGAAAAGAGCCAATTCCCTCAATAACAAAGGCTGTTATTCTTCTTTCAAATGACTTCATGAAAGTCATTTTTTTCATCACAGACAATCTGGCTACATTGCTGTCATGCCCATGAAATCATCTATTACCCAGTGTCCAGTGCAGACTCTGCCCCTCCCTGCCCAACTCGGAGACGGTGTGTGGATTCCATCCACAAAGGTTTCCAAATTAGAAGTGATTTCTGGAGGGGGAATCTAGGATAACTATGGAATGCCAGAGAATACATTTCAGCCAAAGGAGACAGATCTATACCATATGGGGAAAGGTTCATGGCACTAACAGCATCAAGCTTGCTTCCTATCACAAGAGCATGCTGCCACCCTGAAGGATGCTCAGACTAAATTGTTGTTTCATGAGTGCTTCAGGGGGGAAAATGCTGTCTGTCCAACATTCTGCAAAGCTGCGTGTAATGTTCTTCTTCAGGACCCTTCCATGCCAATGCTGTTCATGTGTGACCTAACCCTGAATGTACATGGCATCAGATGTCTGAGTCTGGGGAGCCATACGACTGAAACGCTGAAACGACTTCACATTTGTGAACGAATCCCTCAGATGACAACGCCATTTCTACTGCTTAAAGTTCCCAAGAAAGGACAATGTTTACATCACAGGTGAGTCACACCCAACACTCACACTAGTTGATCTACCCAAAATGCAAGCTTGGGCACTCTGATTATTCCCTCTCCAGGAGCTCCCCATTGCCTTCAGCATCAAACACAAAACCCAGTTTGACTTATATGTTGGTGATGGAATACTGTTGTGCTCAAAGGAATAATAAACTGGAGGAATTCCATGTGACCTGGAATGACCTCCAGGAACTGATGCAGAGTGAAAGGAGCTGAGCCAGAAGAACACTGTACACAGAGACTGATACACTGTGGTAAAATCGAATGTAATGGACTTCTGTACCAGCAGCAATGCAATGACCCAGGACAATTCTGAGGGATTTATGAAAAGGAACGCTACCCGCATTCAGAGGAAGAACTGCAGGAGTAGAAACACAGAAGGAAAACAACTGCGTGGACACTTGGGTTGATGAGGACATGATTGGGGATGTAGACCTGAAAAGACCACACCCATGTAACTATCAATAATGTGTAAATAAGTCTTGACTGACCACATATATTAAAATCAGTGGGAATGCAAATTAGCTACAGCGGAGGGGGGCGGGGGGTTGAGGGGGTGAAGGGGAAAGTAAAAACATGACTTATGTAACCATGCAAAATTTTTCTAAAAATAAAAATTATTTAAAGCTCTCCATAAGCTGGGCCCTACCTTCCCAGTCTTCTTACACTTATATCCCTTTTCCACACGCTCTGTGAGCAGGTATCACTGGCATTTGCAGGGCTTCACATATGACACCCCATTTCCCAACGTTGAGGGCTTTCTGGCTGTCCCTGTGCTTAGCATGCTATTCCTCCTCATCTCTGCCTTCTTGCTTCCCTGGCCTCCTTTAATTGTCAGCTAATGTTCTACCATCTACAGGAAGTCTTTCCAGTTATTCAGTCATGTCTAAATTTCTTGACCAAATGGACCATAGCATACCAGGCCCATCTATCTTCTACTATCTCTTAAAGACTGTCAATATTTCTTCTTTTTTTTTTAAACCCTTAACTTCTGTGCATTGGCTCCAAGGTAGAAGACTGGTAAGGGTGGGCAATGGGGGTCAAGTGACTTGGCCAGGGCCACACAGCCAGGAAGTGTCTGAGGCTGGACTTGAACCTAGGACCTCCCGTCTCTAGGCCTGGCTCCCAATCCACTGAGCTACCCAGCTGCCCCCAAGACTGTCAATATTTCTGATTTTAATTATGAGCTCCTCACACTTTAGACCAGTGGTCTATAAACATATTTGATTACAATTCTATCAGCAAAAAATTTCTGAGCACATACCACCAATATGTGGATATTTTCTTATTTATAAAAGGCATAAGTATGTGTATATATATGTATATATGAAAATGTGTGTGATAAAATACTAAAATTTAGAAAGACTATGTAGTATAGCAGATAGAGAGCTAGCTAAAGATTCAGGACACCTTGAGTTCAAGTTCTGCCTCTGACAACCCAGACAAATCACTGAACCTCCCAATGTTCTGATTAACTCTCTAAGACCATAAGTTAGAGAAGAAATGTAAACCTATATGGATTTAGGGAGTTTACTTATCTGAGAGTTCTAATAAGATAAGAGATTTAGTCCTTCTCCTCTGTAAAGCTCCCCCACAAAAATAAAAATTAGAAAAGAATGAAATAAATATGTAACTATATTTGATCCTAAAATCAACAAGAAGTCACAGTTGTTTATTCAATAGGGGAGTGATACAGGCAGAATTGCACTTTAGGAAAATCACTTCAACAGCTTTGTGCAGAATGAATTAGAGTGGGGGAAACTGGAGGAAATGAGACCAAGTAGGAAGTTACTTCAATAGTCCAGGCAATGAGGTCCAGACCAGATGAGGGCCTAACCTAGTTATGTAAGCAAAGGGAAGGGGACGGATATAAAGATATTGTGGAAGTAGAAATTGGAAGCTCTAGCAACTGATTGGCTACATGAGGTTAGGAAAAGTGAAGAATCCAGAATAACACAGAGTTCTTGAATATGGGTGACTAAAAGGATAGTGGTTCTTTCAATAATGGGGAAGCTTGGAAATGGGCTGGAATTCAGGGAGAAATATAATGTAATTAAATCTGCAACCTATTCATGCCTATTCATCTTGTCCAATTTGCTCTATCCTGCCCCAAATGAAAAGTGGAGAGCAATAATGCAGGTTTTCTTGGGGGCAAAAAAGGAGTATTCTGGGGCAGGGGCCAATTTTCCCAATGACATCAGAGCAATTGCCCATATAGGTGCTAGACTTAGGAAATAATCTCCTTTGAGTAGCCAAAACATCTTTCAGAATAGGAGGGAAGAAGGTTGGTGTCTTGCACAGAGAAAGAAGGTCACAGAGGAGAAGAGTATTGGAGTTTAAGGATAAGTGTGATGGTATGGGAGACAAGCCCCATGACAGACTATTACATGGAGGATAGGGTATGGCCCATATTCCCCTACTCTGATAGATGGATGACACACCCTTTGGGATCAGATGAGCTCACATCCTTCCTGTGGTCAGAACATGACACTCACTTTGGAGACCATTACCCTAAAGGATGATTAATTTTTGTTAAAGTATTGTGCACACTGGAAAACAGTCACCTGGCCCTGATGAATAATAATCCAACATACTGAAAGAACTTGCAGATGGGATCATGGAATTGTTGTCAGTAATCCTTCAGAAATCATGATGAATGGGAGAGGAGCCAGTAGACTGGCGATGGGCAACTGTCCCAGTTTTCTCAGAGAGAAAGGTACATCCCAGAAACCACTGACAGGTAAGTTTGATGTCTCTGTTCACGTCTGCTAACCTGTTAAGGTGTTAGCAATCAACAGTCAGTTTGAATTGGGCACATATGTCAGCCCAGCCTCCTTCTGCAAAGAACTAAAGATTCTAACATTTCTGCCTCTAGGGGGCCTCTAAGGTCCATTCTTTTATTTTTTTTTTTTTTAGTGAAAGTATTTTTATTGGGTTTTTTAATTTTATGTTTTATTTTTATTTTATTTTAATCACAAATTTCCATATAAGTTCTCCAAAGTTATATGATTCATGTTGTCTCTCCTCATTCATCCCTCCCTGCTCCTGAAGTTGACAAGCCATTCAATCTGGGTTATACATGTGTTATCACGCAAAGCATTTCCAAATTATTCACTTTCATAAGTGAATAATCTTATAAAACCCAAAGCCCAAATCATATGCCCAAATAAACAACTGAGAAATCACATCTTTTCATCTGTATTTATACTCTAACAGTCCTTTCTCTAGAAGTGGATAGCATTCTTTTTCATAAGTCCCTCAGAATTGTCCTAGATCATCATATTGCTGCTAGCAATATATAATCATTCCACAAAATTTCAGTTACAATGTATAATGTTCTCCTGGTTCTGCTTATTCCACTTTTCATCAGTTCTTTCTGAAATCATCCTGTTCATGATTCCTTATAGCACAACAGTATCCCATCACCATCATATACCACATTTTGTTTAGCCATTCCCCAACTGAAGGGTAAGGTCCAATCTTTAAAAAAATAATCCCTGATAAAAACTTAATCTAAAAAGTCTTAAGAATCCTGTGAAGTAGGTAATAGTAGTAGGAATATTATTTGTCCAACTATGTAGATAGGGAAAATGAGGCTTGGTTAAATTGAAATGGAAATGGAAAGAGTGCTAGATTTGAAAGGAAAGGGTCCAGGTTCAAATTCCAGCTTTTCTACTTCCTATCTGAATAATCTTGGCTAAATCTCCTAATCTTGGATTCATCTTTAAGGACACTTCCAGCTCTAACATTATGGTCCAATGACCTAATAACTAGAATAGCTAGGGTTGAATGTCTAGTCTTTCAACTCCAAAGTCCAGTTCTGCTCTTACTGAATACAGCAGGCTTTCTTCTAATGCTAGGATTCTATAACTACCTGAGACACTGTGACTGCCCTCATGGGTTTCACAGGCTAATGCAGGTGTGATTATACCTTTAAAAACTAGAAAATGTGTTACCACTTCATTTTCTTTACCCATGCCTTGAATTAGCAGTGCCCTTTATTTTGGGCTGCTTCTTTTTTCTAATATGTGCTTAAAATCCATGATTGAACATGAATGTTCTATACTGCACATTCAAATACTGGTTCCATGCAGGAGGTTAACAGGAGATTCCAATTGTAAACAGAATTTAAATAATTCAAAGATAGAAATCTTTGTCTAAATGTTAAATAGTTTCCTAACTGGGTACTTGACAAGTTATGAGTATGTGAAGGTATCTTATGGTTATAATTTTTATTATTAACTTCTAGTTATAATCTTCCTAAAGTTGTTAAGAGATTCACATGGATTGTTATGCAGGTAGTAAAGTCACTATTAGGGGGTCTTGGAGCCTGTAACTAGACCAGCAGGTGATTGGGTTGGATGTTATCAAGGTTGAGCAACCTCAGCTGGGAATGGACTTGGTATAGGTATAAATTCAAATCCTGGAAGCTAAGGGCTCATTGAATCTACACTGCTATCTGTTGGGCTCCTTTAAGATGTCAGGTGGGTGGGCTCACCCTGCTGGGGTAACTGCCTCTTATTGGATGATGGCAGGCCGGCAGGAAGCGGCTGACAGAACTTCCTGTCCCAGCAATGGAGGATTGGTTTAACCTCAAACTGAACTTCTAACTGTTCCGTATTCTCTCCTTTTCCCCAATCTCCTTAGCCTTGGTGGTATAGGAATAGTCACAATATTCTCTGATTAAAGACTAAGGGATTTATTGAAACTGGGGAAGGAATGGCCAAGGTAAGAGGGCTTAGGTGTTACTAAGCTGTTGCTATGGTCAGCTGACTGGTCCTGGCTAAGGTCCTAAGAAGGTCTTGGCAAGCCGAGGGCTGGCTGCCCTCATCCAGAGCTAAATGATCTCTGGTTAGTAATTAATTTGATCCACTGGCTAATCAGTTGTAAAGGAAATTGATATTGTTGGGTTGCTATAGGTCCTAATAACTGGGCTATCCTATTTTCCTACCCACGATTCCACCACCCTTCACCACCCAGGGCCCCAAGGGGAAGGTCAGGGATAAGTAGGTGATCTGGGTGAAGTCAGGGGAAAAACAGAACCCAGAGTTGGGTTTGCAGGGGCTTTTATAGTCTCAGCCCAACTGCCAGTTGGCACCTGCCCCATGGCACATGCCATCGGCAAGATTCCATTCAGGGTAACTGACAGCTTAGCCTAGGCTAATATTGCAATGCAAGAACACTGCATTATAGGATCTAGACCAATTCTCTCACAGGTTAAAACCATGAGCTCTTCATAGCATAAAAGGCCAAATTGTTTTGAACATAGACACGTTAGGCAAAGCTCTAGCTTCCTACAAAGAAAGGAAGGGGTCAAGTAGAAGTCAGAAACCAAAGAACACCATGGGATCAGTCATGGCCATTTGAGTCACCAATTTTTGATTGGACTAGGTATAGTATCAGAGAAACAAAATTCTACCCTATTCCTTAAAGAAGGTGGGAAATAAAAATCAAGAAGTACTCAATAAGCCACCTTTGCTCCATAGTCAGATCCATTGTCTATATAATCAATATGAATTAAACATGATAGAGGAAGGATAGGTTAGTGAATAGAGGACCAGCTTTGGCATCAGGAAGACCTAGATTCAATTCCTGCCTCTGACTACAGCCAAGTGAACCTAGGCTCAGCATTTTCGGGCAACTTTGCAAGACTTTACAGAGTTACAAACAAGTGTATCAGAAGCTCCAGTCAAGAGCTCTCTATATCCATAAAATCACAGATATGAACCAAACCAAAACAAAAATATACCACCTATCATAGGATTTTGAGAGGCTTAGGATGAAGCACCAGATTCAGAGAGTAAGCAAATTGTTTTTGGTCCTTCATTTTTTAAGAAGATCAATGACATCACAGGGTGTGTTTACTTGTGTGTGAATTGGATTTAAGTGAGGCAACAGTTGCACAAAATCACTGACCTTTTTATTTCTTCCAGAGTTATCCAATGGTGAGAAAAAAAGTCAAAATTACTGATGATGACTCGGATTACAGTGGATAACTTTTGACTTCTTCAATGTCTAACCAAGCTCTCAGCATCCCAAGTGAATTACTTTCCCAAAGTCATACAGGTTGCAGACTAGCAAGACCAGGATTCAAACTCATGTCTCTGGCTGCTAATCCAACCTTAATTCTAACCAAAATATGTCTCTTGAATATGTCTCTATTCGGGACAGTATGCTAGATACTGAGTCCTTTTATAATGAAAATACATCATTAATGGAATCCAACCTTAATTCTAACCAAAATATGTCTCTTGAATATGTCTCTATTCAGGACAGTATGCTAGATACTGAGTCCTTTTATAATGAAAATACATCATTAATGGAGTCACTAATGTTGCAAGAACAAGTAGTTCTAGCAGAATATTTGGGCTGCCAAATAGCTTGGTCTAACCCAGTTTTGCTCTGCCCATATAAACACGGACTGAGGTAGGAAAAAACTAAAGGACCATGTAGAGCATCCACTAAAATGTATGTATGCATGTATGCTTCTCGTCTATCATGCCTGAAATGAATTTGCTAAAACATGTGTGTTTACTATATGCTAAACAGATGGAACACCAAAAGAGCCCATTTTATGTGGAGAATAACTAAGCCAAGGATGATGCCGTGGACTCTCTTTAGAAGGAAATGCAGATTCCTCATTAAAAGGCAAATCCTTCACTTGAAAAGCTTTAATGGGATGAGTTTTCTTTAAAGAAAGAAGACTCAGCTTGTTAGCTGGATGGTATAGAAAAATATTGAATGGAAGACTCTACCCTAAAAATAGTCTTCCAGCCCTTAGGCCTCCTCTGAATTCTCTTGGCGATCACTAGCATTCCCTTCGAGCTTTAGTCTTTGCTGCTGCTTTTGGCATTGTTGCCCAGCCAACCAAAGAGACTCAGTCTTTATTCGGTGGTTTCAGTGTTTCAAGGGTCCTGACAGTATTTGTCCCCCTCCTTATTCCTCTCATATTTATACAAAACACTCAGCCAATATGTTAGCTAGCTGACAAGCACGACTTGGAAGCAGGGAGGCTTGAGTTTGAATCTTACCTATTGTTCTGATGGTTGTCCAGACTTAAGAAAGTGATGGAGAAAATGGTAATAATGCAGATTACATTTAAATAGATAATATATTGATATAACATATAATGATACAAATTATATATATACATATATATATATGCATCAACCAGAACTGGTTGCCAAACATCTGCCAGCATACCCCTGGCTCCTCCCCAGTCTAGACCAATTGGGACCCTGCCTTGTTGTTTCCTCTGATGAAAACCTGTCCAGCCAGTCTCCTTGGTCCCTGAGAGTCAGTGTCCTGTGGAGCGCCACAGTATCCTGCGATCTCTCTCCTAAGGAAGCCTGGAGTCTACAGTCCAAGAGCTCTCAACAATGTCTCATGTGCATCCCTCCCTCTCGCACCCTGCAAATTTGTGTTAAAAGCTAGGAACACTTCCCCGCGTTCTCTACTGCTTGCTGTAGGGCTCATCGTGTGCCAGCCCAGAATTCTCTCTGGAGTGGAGGGAAGTTCTGCGGAAACTTTCTCCTCCCTTGGCTTCCTCCCTCTTTTCCTCGTAGGGCTCATTTCCTAGCTCCACTGCCAGCGCTGAATTACGAATGTCCCCAAAGACTAGACTCGGGTTTCATTTGGACGCGTCTTCCCGTCGAGAATTCACCCATTCCTGTAGCTTTAACTCTCCCTCCTTTGCTAATGATGTTAAAAATCACCATTTACACCCCCTTTTCATCTCACCCATGGTTTCTCCCCCTACTGACTCTTCAGGTGACATAAAAGCTGAGGTAGAGATTGTCTATCCTTAGGGCAGAAGGATTTATGGGAAGCAAAATTGACACAGTATCCTGGAGTCAGGGAGGTTTAAATCTAAATCTGGTCTCAGACACGTATCAGCTGTGTGACCTTGGACAAATCACTTAACCTTTGTCTGCCTCAGTTTCCTCAATTGTAAAATGAGGATGATGATAGCACCTACCTCCCAGGCCTGTGGTGAGGATCAACGGAGAAGAATCATAAAGCATTTAGCACAGTGCCTGGCACACAGTAAGCTCCTTATAAATCTTATTTATTATTATTACTGATGTTTTGCTGTAGTTTTGTGTAAATACCAAAAAGACCGCACCGTCAGAAACAGATAGCAAAGCCATCAGCAGTGTCATACATGAATAGAAAAAGTCACTGAAAATCAAAATGGCAAGGGGCCTTGGAGAACAACTACTCCAGCCCAAGCCTTAGAGAGAAACCTCTCTATAACACCCCAGTTTGCTAGAAGACTTTTGCTCAGATATTTGGACCTCCCAAGGTAACCCATCCATTCTTACATGATTCTAGCTGTTGGGAATTTTTTTTTCCTGACATCAAATCTCCCCCCCCCCCATTCTTACCTTCCGTCTTAGAATATTAAGTAGTGGTTCCAAGGCAGAAGAGTGGTAAGGGCAGGGCATCCAGAGTTAAATGACTTGCCCAGGGTCCCACAGCTAAGAAGTGTCTGATTTGAACCCAGGACCTTCTGTCTCCATCCATTGAGCCACCCTACTTCCCCAAAATTAAATTTCAATTTGCTTTTTTATAACTTCCTATTTCTACTAGTTCTATGTTCAAAGGCCAAGCAGAACAAGTCTCAATTCTCTTCAATATGGCAGTCCTTCAAATGTCTATCACCTCTAAGTCTCTCCCCCTCTGTAGGCTAAACATTCCCACTACTTCGAGCAGTTCTTCATGGAACTGAGAACCATGATCCCTCACTATTTGGATTTTCCTCTCCTCTTATCAACCTCATTCCTAAAATTTGGCACCCAGGCAAGAGAATATTTCAGGCACTGTGCTAATACTGATTAATATTTTTATTCATTTTTGTAGCTAATTGATTTAATTAGGTAACTAGTTAATTAGATACTGAAGATAGCTGAGTGTTAGGACATCATAATTACTAAGCTAGGTCCCAAAGGGATCCTCTGTCTCACCTTGTCCCCTTGCTTTGCCTTGGCAATGGACTATGGATGTAGAACATTGTCAGTTATGTTTTTGCTATGTGATCAGTTTTGTTTTAACTTCTTCTTAACCCTCCATTTTTATTCTTGTTGCAAGTAAGAGACTCTGTGGGAAGGGATAGAAATACACTGAGAAATAAAAACAAGAGATATCAATTTTAAACATTTTAAATAAGGTAAGATGGGATCTCCTAATTGCATGCAATATTTCTGACAAAGTCTAATCAGAGAGAGAAAACCAGGGCTCCAGACGCTGTGCCTCTCTTATTGAAATCTCTTCTAGCTCTGCATCCACGACCCTGTGATAGGAGTTTCTCTTTCACCCTGTTGGCTTATACAGTGGTGTAGATCATGAAACCCTCCAGATCTATCTCAGACAAGGTGGCATCTATTCTTACCTCCCTCCATTGTTTACATATAAAGTGGAGGCTTTGAACCCAAACCCAAGACTTTAATCGACTCTTAATGAATTTTATCTTCTTAGATTTGACCCACTCTTCCAGCAAATCGAGCTACCTCTGAACCCGCCATCCAGTGTTAACTGTCTCTTCCTTGATTGTGACGTCTGAAAATATAATGATTGTAACTGTGGCTTTGTCTGAGTAAATAGCACCATAAGGCCAAGCCCCACAGAAGTCTCCTTCCACACTGTCAGGAAATCATTTATAAGCACTCTCCATGTCTGGCTGTTCAGAGAGTCCTCAGTCTCTGGTGGGAGCAGGGAAGATGGTGGCAGGAGATAAGGAAGTTCTAAGTAACTTACTATGGGGAGGTCCCTCTCTGGCTCCAGTAATTCCTCCACAAATTCACATTTACAGAGCTCTTTAAGGTTTTGCAAAGCACCCTACACAACCTATTTCACATGATCCTCAAGGGAGGTGCCTTTATTATCCTTATTTGACAAATAAGGAAACTGAGGTTAAGGGGCTTACCCTGTAATGCACAGCTACTATTAAGGGTCTGAGGTCAGTTTTAAATCTGATCTTCCTGACTCAAAGTCCAGCAACTTAATACTGATACCACGTGGCCTCTCTTTCATCCTATTCCCAGGAAACATCTTCCTTCAGAGCATCTCCTAGACGCAATAACACCAATATAGTCCTATAGGAAATCTATAAACACAAAGACGGCTAAGGCAGGGCTTCTGACATATGCATCACTTCTTTAGTGGAGCACTGAGGTGAAAAAAGAGGAGAAAGAAGGAGAAGAAGGGAAAATAAGAGAAGAGAGGACGAGAGGAAGGAAATGAAAGGGAGAATGGAGGGGCATGTATATAAGAAAGACAGAGCAGTGAGGAAGGGGGAGGGAGAATAAGAGAGGGGAGGAGAGCTGGGGAAAAGAGAGCTGAAAAGAGAGGAAGGAAGAGAGAAGGAGGCAAGAGAGAGGGAGAGTAGAGGAAGACAGACAGAGAGAGAAGGGAGTGGGGTGGCTTAGGACTTAGGGAACTAGTTAGAAATGTAGTTCGAGCAATGGCTTTGGATTGGGGCTGAGTATTAGCCTCCATATTGAAAGATTTGTATATGAACTTGGCTCCAGCTCTGCAGAAAATAGAGCATTTTGTCTCCAAGAACAATAAGGATTTGTATGCCGTCTCCTCTCATCCCCTTCTGATGACACCCAGCCCTGATTACACCAAACCTGCCAGCAGAACTGCACAGGGAAATCAGCCTTCGTATTTGGCCAGCAGTACAAAGAACAATTGTTTTCTGTAAAATAGAAACGTTTCAAAAGCATGTAGAAGATGGAAGGAAAAGGCTTCTAAAGGAAAGCAAGATGAAATCCTGTCTCCTGTCAGCAGCATCAAAGACCAAAGCCATCTCTCCTCTTCCCACACAGCCTGCCCTCATGCAACCTGTGGCTTCCAAAGCTGAGCATTTCTTCATCTACAAAATGAAGACTATCTGATTGCATTAAAGTTTCCCAGTAAGTTGAGAAAGAGAGAGAGAGAGAGAGAGAGAGAGAGAGAGAGAGAGAGAGAGAGAGAGAGATTTCAAACTGCAAAAAGCAGTCCCCTTCCTTTGAGCCAGCTAAAGGAGAAGTTGGGCTAATAACCACAATGAAAACCACACTCTTTCCACTTCCACGTCCAGGGCTGGATTGGTTTGGTAGGTCTGGCAAGAAGGACCATGACTTTTTCCCCTGAACCATACCAACTTGTGGATTTTTTCTAGGGTGGAGAGCCCTCGGTACCCAGGTCATACATCCCTTTTCTGACAAGGCCTTTATCTCTTACAGCTAGCCTGATTCGTCGCTATTGATATCATGTCATGTATTTTAACCCAAAAAAGCACAAAGTCATTTTGGCTCCCATTTCAAGT
Source organism: Gracilinanus agilis (assembly GCF_016433145.1). NCBI lineage: Eukaryota > Metazoa > Chordata > Mammalia > Didelphimorphia > Didelphidae > Gracilinanus > Gracilinanus agilis. Next base: position 2,103,420 of record NC_058135.1, on the reverse strand, counting down.
AAACCCAAGAACAAAACGACCCACCCTCGGTATAGGATATCCACTGACCCCTTCTAACCTTCCCCCTCATTAGCCTTTCCACTCTGATTTAGAGCCGGGGATGGAAAAATCTGCCTATTCCAAAAATGACAGACCTAAAAAAAAATGGAAAATTCTGGTAATATCGCCAAGCCCTTGAATGGCTTAATGATTTTGAGCCAACTCTGCCTGGGAAACCATCAGAGCTTTAAGAGAACCATTCTCCTGGATAATGATTGGCCCCATCACAAGTGGTCACTGAAGAAGTAAATGTATGCCTTCAGTATCTGAGCTGCCCCCAACTCCTTTACCTTCCATGCCATACAAAGGTCTCTCTCTGGAAGAACAGTGAATAAGAATCATACTTTTCTAGCTCGTTTTTTTTTAATTCTGAATTAAACAAACCTGAAATAAAATTGGTATTTCTATTATGTACAAATTTCTTGTTAAAGTATAGGCAACATGTAGTTTTCAAAGCTATCCTACTTGCCTGTGGTTCTTTCTGGACTTTCTTTTATTCTATGCGTTTTATATCATTTTCTTTTTCTTTATTTTGTTGGCTACTATAGCCTCACACTCTACTTCTCATACCCCAAAAACTGGGGGGGAAGAAAAGGAGAAAAAAATTCAAATTTTCATACCAGCTCTAGAAATATGTCTTTTATTGCACTTTGAGTCCATCCCCCATCAACAGGAAGTTAAGTAGCAGGCTTCCTCATAATGTCTTCTTAAGTTGGGGTTGGGACTTTATTTGTAGCACAACCTCTAGGGTGACTCTCCCAATGCCCATTGAAACCAAAAGCCTGGGTGCCCAGAGGGCAGCTCTTACAAGTTATTTGTGCCTGATTTGTGGGAGAGCCCTCTGAGGTTATATTGGTCTATCACTCTTTGCAGATGATATGATGGTCTACTTAAAAAATCCTAGAGAATCAACTAAAAAGCTAGTGGAAATAATCAACAACTTTAGCAAAGTTGCATGATACAAAATAAATGCACATAAATCATCAGCATTTCTATATATTTCCAACACATCACAGCAGCAAGAGTTAGAAAGAGAAACACCATTTAAAATCACCCTATACAATATAAAATACTTAGGAATCTATCTACCAAAACAAACACGGGAATTATATGAACATAACTACAAAACACTTTCCAAACAATTAAAACTAGATCTAAACAATTGGAAAAACATTGATTGCTCATGGGTAGGATGAGCTAACATAATAAAAATGACCATTCTACCCAAATTAATTTACCTATTTAGTGCCATAGCTATCAAACTACCAAAAAACTTTTTTACTGAATTAGAAAAAACTATAACAAAGTTCATTTGGAAGAACAAAAGATCAAGAATATCAGAGGAAATAATGGAAAAAAAAACGTGAAGGAAGGGGGCCTAGCAGTACCAGATATTAAACTGTACTATAAAGCAGCAGTCATCAAAACAATATGGTACTGGCTAAGAGATAGAGAGGAGGATCAGTGGAATAGACTTGGGGTAAATGACGTCAGCAAGACAGTGTATGATAAACCCAAAGAGCCCAACTTTTGGGACAAAAATCCACTATTTGACAAAAACTGTTGGGAAAATTGGAAAACAATATAGGAGAGATGTAATGGAGGGTTGCAGCAAAAGCTCTTGATTTTGCAAACCAACTGTAGCAGCCCTGACAGTTGGAAAGAATGGAATGTTGACCCAGGCCTCATGGCAAAATGGTTGGAGCCTGGGGGTATAAATATTCCTGCAGAACCAACTGAGGGGCCTTTTGCTTTTAGGGCATTTTAGGCTTTGCCTGATTTCCCTTGACCTCTCCCTTGACATCCTGCTATTCCCTGGATTTCCCCATAGGGCCCTGGGAGGAGGGTATTTTGGTGGGTGGATATCTTGGGAATTAGCTTCTATAGATAGGCCGGGACATTCTAAAACCAAGCTTTCACCTTATCTTGTATTCTGATAAACCTTATTACCTCAGGACAGTGAAATTATCTCTGACTGAGGGAGGCCGCCTCCCTCAGTATGACCCCATCTTCTGTGACCCTCCCCCAGCACCAGCTTCTCCCTTAGCTACAGTTACCAGACCTCAACCCCTTTTCCCCTCAGCTTAGGCTTTAACAAACCCCTTTGGCATTTATACAAAGACTTTCTGGTGAATCATTGTACTAGGGAAAAGGTTGAAGAGGGAAGAAATAACTTTCTTTTTATTTCTTGAGGTTTAAACCAGGCATCCATCTTGGGCAGGAGGGGATTAGCTTCCTCTTCCTATACACTGGGATTTGTTCTCCAGAAGGGAAGGGCTCTTTACTCCTCCTCTCCAGGGAGCTTAGAATAACAGCAGGAGGCTGAATAAACCTTCAGCCAGGCTTCTCACAATTTCTGGCTGACCTAAGTTGCTCTGTATTAAGAGATAGCCTTCCTTGCTTGAAGACCAAGCTGATACAACCCAGTGCCCTCAAGTACAAGCCTTATTGATTAGCAGCCCTTCATATATTTCCCTTTTATTCCATAACATAGATTAGGTTTAGATCAACATCTTACACCCTACACCAAGATAAATTCAGAATGGATGAATGACTTGAATATAAAGAAGGAAACTATAAGAAAATTAGGTGAACATAGAATAATATACCTGTCAGATCTATGGGAAAGGGAAGATTTTAAAACCAAGCAAGAGTTAGAAAAAATTACAAAATGTAAAATAAATAATTTTGATTATATTAAATTAAAAAGGTTTTGTACAAACAAAAACAACGCAACCAAAATCAGAAGGAAAACAACAAACTGAGAAAAAAATCTTTGTAACAAAAAACTCTGACAGAGGTCTAATTACTCAAATGTACAAGGAGCTAAATCAATCGAATAAAAAAATCAAGCCATTCCCCAATTGATAAATGAGCAAGAGACATGAATAGGCAATTTTCAGGCAAAGAAATCAAAAGTATCAATAAGCACATGAGAAAGTGTTCTAAATCTCTAATAATTAGAGAAATGCAAATCAAAACAACTCTGAGGTATCACCTCACACCTAGCAGAATGGTTAAAATGAAAGAAGGGGAGAGTAATGAATGTTGGAGGGGACGTGGCAAAATTGGGACATTAATGCATTGCTGGTGGAGTTGTGAACTGATCTAACCATTCTGGATGGTAATTTGGAACTATGCTCAAAGGGCTATAAGACTGCCTGCCCTTTGATCCAGCCATAGCATTGCTGGGTTTGTACCCCAAAGAGATCATAGATAAACAGACTTGTGCAAAGATATTTATAGCTGCGCTTTTTGTGGTGGCAAAAAACTGGAAAGGAAGGGTATGCCCTTCAATTGGGGAATGGCTGAACAAACTGTGGTATATGCTGGATATGAAATACTATTGTCATTTTCTTTTCTATCATTTTTGCCAATCTGATGGGTATGAGGTAGGGTCTCAGAGTTTCATTTCTAATTATTAGTGATTTGAGGTACTTTATGTATCATTTGTTGATAATGTGGATGTCTCTTTTTTTTAACTGTTTTCTATACTTTGACCATTTATCGGCCTGCAGAATGGCTCTTGTAATTATACATTTGAATAATGTCTTTATTGATCTCTGATATGAGACCTTCATCAGAGAATTTGCTACCAAGACTTTTTCCCACAGTTATCTGTTTCTCATTTACTTTTAACTGCATTTGTTTTATTTGTGCAAAAACTATTTATTTTATTGTAGCCCAGGCTTTTCTTTGAGTATGCCTAGTTTGTCTAGTGTGGTTAAGGACACCCTCCTTTGATTGACCCTTTGCCCCCATCCTTCAAATAGTTTTTTTATTCTTTTTAGTTTGGAAACCACTAGCTGCTATATCCAATAGTTACAGCATAAACTAAATAAGAAAGTGGGAAGGAACTCGTCTTCTTCTGTTTACCTCTCCACTGTTTACTACATATCCAAGAAATGGGTCTGGGAGTGCTTTTTTCTCTTCTGTGCTATTTGTTCTCAGTTTCAGGTGCCAGAAATGACACTAACAATACTCAAGTGTTCAAAACACAAGCATTAGGCTTTTGAGGTTAGTCGAACCATCTTATCTACAATTCTTGCTCCTAGCTTGCAATGGCTCACTCCCAGTTCAGTGACGAATCATCTCCAGTACCTGAAGCCAAAGAGAATAAACAGAGAAAAGAAACAAACATCCCTCTATCCATTTCTAAAGAGAAATTGTAAAGATGCATGTAGCCAATCAAAGTAAGTTATCCCAAACCACATGATAAGGAATACAGCAAGGTCCACATTAGATAAACAAGGCATTCTCGAAGGATTCAAGTCTCTATTTATGCAACCAGAATTATCCATTTTCTATGATCCTCTCTGACCCTTATTTGGCAATGAACTCTTTCCCTGTCCTTAGTTGCCAAAGATGCTTTCTTCTTTGTTCTTCTCATTTGTTTATCATGCAACCATTTATCTCTAAATCACATATTTATTTGGAGCTTTACTTAGTAAGTGGTGTGAGACAATGTTCTCAGCCTAAATGTGCCCAACTGCTTTCCAATTTTCCCCAAAGACTTTGACACATAAGAGTTCTTACAGCTATGGCCAAGGTCCTTCAGTTTATCAAACACTATGCTTCAATATTCCTTTATATCTTTTACGTTGCAGTACTAGTCTATTCCACAGATCAATCCCTTTACATTTTAATAAGTAGTAAATAATTTCGTGGATTATTGCTATACTGTTATTGCAATCTAGTTTGAAAAGTAGTTCTGTTAGGCTTCCCATTTCTCATTAGTGCCCTTGAGATTCTTGACCTTGCATTTATTTGAATGAATTTGGTTATTACTTTTTTCTAGTTCCATAAAGTGATCCTTTAGTAATTTTTGAATGGCAACAGAAAGGCAAATTAACTTAGGGAGTATTATTATTTTTATTATATTAACATTATCTACCTATTAGTAATTATTTAGATAAATCTTTCTGTAAAGTGTTTTGTGTTGTATTTTTAAAAGTCTTCTCCCTTGGCAGATATACTCTCAAGTATTTAATGCATTTTATAGTGATGTCAAATGGAATTTTCTTCTCTGTATGTTTTGTTGGCAATATCCAAAAATGCTAATGATTTATGTGAATTCATTTTATATCTCGTATTAATAATGTTGATTACCTTAATTGACTCTTTTGATTTCTTTAGATAAACCATCATATAATCTGCAAAAAAAGCAAAATATTCTATTTCTCCTTTGCCTGAGATTATTCCTTTGATTTCTTTTTCTTGCCTTTTTCCTCTTAGCTACCTACCATTTCTAACATTGTTAGAAAATATTGTATTCTGAACTTACTGGAAAGGATTCTGGCATTTCTTCAATTGATATTAAGTTTACTCTGTTAAATAAATATTATTTATTACATTAAGGAATGTTGACATAATCTTATGCTTTCTTCTTTGGTGTTGTTAGCTTTGGTTGAGTACTATATAGAGTAGGTGTTTAATTCATGTCTGTCAAATTAAGGAATGGGGGACAGGTTGTGATTTCAATGGAACAGGGAACTCCCGGGTAAGAGATTTCCTCTATCAATGCAAGTCAGCATCTTCTCTGCCATTTATAGTATTAGGAAATGGACTAGAACTCAAAGTAGTTGATCATGGTCATCTAGTCAATATGTCAGAGGCAGGACTTGAATTCAGCTTGTTTTGTCTCTGAATCTGTTCTCCATTCACCATGCTATGTGGCCTCTGGTTTTTAAATTGAATAAATCCTGGTTCTTCTTTAAAGTGCTGGTAGATTAAATGCACCCAAATGAGATGAGGATACAAAGCTTTAGAGCCAAAGGAGGGCAATAAAAATAATGGGGCATGGTGTCATTTTAAAATGTATATCATCTATTAAAATGTATTTCATCATTCCATTCAGTGTGACCCTGGACAAGTCACTTGACCCCCATTGCCCACCCTTACCACTCTTCCACCTATGAGCCAATATTCAGAAGTTAAGGATTTAAAAAAAATAAAATAAAATGTATTTCATCTAGGTCTTAACCACTTAACTGTTTTGTCTAAAACAATACTTGGCAATATGGCAAGTTTACAGAACACCAGAGATAGAAGTAATGGGGTGCTAGAAAATTTTTAACAACCATCTCTCCAAAAAAAAGAGATACACAAGATATATTTTTTAATTTAGTCTGCATTAAGATTTTTAATTCTAGAAAACTTAAACCTAGAAAGCACCAAATCAAACCCTGATTTGTAGTATCTGCTGATTTCTGAGGTATAAATGCTCACAATGAAAATTTAACAACTGGCTCTCCAAAGACCTGGTATGAGCTAACACCAGCATGGCTCTCAAAGGAAAGGCTTCGGAATTCCATCCATGGCATGTGGCCATCCAATCTCCTCTTTAAAAAAAAAAAACCCTCACCTTCCATCTTGGAGTCAATACTGTGTATTGGCTCCAGGCAGAAGAGTGGTAAGGGTAGGCAATGGGGGTCAAGTGACTTGCCCAGGGTCACACAGCTGGGAAGTGTCTGAGGCCAGATTTGAACCTAGGACCTCCTGTCTCTAGGTCTGGTTCTCAATCCACTGAGCTACCCAGCTGCCCCCACATCCAAACTCCTCTTAAGAGGTCACCAGGGAGACAGACCCCACTACCCCCTAGCACTACACACTCATGGCACATTTTTGGACAGCTCTTTTTCCTTTATGCTAAGTCAAGTGCTGTTTCTCTGGCTACAAAACACTTTGTAAACTTAAAAAAAAACAACACTGTATTAAGTTTGGCTGACATTTATATAGTCCAATAAGATTAACAAAGTATTTTATGTGTACTATTTTATTTCTAATCATAATAATTACAGTGATTATACATAATTACTACCATCATCACCATTCTTCCCTCTACCTTTGTGATTGTGAAAACTATGCATTTATCTTTCTTATTTCCTTTAGTGATAATGATAAGGACCAGATCCAGGATTTTAATACAATAGGGAACTCCCAGGTGAGGAAATCCCCTCTCTCAATGCAGTTCAGCACTTTCTCTGCAATTTATAGTCATAGAGAGCTGCCTAGAGGACAGCAGGGGTAGGTGACCTGCCCACAATCACCAACAGAGGCAACATTTGAATAGAGTCCTTCCTCCCAATCCAGCCCTCTCTCCACATTCAGTGTTTCTCAGTATCTGGAACATGGACATATATTTTAATGCATGGCTTTTCCCAAAAGTCTTAGTGTAGATTTAAGCCTTAATCATTAAATAATTGAGCTTCTCCATAACTATAACATGTTTGCTTGCCCTTCTCTGATGCCAGGACAGAAAGGAACCATCATTGTTCTGTGATCCAAAGAGCTCTCACTATAAAAATAAACCAAGAGAACTGGCAGCTTGATAAAAATGTGATAAAGGAGGAGCTGATGAAGTCGATCTTGTCATATAACCAAGGAAATAAGAAAGCCCCTTTCATAGAATGCTTGGTCACCTCACGATATATATGTGCAAAAAGGCCACCATGAAAATCATCAGAGATTATACATCTGCATCCTTTGCGTAGGATTGAGAGGCACCGAGGAATTCACAGAAAACTTGGCCAAGGTCCCACAAACTGTTTTTTGTTTTGTTTTGTTTTGTTCTGTTTTTAAGGTAGAAAAAGGAGAGGATAGTAAGCAATATGGCAAGGAGCACAATTTGAGAAGAATTGAATGAATGAGGGAGGTCCCAGAATGTAGATTGTGCTGAAAAGTCACACCTCGATAGCACAAATACTTTTTTAGAGAACAAAGTGTTGAGCAAGGCAAGCATTGAATCGAACACACCATTTGGTCAATAAATACTTATTAAACATCTACTATGTGCCTGAGGGATATAAAAAGAGGCAAAAGATAGCTCCTCCTGTCAAGGAGTTCACAGTTTAATGGGGTAACAAACATATAAGCAAATCTCTACAAAGAAGCTGTGTACAAGATGAAAAACAAATAATGCAGAGAAGTTGGGTATTAGAATTAAGAGAGCCTGGGAAAGGCTTCCTATGAAAGAAAGGAGCTTCGTTAAGACATTAAGGAACGCAGGGAAGTCAGGAGGGCTAATGAGGAGGGAGAACATTTCATTCATGAGAAACATCCAGGGAAAATACCTGGAGCCTTGAAGTGGGAGTCTTACTTGAGGAACAGCAAAGACAATGTCACCGGCTTGAAAGGGTACATTGTGGTGTTTGAGTGTCAGAAGCCTGGAAGGGTAAGGGAGTTTAGGTTAAGGCTCTGAACACAAGACAAAGGATTATATATTTTATTCTGGAGGTCATAGGCAGTCCCTAGATTTTACTGAGTGGGAAAGTGACATGGTTGAATCTGTACTTTAGGAAAATGACTTTAATGGCCAAGTGGAAGATGGACCAGAGTGGGGAGAAACTTGGAGTAAGCATCAGAAAAGGAGTCCAAAGAATCTATTTTGAAAAGGCTAAAAGAAAAGAGTCATTACTGATATAAAACTCCTCTTTAAATCAATTGTACGCAGACCATCAACTTGTAAAAGAAAAGATCAGGATTTGGGTTTTAAAATAACTAGAAGGAAATGAATGAAAAATACAGATGGCATGCAACTGGAGAAGCACTCAGTTTTGACCTATAATATTCAAGACACTGATCATGAAAAATGACAGAAAAATGATACTCATTTTACTGAGAAACTTAACTAATGTAAATAAATTGCCATGATAAGGAGACTAAAAGAGCCCCAAAAGTGCCTTAATGAGTAAACATTTGACCTACTTGCTAAATGGAAAGAGATGAAAGCAACACAAGTTTAGAATACAAATTGCTGCTATTTATAAGGCTCTTACAAAGAAAATCAATGGAAAATGATGAGCAGTAATGCTTCATGAAAGAGAATGATTTTTTAAAAAGAGGGGGACAGTAGAAAAAACTTGGGTGAGTTGATGCAAACAGATACTTCCTGAAAAGATGTTCATATAAAAGCTCCTAGTCAAGTCCAAGTCCCCTGAGAAACACTTCAAGAAAAACCAGATGAAAAGATTTTATAAGACTAAACAGGAACATCAATGAGCTTCTCCCTCAATCCCAGGATTGGACAGAAAAAGAAGAGGACCCAGTTCCGATAGTCACTTCTGTCAAAGGGCTGAGCTACAAAATGGGGCCTGAAGTCAATGTATCCTCTGGTCAAGAACAATTTAGGTGCACCAGTTCAGGGTGCCCAAAGCTTCAATTTTACAATGGGTTACTGCTAAGAGGAGTAGAAGCCAACATGCATACTGTGGCACTCCAAGAGATAGAGCTTGACCCTGTTATATTGTTCACCCTTCATTTTTTAAAAGCACTGGTGACATCACAGATGATATCTTCATTTGGTTGTGAATTACATTTAAGTGAATCAGCCTCATTCTCTCTTCCAGAGTCATTGAAGGCCAGAAGCAAAATGAAAGTCAAGATATCTGGTGGTGGCCCAGGATGCACTGGATGACCTTGGCCTTTTCAATGTCTGACCAAATTCTAGGCTCGCCAAAGTACCTCCTACCCCACCTTCATGGCTGTTGGAACAAATTGTTCTTATCTGCCCAGTCCACCAGGGGAAGTCTTCATATCCCTGGAGTAGACTCCCTCCCCCCAAAATCAGGAACCAGTCTGAAAAGAATGTTCCTATAATGTCTCACTTTTGTCTTCTTCACTTATGAAGATGTGGGCTGTTTAGGCTGCTTTGAGAATATATTTTGAGAATTACACTTTAAATTGGCTCATCTGTTGTTTCCTCTCAGGAGAATATAAGGTCACTGAGGGCAGGAACATGGTGTCAGCATCTTCTGGGTATTTAATACATGCTTAGACAGTAATTAATCTCAAAAGAACAGGAGAGAACAGAACCAGAAGAGTAAACGGAATTCATTCAATAACAACAGAAATGAAAGCCACAGTAAAAGGCAGCAGAATTCAGAATGAATTTAATCAGAAATTAAATGGCCAATTTGGCTCCAGGAGTCAAAGGATGACACAATCATTCAGATAATGAACTGTCCCTCCTCTCCCTAGTGGGGGTGGACTATGGGGACAGAATGCCATATACACTGTCAGATGCAAACCCTGTATGGGCAGATTTTGCCTGATTGTTTTTCCTTTGTTCTAAGGGGTCTTGGCTTGACTGTGGTATCTATTAGTCAGTCAACTGCCATTTATTAAGTGTCTGCTATGAACCAGGTACTTTGCATCCATTAAAGACATCATTTTAAAAATGATTTTTAAAAACAGAAAAAATAATGATAAAGCTATAAAGTTGTTTGTGCTTTAGGAAGAGGGAGTTGGTAAGATGCTGGAGAAATCAGAGGTATACTGGGGTAGAGAGAGTCACACAAATTTTCCCTGAGAGTTTTGAGCTATTGTGATTGTACTGCTAACTTTTCATTTGGTATAAATGCCATAAAACACTGGAGGAGAAGACCACGTGGACCAATTACGTTGCCACGTAGGATAAAGAGAGCTAATTATCTTGTGCTCACACAAATTGCCAGAAGCGGTTGTCATACATTTTGTTAAGTGCAATCAAGGTTTGCACAGGTTATGTATTATGAGGATGGGGATGGGGAAAATCCCCGGGCTCCTTCCAGTGGCTCGGCACATGGGCTGTGTGAGGACCATAAAGCCATCTCTCTATAGACCACTAACCCATGGTTCTTTTGGGGGAAGGGGGACACTTCCTGGTAGTTTTCCCACAAGGATGCGGGTGATCCAACTTCCCCTCACCCCTACAGAAACGGCGAACCTTGGGCGCATGGACACTAACTTTTGCCTCGATGAGCCTAACCCTGAGATTGAGGCTCTTTCCACTGTGTCCATATTGCTTTGCCTGACCAGAGTGAGCAAACACTAATGCTGAGGTGGACATACTTGGCGATATTCCAGAGGTTCAGCAGTGGCGGGGAGGGTGGGGAGGGGAAGGGAAGGGAAGGAAAGAGCAGGGGAGAGGACAGAAACAGAAGCTCGAAACATTCCCAATGGGCTTTTCAACTGGGAAAAGGAAAGCTAGCTCCCCCAGCCCAGGGCTTTTTGTGTCACAGTGAGGTGAGCGAATAGAAAGGAGGATTCTGCAAACAATGTGAGTGCTGCTGCACCTAGGGAAGAAGCATCCCTGCAGAGGCGGGCTGGGGGAGCCCATTCCTACGTCGCCTGTGCCACCTAGTGTTTGCAGACAAGTGCTCCGAGACAGACAGACACCGAGAGCCCCCCAGCCCTCCAGCTCCCGGCCTGGCTAGGCTACCCGCTTCCCAGCAGGCAGGCGAACAAAGAAGCCAACCTTGGGCTCCAAGAGGCCGGGTGATGGGCTTAGGAAGGAGCTCCAAGGAAGAGCCCGCTAATGACAGGGGAAGGGCGGGGGAAGGAGGCGCTTTCAACTCCAGTTTTAAGGCTTCGTGGCTCCCACATGTGAAAATAACACATCATAATAGAACCATTGAGTCTCATTAGACTCATGTGCTGCCTAATAGAAGGAGAATTGGGTTCGGCCTCTGCACATCTGGAGAGGGGAAAGGCAGAGGGAAAGGATGAGCAGAACAGGACTCCTCGCTCGCGCTCAGTTCCACATTCTTTTACCCCTTTTGTGGTCTGGCTGCCGTCCCCGCGCTGGTCATCATGCCCACTGTTAACAGGAGCTACTGGATCGCTCGGAGAGCGCCGTCCCGAGAGGCTGCAGGCCTGAATGTGAACAAAACGAAGGGGCTGTCCCTTCCCGACCTCCTCGGCTAGAGAGTCTTTCCTCGGGGCGCCCATCCATCAGGCGGGACATGGCTTGACATAGCAACATCTGGAAATCTGCTTCTCCGACTGTGGTTGGAATTCTTGCTTGGAGCAGCAGCTGGAAGCACAGCGCAGAACCCAAGAGAAGCCTGGGGGGAGACGGGCCACAGGGCTGCTCTCTGTTTAATGTAGCTGAAACGGGGACGGGGGTGGGGGGTGGGGGGGAGAGGGAGAAAGCACAAAGCCGAGGGGCAGCAGGGGAAGGATCCCTGACCCACACGTCTGGGACCGAACAGGGTGGGCTTGCCCAGAGGCAGCCAATGGGAGGGGGGGGCCTCATAAAACCAGGAGCCGGTCCGAAAAGAATGTTCCTCTAATGTCTCGCTTCCGGCTCCTGCGCTCACCGAGACCCTAAGCTGCTCTGAGAGATTTTGAGAACTACACTTGAACTGGCTCATCTGGTAGAAGCCAAGGTCACGGAGGGCATGAACTCCTCCTCTCCTCTCCTCTCCTCTCCTCTCCTCTCCTCACCTGAAACTCAGAAAAGAAAGGAAGCAGTTGTGTTTGGTTTTGTTTTCTAGGTGTGAAGGATGATGACAGTAAAAACATATGTTCTTTGAGTCCTTGAAATATAAATAAACATTTTAAAAATAAGTCTTTGTAAGAACTTCCTATGTGTCCAATAGTAGACTAAGTGCTTTACAAAGATCATTTTTTTTAGATTTTTAAATTTTTTATTGATTAATTTAGAATATTTTTCCATGTTTACATGATACACTTTCTTTCCCTCCCCTCCTCCGTCCCCTCCTCCCTCCCCCTCCCAGAGCCAACAATGTGTATCATTGTTCAAATGTGTATCATTGTTCAAAATCTATTTCCATATCATTAACATTTGCATTAGAGTGATCATTCAGAGTCAACATCCCCAATCATATACCCATTGAACTCTGTGATCAATTGAACCGTGTGACTGGCCCAGGGTCATACAAATTGGAAGTGTTTGAGACCAGAGTTGAACTCAATTCTCCCCAACTCCAGGTCTGGCCGGTACTCTATCCACTGTTCTACCTAGCTGCTCCTGAACATGAGAGTTCTTAAAGTCACTTTCCTAGAAAGGATAATGAAGGTGAATAAAAATAGAGACACAATCCTGTAAGGACTGTGTCAGGAGCACTAAAGCTCCACATAAGTGAAGGCTGGCTGTGAATATCTGGAACAGCAACAGCAACCAAAAAGAGCTAATTTAACTCAGCCAGGAGTGGAGAAAAGATCAAGGAAGAGCTAGGAAACTTGGTTCGTATGGATGGTACTCTGATAAAGGATGACCAAAGGAAGTTGGAACTTCTCTAAAACAACTTTTCCCTTCCCTTCCCCTCTTTCCCCAGCCCAGGTCAGCTAAGCCTCAATCAAGATGTTGGGTAGGAGCAGCCACCAGTAGCACAGGAGAGGTCTTCTTTCTGAGCCTTCCTATCAATGACTACTTTTCCTTCTCTACTCTTAACTGATCACTCCCATCCTCAACCTCTTGTTCTAGAATATCCTAGAATATCCACTTCCTGCTTCCCAGTGGTGAAATCCTGAACCTTCCTAATCTCCACCACCACCCAATAAAATAGATATGGTTGTCCATGCCATTTGGATGAGCCAGCCATCACCATCTGCAATCCTACTGGTGAGATGGAGGACAGCCAAGTCCTATCATCCTTCTGCTAGAACCTATTGATCCCAAGGCACTGACTCTTGACTTGCAAAGGACTCTTCTTGTCTGGTCAGCTAACCCACCCTCGTGTTCGGGATCTTTTCATCCCCTCTAAAGCCAAATCATCATATATGTTGGTTCTTCAATTAGAATATGAGCTCATTAAGAGGAGGGTCTACTCTGCTCTTTCTATTTGTTTCTTTAGCAGTTAATATAATGTTTGGCACATCATTATTCATTCATTCATTCATGGTCAACTCTTATTTGGATTTTCTCTACCAGAGAAAACAATTTTTAGACTATCAACCAACAAACACTTCATTAACACTGCATTAATCTGCTGGGCCCTGTGCTAAGAACAAAAGATCCAAAAAGAGGCAAAAGATAGTCCCTACTCTCAAAAAGCTTACAATCTAATGGGGAAGATGATCTGTAACCCAAGTTATAGACAAGATAAATAGGAATTAACAAATGGGAAGCTTTGAAATGAACAGGGGCTGGGGAAGACTTCCTATACAGGGTCAAATTTTACCTGGGACTGTAAGAAAGCCAAGGAGATCATCAGTGGGAACAAAGAAAGAAAGAGGGAAATAAAAAATATTTTACAAGGAGTTGAAGCTAAACATTGCCCCTTTCATTTTCATAAACATTCATGAATGAAGAATTTCCAGGATGGGCAGTTCATAAGATTATGGGTCAGTGGATAGAGTGTTAGACCTAGAGATGGGAGGTTTTAGGTTCAAATCTGGCCTCAGAACACTTCCTAGGAGAGTAACCCTAGGCAAGTCTCTTAATTCCATTTGCCTAGCCTTGGTACCAATACTTAGGATCAATTCTAAGACAGAAAGTGAGAATTAAAAAAAAAGAAAAGATTATGTTGGCTTTCCTTTATGTTCACTGTCCATGGCTGCCTCTGATTAGAAGATTTGGTGAAATTCTCAGATCCTGAGTGACTGGTCAGCCTTTGACCATGAGCCATCTTGTTCATTGCTTAAACTTCACCCACTATTTCTAGATAGGCCTGAGGCAAGACTTCCAGGTAGGAGAGAACCAGGTTCAATTCCCCTATAAAACATCCCATCAAAGAATTAAATGGCCCCAGAAAAAAACAGAAGGAAATGCCAAGATGGCACAAGAACGTGACCAGGAGCCTGTGGGTATGGTGAGCAGATGGCCCAAAGGGCCTGAAGCCAGACCAGAATTAAGTAAACAGGGCTTGAACCCAGCAGCCTCTTGGACTTGGATTGTCAAAGCCTCACCACAGGGCAAAGGTAGCTCCTGGCCCTGCACAGAGACCAAGACAGCTCCTCCCCAGATGGTGTTGGCACATCTCCAAGCCCTCTAAGAGACCTAAAACTAGCCTCTTCAATATCCTGTCATAGGCACTGATGGAGAGCAAGCTAGTTCTGGTCAGGGGACCTCCCAGGGAAGAAGAGAGGTCCATGGGAGAGTGAAAGAGACTCTAGTGGCCCTGAAAATATAAGAATGCCAGAGACAGCTAAAAACAATAGAAGATGGGAATTAGTCACTGGAAGGTGAATTCAAATCTGACCTCGAATGCTTGGTTGTGTGACTCAGTGCAAGTCATTTACCTACTACCTGCCTCAGCTTCCTTATCTATAAAATAGAATGAATAATAACACCTACATCCCAGGGTGCTTGGGAGGATAAAATAAGACAGCATGTATAAAGTGCTTTGTAACCCTTAAAGCAGTACATAAATGCTTGCTGCTCTTCCTACTCATATCATTATATCTCCAATATCAGGATCCAGAGTTTTTCAGGGCCACACAAGAGGACAAGTCCAGCTCACGGCCAGCTGGTCCATGCTCTGAGGGAAGAAGGCAGAGATTTAGCTGCAAAGACAGGGATGGAGCCAAGGACTGGGGAGAAGGTGGAGACCTGTCCTAGCTGCCCCATTCACAACTGCAGCAGGGGCAGCCACAGGGCGTCTAGCAAGGACCTTCTCACCCCAGCCAAGATGGCCGTAGGAGAGACTGCCTGGCCATGGTACAACATCTTCATCCAGGAACTGAGGCTAAAAGCATGAGTAAACAGAATCAGCCTCCAAATACAATCAGAAATATTGGGGGTGGGGGAAGAAACCCAAGTGGTCAACCTGGAATAAGAGAGTAACTCTGCCCTAAGTACAAATAGACGCTGAGAGGAAAAAATGACTTGGCCAAGACCGCAACAGGGGATGGAAGAAATAAAGCAAGAGTTTTTTAAAGATGAAATTAGAGCTCTTGAAGAAAAAATCAGGAAAATAATAAATAGCTTACAATTGAATATGGAAAGCATGAGCCAAACAGTGTACTCCCTGAAAAACAGAATTAAGCAAA
Organism: Gracilinanus agilis; assembly: GCF_016433145.1. Taxonomy (NCBI): domain Eukaryota; kingdom Metazoa; phylum Chordata; class Mammalia; order Didelphimorphia; family Didelphidae; genus Gracilinanus; species Gracilinanus agilis. Next base: position 2,087,664 of record NC_058135.1, on the reverse strand, counting down.
ATCTAAAAACTAAATATGACAAGTAACATTAGGGCAAATTCAAGAGAATGAGGAATTCAAAGAGCATATATCTTGTTATTATTGTTGGGGCAGCATGAATAGAATACTAGATCTGGAGTCAGGAAGACCTGAGTTCAAATCCAATCTCAGACATTTACTAGATGTGTGACCTTGCATAAGTCACTTAACCCTGTTTAACTCAGTCTCCTAATATGTAAAATGAGTTAGAGAAGGAAATGGCAAACTACTCCAGTATCTTTGCCAAGAAATAGAATTCGACAGGACTGAAATGAATAATTCAGTAAAACCATAAGATCTGATGACTCCAGATTGGCAGATGTGAAACTTAAAAGGAAATTTGAAGCCACCTTGTCTGAAGCCTTTGTTTTTTAGGTGAAGAAATAAGACTCCTAGGGAGGTTAAGTGACTTGTCCAAGGTCACATATGGAGTAAGTACCATACCACATGAAGAACCTGGAAGGAATTAAGGGTGTGCTGATTAATCTATTGATCTGTTGGTCTGACTCCCTCTTCCCCAAATCTTAATCACCCAGATCTAGCCATAAACTCCATTATCTTCAAGTATAAAAGCTGATCTACTTGCTAATAATATTTAGAAAATTTAATGAATGGACTTTCAGAAATGTTTCCCTACCCACTCCTAGGAAACAGACAATTCCTTGTGAACCATAATGGCCAGGCTCATATTTTCCTTCCAGCAGAGAGATAGCTTTCACTTGGAGAATTTTAATAAAAAATGAAACAAAGGAAAATGCAATTGGGGAGAAGAACATCTTCACAATTAATCCTTATTTTATTCCTGCTTTATGAGTCGGCTTCATTCCTTTAGTCATAAAATGTGATACCAGAAACATAAAGGTTTATTTTGAAAGTAGCCTGAAGCTCATTAACAGAATGTGGTTCAGGGTTTTACAGCTTCAAGGACCTGCCTAAATTCTACTTGTTGGTGTCATTCCTCAAATATGTGAACATGAATGTCTGTCTATTGTCTTTGAGAAAAGTTTAAGCCGAGCCACAAAGGAGACCTCAGCCAAGAAGCTGTCCTCTACTGAACTAATCATCCCAGCCAGTATTCCCCCATTTTAGATGGGGCAAATCCTTTTTTACTCTTTTCTAGGGAATAAGAAGGGAAGCTTTTGGTCTTTTTTTTTGGAAGAGCCCATCACAATGGCAGTGAGACGATGAAGAATCTGGATTTGGAACTAGGAGATGTCCATTCACATCTTGTCTCTGCCCCTTACTAACTTTGGGATCTTGTCTAGTCTCTTAACCACTTTGGGCCTCCACTTTCTCCTGGGTACGCATACATCTAAGGTCCCTTTCAGCCCTAAATCTGAAATTCTAAATGCCTACAAGCAGCAGGTCCTCCCTGCTTACCGATGCTACACTCCCTGCACTCCCACCTGGCTTTTCGCTCAGAAATGGAGGTTAGCAATTCTGAAACCTTGGATCACCTCTAATCCAACCTGTATCTGGAAGTCTTCAACCTCCCCAACAAGAGGGGAATCGAGGAGCTCCAAGGCTAAGATTCCACCCTGCCTTCTCAGAGACGGACCATCATGTACTCTGCACTACATTGTTGTTCGGATAAAGATGGCATGTTGTGCCTAGCATGGTCACACACAACTGTAATATCCAAGGTGGATGGATCACTGGAGCTCAGGAATGGAAGGCTACCAGGTCCCCACTGTACCCATACCCAATTCCCTTTCCAATGCAATTCAAGAAAGTCTTACTCTCCTCTTATCCTCATATACCACATTCATCCACACCTTTGCCCATGTACTTCCTTTTCTTTTTCCTTTTTAGGCAAATAGGGTTAAGTGACTTGTCCAGAGTCACACAGCTAATAAGTACCTGAGGCCAAGTTTGAACTCATGAAGATAAGTCTTCCTGATTCCAAGCCTAGTGCTCTATCCACTGCAACACCTAGTTGCCCTGTAATTCCTAACATCTTCCTTCACACCCATAATGCTCTCTCCTTGATACGTTACTTGAGACCGTGTTCATATTTATTTTGAACTCCCATAGAATACAGCTCACTGCTAGGCACATGGTAGGCATATAATAAATGTGTGCTTTAAACACTGAAGCCCTGGTTTTGAAGTCAAAAGACCTGATTCAAAGCCTAGCTCTAAAACTACAATGGAAAGTCAACCATTTCCTTAACCTAGATGTAATTTTTTTTATTTTGCAGAAGCTTTCCTGTTTCATGAAGTGGAAAATTTTATAATTAAAATCACTTCTATCCCTTGCATGGTTAAGAATTCATCCCACAGAATGGTTGAAAAACTTGTGATACATGTTGAGGATGGAATACTAACTATTGTGTTATAAGAAATAAACAAGCTGATTTCAGAAAAAGTTGAAAAGATCTGCGCGAACTGATGCAGAGTGAAATAAGCAGAACTGGCAGAACATCATACACAGTAACGACGATATCATACAATGATTATCTGTGAAAACTTGGCTACTCTCAGCAATGCGGTGATCTGGAACAATTCTGAAGGACTTAGGGAAGAGAATGTTATCCACCTCAAGAGAGAGAACTCCTGGAGTCGGATGGATGCAGATCAAGGCAGACTATCTTTTACAGTTTTAGTTTGGGGTTTTGGTTATGTGTGAGCATGTGCTTACAAAATGACCAATATGGAAATGTGTTTGGCATGATAAAAAAATTAAAATTTTTAAAAAGGAATTTGCCCCACAGTGAAAAATACCTGATCTCAGGTAAAATTCCACCTTCTGTTAGAAGCCTTCTGCAGTCCCCCTTAATGTTAGTTCCTTTCCTCCAAGATTTCTCCAATTTAGTGTGTGTATGTCTTAGACTCATATAGTTTACATGTTATCTTCCCAATTAGAATGTGAGCTCCTTCAGAAAAAAAAAACAGCTGCTTAAACACACGGGCTGATGGAGATATTATTGGGGATGAAGACACAATTGTGCACCAGCTAAGGGGGGTTAGGGAGGCTTGGGGGAGAGGGAAAAAACATGAAATATGTAACTAGGGGAAAATATTCAAAATAAAAATAAAAAAATAAAATAAAATAAATAAAAAGAATGTGAGCTCCTTGAAGGCAGGCACCAAGTTGACCTTTTTTTTTGTATTTTTAGTGCTTAGCACAATGTCTGGCACGTTAGGACCCTTAATAAATGTTCATTGACTTGTTGACTTGCCTTAATTCGTTTCATTTTAGTTTTCTTCAAGTATAACATTTAATATTTGGGTCACATACATTTGTAGTTTACTGGGCTTTGTGTTATAAGAATCTGACTAAAAGCTAATTTGTACCAAACTACTTTGTAGTCTTTTCCAGAAACTCTTGTCAAAAAAGAAGTTCTCCAAGAAATCACTTACTAGATTACCCTGGTGGGCAAGTCCCTTGGCCACTGTGTCCCTCAGTTTCCAACTCATCTTTAAAATAATAGAGCTGTAGTAAATGATCTTTATACTCTTTCCAGCTCTGGGTCCAGAATCCTAGAATCCTATGATTCTTCTTTTTTTCTGGGCTATTATACTGATCTTTTTTTTTTTTTCCAAAAAAAATTTTGATGATTACTACTACTTTGTTCTATAATGTGAGGCCTAGAAGTACTTTTTTTTAAATTGTCCCCTTTGAAAGTCCAGAACTCAGTTCCTCCTAATGAATTTTATCCTTATTTTGTTTCATTCTGTAAAGTATCTCTTTGGTAATTAGCTTGGCATAGCACTGATTCATAAATGAATTTAGGTAGTGCTGTTGTTTTTCTGATTTGGGCATGGACTAGCCATGAATCTTAATCCATTTTGTCCTCTCTTCAGCTTTGGTGCTGCTGTCACCCTCTAGTGCTGAATGTTCTCTTCTCTCTGGGTTTTTGTGTCCCTGCTCTCTCCTGGTTCTACTCCCATCTGTCTGACCACTCCACTGGCTTCATCCACCTGATGGCCTCTCATGTCCCCCAAAGCTCTGTGCTGGGCCATCTTTTCTTTTTATTCCATACTATCTCACTCAATAATCCTATCACTCCCATGAGTTCAATTATCATCTCTAAGCAGATGCTTTCCACATCTGTCTATCCAGCCCCATCTCTTCCATATCGCCAACTGCATTTTGGACATCTTGAACTCAACATAGCCAAAACAGAACTCTTTATCTTTCCCCCCAAACCCTTCATTCTCCTGAAGGTTCCTATGGCTAACAAGAGCACCACCAAGTTCCCCGTTCACCTACTCCTACAAATTCAGTGTCATCCTTATCTCTCTAATCTCATCAACGGCATCTATACATTCTACTGCCAAATCTTAAAATGTTTGCCTAGATCTCATATACAATCCCTTCTCTTGGCTCACAGGGGAACCACCCTAATGAGGCCTTCATCATCTCTTGCCTAGACTATTACAATATCCTTCAGGTTGGCCTCTTTGCCTCGTGTCTCTTCCCATTCTAATAATCTGCCACTTAGTTGCATGTTTGAGCACATCATGCTTCTCCCCACAATACACACACATACACTCAATGACCTCCAGTGTAAGAAAAATTCATGTTGTGGCATATTATTGATTGCTGCTGTTTCAGTGTGAATCCATCCATTCCTCCAAGCGCCAGCCTCTGAAGGTCCGTTTCTCAAGGGCTGGAAGGAGTGAGGCAATTGCTCCCAGTAATGCTAAGGCATTTACCAGGCAGGGCCTCCCACTCTTTATTTATCCGGAAACAAAGTGCCATCTCTTCAGTGCCAGGGAGAGACGGGTCAGCCTGATTATAGTGATGTTGTAGATGAAATAACGGAGAAGCTGAAATCTAAGCCCACCTGACTGAAAAATCCAGCAATCCACATGGCCAAGGGAGGTTCGGATGATGTGCTATCAGGCCAGTCAGAAGGAAGATACACTTCAGAGAGAATTAGTTTATTTAAATGAAGACATGTGGGTTCCCCTTCATAAGGTGTTCTCTCCGAGGTAAGTGGCTGCTTCTCCTTTGCCCTTTATCCCCTTGTTACAAATACGCATGCCGATAAACAGTAGGTGCTTGTTAAGTCTTTCTTGATAGATTAACCCATATACATAGACAGATACTAACAGCTTATTTACATAAATGCATTCATTTCCATTTTATTTGGGGGACCTAATTTTAGGGTAAAATGAGAAATTATTTTGTTCTCTAGGAGAGTTTAAACATTTCTCTTATACTCTTCTCTTCACTTTGGATTTCCTTGAAAATCCTCATTCTGCTTAGGATTTCTCCCTCCATTAGAACAAGAAAGTGCAGACCAGCCAGCAGCCAAATTATTCCACATTCTGAACATATGAGGGGTGACTGTATTCTCAACCAGCAGAGACTCCCCATGTTCCCAGGTCCTGGACCATCTGGATCACTAAAGGGCACATGGCGGCTTTCCACTCGCTCGCCCGCCTCATACGTTTCCACCTTCATACAACTTCCTGACAAGGCTCACAGTTGCTGTTCCTTGTGGGCAAAGGCCGGGCTCCAGAGGCAGCCGGCTCCCCCCAAAAGGGCATCTGGAAAGACGCGTGCATCTGCCTCCAATCTGGCGGCCTGGAAAGGGTTAAGGCAGCCGTGTCAGTTCTCGGAAGTGATGTCACACACCTGCGGCGCACATGCAAGTGATGAACACGTCACTGCAATTGAGTTTGAGGCTCTCGGCCAAAATGACAGCCAGCCGCTCGCCGGCTGGGCTCTGAGCCTGGCAGCTGCCTCCGTCTCCAGAGCCTGTGACAGGCGGATGGCCTCGCTCTGGCCGCTGCCCGTGTTCTGCCTACACGTGCGCTCCTGGCTTGTGAATCCCAGGCCTCGGGAGCTAGAAGGGGCCCCCAGACCCGACAAGCCCCCCCGCCACATTCCATCCAAGGAGCAGCTTGCTCAGGGGCGCACAGCGAGAAAAGGGCATGCCTAAATCTCGTACTTCCCCCGAATTCCACAGGGCTGTGGGTCAAGGGACTCAGTTCATCAATAATGTCCCTAAAATAACCCCGCTGAGAGATGTTCATACGTTCACGATTCTATGATGTCACTGATTGAAGGAACCCTTCTTCCACCGGGGCAAAGCACAGCTTCTCAGCCCATCAGACTCTTTGTTTCTCTCATATCCCCCAGAGAGACCCTGCGAGGTGCCTTCCTCTAGGCCAGCATTTCTTAAGCTAGGAACACGGACACCCCGAGCCCTACAGATAGGTTCTAGGGGATCTGAATTTGGATGGACAAAAATTACATTTTCATTTACTTCTCATTGAAATTTACCATTTCCTTTCATTATTTAAGAAATGTTATTTCACAAAGAGGCCCATGGGCTTCTCCAGACTACCAAAAGCATCCATGATACAAAAAAAAAAAAAAATTTAAGGACAACCAATCTAGATTTTCAGAAATTTCCAAGGCAGCAATATCACCTCTTTTTCACTATGGAACTTCCCATTATCTTTAACTATGACTAGATCTCGGAGTTTAAAGGGGCCCTGGAGATTCCCAATACAGCTTTGGACATGAATGGGAATCACTTCTATGATATCCCTAAAAAATGGTCATCTTCATTTGCTTGAAAAGCTCCATTTTTAAAAAAGGAAAACCTAGTCCCATCCAGGGTAGCCTGTTCTACTTTGGGAAGGCTCTAATCAGTAGGAAGATTTTACTGACATCATGCCTAATTTTGGTCCACTGTAACTTTCAAGAACAGCATTTTTCGATGCTCTACTCCTGTCATGTGATTAATTTATTATCATTTGGGCTATGCTTTTCCAAAGTATAAAATTGCTCCTTCTCAGGGCATCTGAAACCATTAGACAGAAGAGATGATATTTAGAATCAATCACTAATGAGATAGGCACCATGAAAAAGAACAGAATCGTGTCACTAAAGCTGGAAGAAACTTTTTAGGACCTCTGACCCAATCCTCTCATTTTACCTTTAAGGAAAATGAAGTCCATGGAGATTAAGCGATTTGTCCAAGGGCACCCAAGAATTAAAAAAAAGAAAAAATAAGAATTGAAATTTGAACCCAGGTACCCTGAATCAAGAGCCCATCTTCTAGCCCATATTGCAGAAAATGAATTGCTAAAGTACTTTTCTATCACTTCTTCTGACCTCCTGTTGAGTGTGAATTCTCCCCAAAATGGTGTTTTAGACAAATGTGTATTTGACATTCAAACAATGGGGCCAGCCCATCAGAACCACACTCTCTACAATCGAATCTGAATATTTGGCAGCTCAGGTTGAGAAAGGGCCTCAGTATCTGGTAGATACCTGATCCTGCTAAGATAATTCAAATGGAAGAAATTCAGTTTCCTGGCATGGCACTGGTATACTGGCCAACTTTCATGGGCATACAATAATGAGGTCAGCATGATAGCTCTGTAGACCTTCAGTTTGGTAGACAACCTAATACCTCTTTCCTTCTGCATTTTCTTATGGAGTCTTCCAAAGAGAATTAGCTCTGGCAATGTGTACATAAGAAAATGTAAGGCAAGAGAGACCAAACATGCAGACTAATTATAATTGTTTAACATAGCACAGGAGGAGAAATCCACTTATAAAGGAAAGAAAATACCCAAATACAAAGGCTCGATGAGGCCCAACTCTCATCATTTATGTGGGCATCCCTGGAAAGGAGACTACCAAGGTAAATAAACTTAGATGATATTGAACTAAGCTTTGAAGAAAACTAGGGATCTTAAGAGGAATAAATGAGGAGAGAGGGGGGACAATCTAAACAGAAGGATAAAGACAAAAGATAAAATTCTCAGTAGGAGGAATAGAAAAAAGGCCAATTTGGTGACAGGAGAATCTATGAAGGCGAGCACTGGATAATAAGCTTTGAATCAAGAGATTCTCTACTCCTTGGCATCACTGAGTCATTGCTCTGTAGCAATTCACTCTCACATTGATTATTCACACTGTGAATAAAGCCTGGCAACATTTTCCATGTTACAAATGAATTTAACATTCAAGATACAACATATGGGGAAAAATGATCACTCAAATAAAGGAGCTCCCTGTCTTTTTTTAAAAATTAGGTGGGATGAATCCTGGGAAGATAGTGACCTAAAGGATTTCCTAAGGTCAAGTCTTCTCTCGCCATTCTAAATAATACAAAAAGGCCCCAAAGTACAAAAAAAAAAAACCCTCAAAATTCCAAGAAGAAAAGAAAAAGGCCCTACCATAAGGTAATGCCTACAGGAAAAATAAAATGAAGACCAAATGACTAGCCTGGTTCTTGACTCTCTCAGACTCTTCTAATCCTGGTCTCCTCTGATTCCCACAGTCTGCACATTGACTCAGAACTAACTTCTGACCTCCTCTAACTACAGTCATTTTAAACACCCAACTTTTGGACTTAACCATAGGCAATGTCATGGGGGAAGCATAAAACAGGTCAGCCTCAAAACACAAAAAGAAAGAAAAATGGTCATTGTGGAGGAGTATGGAGCTTGAGATACACAAGAAAATGTAAGGCAAAAGAGACCAAACATGCAGACTAATTATAATTGTTTAACATAACACAGGAGGAGATTTCCACTTATAAAAGAAAGAAAATATCCAAATACAAAGGCTTGGTGAGGTCCAACTCTCAGCAGTGTCCTGGCAGAACCTTTCAATAGCACCCCTGACTAACAAAAAGAAGTTAAAGGGAAGGCAAGGGAACAACAAAGATTGGGACTGGTAAAGGAGAAGAGAAACTTCTCCAAGGGTCCATTAGAGTCTCCCTTGTACTGTGTTCTAATTCATCCACTGAGGAAAAGAGACCACATTCAGCTGTGGTGGTCTAACAAGAAGTAAAGCTTGTCATCAAGAAAGCTAATATAGAAAAATCAGTATTGAAAAATTGATTAAGATATGCGTAATGCTAATTAATTGTTGGGAGAAAACAAATATGCATTTGATGAAAAAAGTGACATCAGAGGGGAAGTACATTGCCTCAAAGAAAATTGTCAAAATCCCCCTATAATGGGGAAAATGAACACAAATTCTGCAAGGCCTCCTGAAATAACAATTCTAAGAACCTCCAGAACTGTTTGAAAGAATAATCAAAGATTTAAATATGTTACAGTAAAAATACACGGTCCAAACAAAACAATTTAGAAAACCAAAAAAAAATTTGATTTCAAGATACATGGGTTTAGAAGAAGCATCTATAACTGAGCCCCTCCAAGATACAAAACTACAAGAAAGAGTCTACAAATGAGTTTCTTTCTCCATCTCTCCTGTCCTCAACCTCATCAAATAGCACAGAATGCTTAATTTTTATACACCACAATCAAACATGGTAACTTATTCAATCCAAACTGAAATGGAAGCTAGTTCTAAAATCCAGTCACTCATGTCAAGTGAACAATAATATAGGCTCCCTCTCTTTACATCACCATTCTCCCCTCTGTTTTTCAGCACAATAAAATATCAGCTGGAGAAATGGATGGGGGGCAGGTTGGCTATTTATCTCATTTAGGCATAAAAGCAAAAGAGAAATAATTAATGTCTCATAATTATCATAGTCTACTTTCAGATATTTTTTCTTCAAGGAAAAATTACTTCACAATAGTCAGGTACTCTGTCTTACTCAAGGTCTTTTCACTAGAAATTAGATTAATTCTGAGAACTTCAAGGTATAATTCAAATATTCACAATGTAAGCATTCCAAACTATAACATTTGAGATTTTATCAGTTGTGTAGTTATAGCCTTTAAATAAAATTACATCTGATCAGATATAAAAAGCTCTATGGTCAACATTAGGGAAATTTCCGCTTATAAATCATTCAGTAGACTCTCTAGTCATTGTATGAGCAATAAAAAATCTCTCCTCCATTCTAAGGGGACACAATAAGTACATAAATTCATTTCTTTCACATATGAGGGAAATAGAAGTCCTTATAATGTTTGAGAAGTTCCTTCACTCAATTCCCCCCTTGTGAAAGTTGAGTGTCAAAAAAGAGGACTCAAAATGTGGTACAAATTTTTCAACCTCCCATAATTCCCAGTTTAACAATTCATAGTATATCAAAACAATTTACTTGTTTTTTTACTCCATTTTAGCTGACAAGTTCAATTTATATTTGAAGCAATAAATCTCAGAGGCAAGGGAGAGTTTTTTATGCACAATTTGTTATATCTCTCTCTCTCTCCTTCAAGTGATCAGAAGGGAATAAAGAGAGCAGACTAAATTACCAGGCTATTTTGAAAGCTCAAAGCCACTTACTGAAAACTCTTGAATTCCTTCTGTTTCAAACTCATGGCCCTGAAATAATGAGGAATAAGAAAAGCTTTTCAAATATGATTACACCAACATGAAGAAAACAAACAAGATTATCAAATCTAGGGTTGATTTCACCCCCCCCCCTTTTTTTTCTTTACAGGCCATGTAAAGAGTACTTCCCATCTTTGCCTTTTCTTTTAACATTCAACTTCTTATGAAGAGGTTTAGAAATGAAGGCCTTTGTAAAATCTGGGGAACAGTCAATTTCTCACTGCATTTTTCAGTTTCATAACTTTTTCCTTTCTCTTGCATACACTTAGAAATCTTGAGTGAATAATCACACTGGTATCAGTAAGGAAAACCATAACTCCCTTAGACCAAACCATTCATGGTCACAATCTCATCTCCTAGTAACGTCTACATTCATAGATGGGCTGCTACTGAAGTTGTGATATAAGACTTAAAAAAACAAATCAGAGGCATGGAAGGAAAATCAAGTATAATATTGCTGAAGTCAGGAAATTCTCTTCACAACTTAAAGAGACATTTGAACTCTCAAGGACAAAAACAACAGGAGATAATTCAGCTAACATTCCCAATCTGTCATGGTAAAAAGCACAGCCAAACAAATGATTTAGGAAGAAATAAATTCAAAGACATATAGTTACAAGGAGACAATTTCAAGCAAGTCCTCACTTCCATCATACCAAAAAGAATTCATAGGAGACTTTTGAGACTAAGGTAAAGAATTTGTTGTTTTAAATTTGTCTATAATAATCCTCACATCCAGTACAAAGAGACTTCTTTTCCTAAAATTAACCTTGAAAAAGAACAAAGAAGCTTGTTTCCTCCATGGTTATCTGAGACAACTTATCTCTATCTGTATTCATCTTAACAGAGCAAATGGGGTTGGGAACCAACTCAAGCAAGACATTTATTTATTCATTCAATACACATCAAAATGAAAGCTAGTTCTAAAATGAGTCATAATATATAGGAAATGCAACTTGGAGTCAGGATGACTTGGGTTCAAATTTCACCTCTTATACTTAGTATTTTGGTTAATTCATTTAATTTCTCTGAACCTCTGTTTCCTCATCTGTCACATGAAAGGGTGGGACTAAAGTACATTTATACCGTGCAGATCCAAATCCTGTGATCATGACAAATAAATGATAAAAAGAGATCATGTTTGTAAAGCACTTTTCTATTTTGTTGGTTATAGCTACTCAGCAATATAAATTTTCCCCTGAGTACTGCTTTGGCTGTATCCCAAAGATTTTAATATGATGTCTCCTCATTTTCATGCTCTTTAAATGAAGTCTGTAATTGTTTCTATGATTTCTTCTTTGACCCACTTGTTTTGAAGAATTAGCTTATTTAGTTTCCAATTAATTTTAAATTTGCCTTTCCATGGACCTGTAAAGTACTTTTCAACTGAGGCAAGGAGAGGAGACAAAGAGAGCACCAATGGTTTTAAGAATCTAGAAATGAAAGGTACAGTGGGAAAAATCAAAGGCAGAGTAAATGAAAAAAATGAATTAATGTTTCAAGAATTTTTTTAGTCATTCGCTCATGAGAAAATCACTATTATAGGTGTGAAGGTAATATAGAGGAATGACTCACAGATGGAAAGAGGAGAGAGTGGGACCGTCAGGGGATCCAGGCAATGACTGGTCAACACTTAAGCAAAAAAAAAAAAATGGAGATGAAAAGCTGTCAATCCCTGCTCCCCCACACACCCTGAATTTGGGGGATTGGAATACCAAGGCTACAACTGATGGGAGGAGAGGGAGGCAGAACCTCTATGGAAAGAGTGGAAATAATAAGTTATTGAAAGGGAATGAATAATCCTTCAGTATTTTGAAGGAGAAAAGAATAAGATGAGCATTTTCCTCTGAACTTTCCTAGAGTTGATGGGGTGGAGAGATTTGCCCATTTCAGGCAACCAACTTCAACAAGCCTGGATCATATATCTTGGTCGTCACTCTCACTATAAGGAAGAACCTGGAATTTCCTATATCCCACTATAGTACCCCCAACCCTATGGCTTCCAATTACTTCTTTTTTCCTCCAAAATAGTCTGGGCCAACCTTATTTTTTAAAGGTTATGAGAAGATTTATACAAATAAGATCTGCTTATGGTTTTTTAATACTGAGTAGTTTATCAGCTTCCTCTGCCCAGGGAGTCTCCAGGTGCCATTTATTGAATTGGGATAGTTATTAGGTCATTGTTCCATGTCTTGCCAAAAATTACCTACCTCACCCCCTCCACTGCATGAGAAGAGGGAAAATAATGTTTAATACAAGCCATGAGAAAAGCAAGATTGGATCATTCTTCTTCTTTGCCTCTGCAGGAAAGAACCCTCAGGGCAAAGAAAAGAGCAACCTCACACTGTGCCAGGACTCAGTGTAAAGCCCCACCTGCCCTGAAAAACTAATAATACAGTAAAATGTGCATTTGATGACAAGGTTACCAGGAAGGAAGTCTACACTCAAGCAAATGGTTAAGGCTGGCATGGAGGCATGACAGGCAGGAATAGTCCTTGCTCAAGAAGAATGGGCCTTTCAGAGTGGAGCCAGTCCCAAAAACCTTTCAATAATAACAACTCACATTTCCATAGCACTTTAAGATTTACAAAGCACTGCAGATACATTCTATCATGTACTCCTGACAACCACCCTCCAAAGGAGGTGTTATTACTGTGTCCATTTTATGGATGAGAAAATTGAGGCTCAGACAGCTTAACTGGCTTGCCCAGATTCCCACAGCTCAGGAGGGTCAAAGGCAGAACTCAAACTCAGGTCTATCTGCATCTCAATCCATCCTTCTGTTCCTTGGGTCATGTTGCCTCCCTCTCCTGTACCCCTGAAGACACCTTAAGTTCAGGCTCAAGCAACTTACCCATATTCCAAGGGACCTTGGTGAATGACCAGTATCATTCTTGAAAGAACTTAGCCTCAGACCTTCCTAGAAAAAACTTTATTGTGACTCTGTGGGCAACACACCCAGTGTGCTCCATTCCTTCTTCTAGGGCAGGGGTCGGCAATATATGGCTCTTTCTGCAGGAGCCATAAAGTCCATTTTTTTTCAGGTGCTGTTACAGGAGCTGCACTGCGAGCACTGTACGGCTCTCATGAAATGACATTTTAAAAAAGGTGGCGTTTATGGCTCTCACGGCCAAAAAGGTTGCCAACCCCTGCTCCAGGGGGAAAAGCCTATTATATACAGCTTTGAGGTTAATCAATCTGTGTGAATTCTCCCTAAACAAGGCAAAGGACCCTCACCCAGGATTTCAGCCATGGGTCATCAAAGAGGGACCCGCCCTCCCTCATCAAAGGGACACCCAATTCTTTCAGGCTCCTACTAAACTTGGAGATGTCTAAGGAGTCTGGGTCATCACTTTAGGGCAGCCTGCCCTAATTGTCTTCTGCCCTTGACCTGCTCTCCTCAAGCCCATGCTCTTCTCCACACTGAGGGTTAAAGGGAAGAAATCCCAGCACTTGAGTTGAAGTTTAACTCAGGAAGAGGGGTGATGCATATTCCTAAATCCCCATGAACAACAGCACAAACCATCTCCAAGGCAAGTGCCACTAAGAATTCCCTCAACTCAAGGTGGGAAGATGTCCCCCTCCATAGCTGAATATGGGGCAAGTATACAGATCTTGGGAAATTAACCCAAAACTACTTCTGAGGAAGCCACCAGAGATAGTGGCAAGAAATTTACCCTAATCTGCGGAAAGAAGGAAGGAAGGAACAAAGGAACGAAGGAATGAAGGAACGAAGGAAGGAAACTTTAATTAACTGCTCTCAGTTACTCTTGAGGGAACTATGCCCAAATTGATCTCTTCCTCAGTAAGTTTATATTCCATACAGTAGGAGGTTTCCCAGTATAGTGGAAAGAGCTCCAGATTTGAAGTTAGGAAAGTACTGGATTTGAATTCTGTTTGCCTTAGTTGCTTGCTTTGAGACTGGCACCATGTCATTTAGCAACTCTAATCTCAATTTCCTCGCATGTAAAATTCAGATCAAAGAAACAGTTTTAGGAATCTTGGCTTCCATTTTTTTAACCCTCTCTTTTTTACAAGAGATAATGATCATGTTATATACCTCACAATTGTGTTAAGAAAATTACCCAAATCAAAGTAAGATAGACCTAAGTGGGGGCAAAGCATTATTCCCTTAAAAATAAACTAAATGGGGCAGCTGGGTAGCTCAGTGGATTGAGAGCCAGGCCTAGAGACAGGAGGTCCTAGGTTCAAACCCGGCCTCAGACACTTCCCAGCTGTGTGACCCTGGGCAAGTCACTTGACCCCCATTGCCTACCCTTACCAATCTTCCACCTATAAGTCAATACACAGAAGTTAAGGGTTTAAAAAATAAATAAATAAAAAATAAAATAAAAAAAATTAAAATCAACATAAATATTGATCGATCTAATAAATAAATGAATGCTAATAATAGACAGGAGTTGTTATAATACTATCATCCATCATAGTAGTCATTGTAACTAGTCATGGTAGTAATAATAAGTAAATGGTAATATATTACTAATAGTAGTAGTGGTATTACTACTATTATTATTCCTACTAATAATGGTAGGAGTAGAACAGTAATTATAGCAATATTAAGTAGTAATACTTATATTATTAATACTACTGCTGCTATTACTAATAGTTCTTACTACTAATAATAAAGTAGTAAGTAGTAATATATTACTATTAGTAGTAATAGGAGTAGTAGTTCATATACTAATCACAATAATCATGGCAAACTACATATATAGAACCTATAAAGGAAATGCCATGATTGTCCAATTTTACAGATGAGGAACCTGAGGCTGACAGAGATTAAATGAGTACCTATAGTCACTTTAAAGTTAGTACTTTAAGCAGGATTGAAACTCGGGGCCTCCAGACAATGCCACCTTACCACACACTGAAACAGAATGAGTCCTAGAAATTGCAATCCTGAAGGAACCTACTGATCATTCCAGCTAAAATGATTAGTACAGAGACAGAGTCCCATCTACTAATAAGTACACGAATTTAGCTCAGACCTCGGCATCTCACGAGGAGGATGTGACCCTGAAACTTCAGAGAAGCACAAGTTTTGTTAGTCTGGCAGACTTTGTCTGTCCTCTCAGGACTAACCTTGTTGTGCCTGGATAGACTAATCAACAAAGTCGGCCACCAGGGGATGATGTTTTTCAGTGATAGCACCTCATAAAGACCATCGGGTTAATGTTTAGCTGAGCCAAGATTTCCACTGGTAGAGGAAGAACCCACATCACTGTGTATATAACCAACTGGAGCTTTGAGTAGCCACTATGTGACCGCCCAAGGAAACTCTTCATTTGTCTCTTTTCTCACCAGTACTGGCTCACTTCATTAAGTGTCTCCCTGGGTTCAGAAAGCACTGTTCATGGTAGGGATATCTACCATGAGATAGTATTAAAATGATAGAAATTCTTTCTAATCAGATTTTCACCACCACCATCGCTACCATCACCCCACACATAGCTCAGCCTGAATGAAGAAAATCTCCTTTCTCTTTTGCTTAATTTTCTCTCTCATAATTCCCAACCATCTACTTATAAAACTGAACTAAACTGATCATAAATGGCCATATACATTTTAGCAATTTCCAAGAGCTTAGAAACAAAAATAAGTCTGTAAAGAAATAGGTTTCTAATTGGATGCCATGATGGCTACAACCAGAGAGATTGAAACTTTTCCCCACTCCATGCCAACCTCTCCTCCCACCAATGAGCAGGAAAAGTTGTAAGACCTATAAGAGAAACTCTGGTTTTTCTACACTGCTGCTCTGGGGGAAAAGGGAGAACACAAGCTCTGTGGACATTATTCTGGTGCTCGTATCTATCATGGTCTCTTATCCATTCCAGTCCACTGGCATGGGTCAAACCACTTATCCCTCTTTCCACCTTCATGAGTGTCCTGCCATGCTATGGTTTCCACTCTCCTTACTCTCACTGCTTCCAGTAATAGGAGCAGTACCAAGTCCTTCATCCTCCCACTCTGTCTCCTCAGTAGGGGAAATATGGGAGGCCAACGAGGCTCATCGGTCTCCTTTTCCATCTCTCCACTTGGTTTCTCTACATCTTAGCTTCTTGCTGAAATGGTGCTCCTTTCAAGGTCCATTGAGTCTCCATGGCAACATTTTGAGGAGAGAGGTTACAGATGGCATCACTAGTCCTTGGAGAATTGAAACCTCTACTGAGACTCTACTTTCTATGAAATGCTGTGCTTGAAGCAGCTGAGAATGCAAAAGAAAATTAAGGTATCCCTCCCACTCTTGCCTTCCAGGTGCTGTTATGTTGGTTTTAACAGTGATATTTGTGGGAAGCTGTAAATTGCCAATGGTCTGTATCAATCAGGACTTAGTTGTCCCTTAGTGTGTCTCAGCAAACTTGAGTGAAAAGGGAGGGGCCCAATCTTGGGAGCACTCCTTACTTCCCCCCTCCCGCCAAATAGTTAGAAATCAGTTACAGATGGTGGTTGTTCTGTTGTCTTCAGATCTCAATCAGGAAATAGGCAAGGCTGGTCTCAAAGAGATGTTAACTTTATCTAAACTATTTCCCCACAGGTTTGAGTAAGGAGAAAATAGTAAAAGCTTGATGTCCTGAGGCTTTCTGGGACTGAGGAAGGATCAGGCTTTGGGCCACTCGGCCAGAGAAGTTCAGTTTGAGGAGGTGAGTATATCTCTAAATAATAGCCAGGCACAGCTCCCAAAAGATGAAGGGTTTAATGAAATGTGGGGAAGGGAAGAAAGGGAGATTTGACAGGGATAAAATAAGGACATAAACTGTTATGTCCAAACAGTCCCTCTCCCCAGAGGGGAAAGGTATCTTGGTTAGCTATTTAGCTCTGTAACCTAATAGATAATCTTCTCCTAAGGTCTAAATAACTAATTAGAGATAATAGTGAGGTTGATTGTAGGTCTATTTAGGCTAAAGCAAAGTTGACAGCGCTCTAGAGCCCCAAGATATGGGATCAGCAAACCGAGTGACCTGCTCACTTCAACCCCCAGGAATCAACTGCCCTTAACTGCCTTAAACTGCCCCCTCACCCAGAGTTGGGGGGGGGGCGGCTGGAATTCTCAGCTGAGACCTGACCCACTTTCTTGCAACTGGAATTCCACTCTGCAATTTCTATGACACAGTGCTTACAAATACTCATGAAACAATTCAATTCACTATAACTCAGTAGAATAAAAATAGTTCTTTAACCACTACTCTGTACAGGGAAATGTTTTAGCCACTGACAACAACGGAAGAGGCTGGAGAAAAACCTCACCAGAACAAGGTGCTCAGAGTTTTCTTTACAAGCATTTGTTTTCACCTGAAGGTAGTGTCTGGGGCACCAGCTGACCCAGCCTTCTCTCTGCTGCTCAGACACTGTCTCTCCCTGTTCTATGAGATCTGAAAATCATGCCAATCACTCTTGGGATCTTCGACTAATACATTTCTCTCCTAAGAGGTCCTTCTTGTCCTCAGAAATCTCCTCCCACCAATCTTCTTGACACAATCACCCAGAATTTCTCATGAGAAATGGACTCCTTGGGATTCCCACTGAACTTCCTTGTGACCTTGAAAAGACTTGAGGGTATTATTGTCCTCCCCTTGGGCATACCATGTAATTCACCAAAATCACCTAGAAATAAATGGCCACTTAAAAATACTAATCACTATACCTTTGTATCATTTTGATTAGTATTTTTTTACTTAAGAAAGAGAAATACAGTGGCTAGTATGCAAGTCAAAGCATTTTGCTTAGCATCACAAAGCTTTTATATGAAGTGACTGAGCTTTATTTATCTATGGGAATCTCAGTATCTTTACTTTGAAATGATTACTGTTCAGAGCAGTAAATACATCACATTCAATCCTTTGATCCTCTTACAAATGCTACTTACTAGACTTTTCTTCCTGCAAAATGCAGATCAAGAAAAAATTTGGGTCTGGGTACATTCAGGCATAAAGGAAAATATGCTCAGATTAAAATAATTGGCTTTAAGATAGCACGTTGAAGTATCCCAAAATGATTTATTCCCCATATGTAATCTCATTTGAGCCTTCCATGCTCATGAGGTAGAGCGAGATTATGATGTTCCCTTCTTTACAGATAAGAATACTAAGGCTGAGACAGCTTAAGCAACTTTTAATAATCACACAGCTAAGTGTCAGAGGTGACACTTGACCCCAACTCTCTGTAACCCTCTCTCCACTAGGCCAAGCTTCCTTTTTAAGAAGGAGAGCATTGGGGAATCTACCAGCTGGCACTCAGTGATGGATTCAGCAATGATTTGCCACCTCATTTTTTAACTACCATTTTTTAGAAATTACTGACAGAAGTATGACGTATTTAGACCACATTAAGCAATGGGATTAATTTTCTTATTGTAGAGACTGCCCTAATGACTTCGGTCTGGCCAGTTTCTAAGGTGATACAAAGGGGAAAGAAATATTGGCTGATTTTTTTTAGTAAATCACCCTAAAACAAAGGCAGGTTGGGGGAAAAACAACATTTAATTCAAGCTCCACTTCAGTAAATGAAAACAAAACACGAACCAAATCTTAACCTTTTTAATGCCCAATGTAATCCAGCATTTCTTTTTTGAATAATAGTTCACATCCACCTTCCAAAACCCCAAACATCCCAAACAAAACAAAATCACCAGGCAGTGGAGATGGAAATGTTGTTTGGAGGTTCAAATTTTTTTAAATGGTTGTTTTCCTTCCCACATAAATTTGGAGCCTCCCAAAATAATAACTAACAGATACAGTGGGACTATGCTCTGAAACACCAGCCTGCTCTTCTGCAGTTTCATACTGTTTCAAAAGGAAATTTTACCTGTTGGTACTTTTCATACTTCCCCATAGTACAAAAGATCGACATTGGGTCAATTCGGAAGGAAGAGAAGAGAACAGAGCTGTTTAACAATACTAGGGGTTTTCAAATGCAACCACCTTTTCCCCTACAAATTCAATCAAGTGTTTATTAGTTGTCTTAAATTATGCTGTGTGCTGGAAAAGTAGTGAAAGACAAAAAGGAAATGGTCCTGTCCTCAAAGACTTTACATTCCATGAGATCAGCAGGGAAATACTAGAGTCGGCTCACACCAGCATCCTCACTAATCACAAACACTAAGGACTTGACTTACTGTTTTATTGATTGTATAGACTTAAGAAAGTGATGGATAAAATGTTAATAATGCAGATGGTTTTTGAAAAGTGTGTTGGGTGTACATTTTTTCATAGAGCTGGCTATTAAACATTTATCAGCGCACCATTACATATAAGTAAGTACTAAATAATATGGAGTAGTTTCAAGAAGGTTTAATATAGAAGATGGTACCTGAGTCTAAGGATTCTAAGAGATTGAAGTGAGACTGAGTACATTCCGGGCATTATTACTGTCAACAACACAATCATCCCTGACAGTTATACAACACTTTAATGCTTACAAAGGACTTTTGTACATTATCTGATTTTCATGAGTAAGATCTATGTAAATGGATGTAGAATATGAAAAATAAATGTCATGAAAGGAGAAGTTTAAAAAGGGGAGTGTATATACATTTTTTTCCTTTTTTTCCTTTTTTTCTTTTTATTTTTAGCAACATTATCACTAACACCCAACTCTACTCCCGAAAATAAAAGCAATCACTTGCAAGAGAAAAGTCTAACCATACACAAAACATCCACACAGCTACATATGAAGATTATATGGATCCTTCTGCAACTCCATCTGCCCAGAGGTGGAAAATATGCTTCATCCCTAGTCATGCTCTGTCACTGCATTTAGCCTAGTTCAAAAGTCTTTTACAGTTGTTTTTCTTTACAGTTATAATCATTGTATAAATTGCTTTCCTAATTCTACTCATTTCACCCTAGATCAGTTTACACAAGTCCTTCCAGGTTTCTCTGAATCAGTCCCCTTCATTTTGTCTCAAAGACAGCGTCCTTCAGACTTGAAGGGCTGTGGCTACTTCCTGGCCCAATCCCTCTACTGATCAGCACAGAAAGTTTGATATATTCCATTTCTGACCAAAGTCAGGACACCTCTCCTCTGGCAACCTCTGGCCCCCACACCCAAGGGCTCACAATTTTGATTCCAGACATAGAGCAGATTCCCAACTAGCTCAGAACTGCTATGCTCAAGAAATCTACCAGCCTCCACCCCCTTGATTGCTGGAAGAATAAGCATGCGCCACTATGCCTAGTCTTTTAATTATTAGTGATTTGAGACATTTTTTCATATGATTATTGATACTTTATTTTGGGGGCAGTGCTAACAAGTCATATCCTTTGACCTTTGAGGAATGGTTTCTTTTCTTATATATTTGTATCTCCCTAATAAACATTGTGATATTGGAAATTTGGGAGTCCTTGAATGGATCTTGAGGTCTCTGGTCTAAACTTCCTGTGGACATTTAGGGGACTTGAAAACTACATTTCCCATGATTCCTCTTATGTAATACAGGTGGGCAGGAAGTGTGATCAACAGTCTAACAAACAAAAATCACATGATTATTTCAATAGATGCTGAAAAAGCCTTTGACAAAATACAACACCCATTCCTACTGAAAACACTTGAAAGTTTAGGAATAGAAGGGCCTTTCCTAAAAATAATAAATGGTATATATCTAAAACCATCAACAAACACCATCTGCAATGGGAATAAATTAGAAGCCTTCCCAATAAGATCAGGAGTGAAACAAGGATGCCCATTGTCACTTCTATTATTTAACATTGTACTGGAAACACTAGCAGTAGCAATTAGAGAAGAAAATGAAACTGAAGATATTAAAATAGGCAATGAGGAGACCAAGCTATCACTCTTTGCAGATAATATGATGGTCTACTTAAAAAATCCTAGAAAATCAACTAAAAAGTTAGCAGAAATAATCAACAATTTCAGCAAAGTTGCAGGATACAAAATAAATACACATAAATCATCAGCATTTCTATATATCTCCAACACATTGCAGCAGAAAGAGTTAGAAAGAGAAATTCCATTTAAAATCACCCTAGATAATATAAAATACTTAGGAATCTAGCTACCAAAACAAACACAGGAATTATATGAACACAACTACAAAACCCTTTCCGCACTATTAAAACTAGATGTAAACAATTGGAAAAATATTGAGTGCTCATGGGTAGGTCGAGCTAACATAATAAAAATGACCATCCTACCCAAATTAATTTACCTATTTAGTGCTATACCTATCAAAATACCAAAAATCATTTTAATGAATTAGAAAACTATAACAAAGTTCATTTGGAAGAACAAAAGACAAGAATATCAAGGGAAATAATGAAAAAAAATATGAAGGAAGGTAGCCTAACAGTGCCGGATCTTAAACTGTACTATAAAGCAGTAATCAACAAAAAAATATGGTACTGGCTAAGAGACAGAAGGGAGGATTAATGGAATAGACTTGGGGTAAGCGACCTCAGCAAGACAGTTTTTGATAAACCCAAAGAACCCAGCTTTTAGGACAAAAACCCACTATTTGACGAAAAATGCTGGGAAAATTGGAAAACACACATATGGGAGAGATTGGGCCTAGATCAACATCTAGATCAGATAAACTCAGAATGGATGAATGACTTGAATATAAAGAAGGAAACAGTAGGTAAATAACTGGGTGAACACAGAATAGTATACCTGTCAGATCTATGGGAAAGGAAAGATTTTAAAACCAAGCAAAAGTTAGAAAAAAAATCACAAAATGTAAAATAAATAATTTTGACTACATTAAACTAAAAAAGTTTTGTACAGACAAAACCAATGCTACCAAAATTAGAAGGAAAACAACAAATTGGGAAAAAATATTCATAACAAAAATTCATACAAAGGTCTAATTACTCAAATATACAAGGAGTTAAATCAATTGTACAAAAAATCAAGCCATCTCCCAATCGATAAATGGGCAAGTGACATGAATAGGCAATTTTCAGATAAAGAAATCAAAACTATCAATATGCAATGAGAATTGTTCTAAATCTCTAATAATTAGAGAAATGCAAATCAAAACAACTCTGAGGTACCACCTCACACCTAGAAGACTGGCTAAAATGACAGCAAAGGAGAGTAATGAATGTTGGAGGGGATATGGAAAAATTGGGACATTAATGGATTGCTGGTAGAGTTGTGAACTGATCCAACCATTCTGGCTGGCAATTTGGAACTTTGCTCAAAGAGCTTTAAAAGACTATCTGCCTTTTGATCCAGCCATAGCACAGCTTGGATTATACCCCAAAGAGATCATAAGGAAAAAGACCTGTACAAAAATATTTATAGCTGTGCTCTTTGTGGTGGCAAAAAATTGAAAAATGAGAGAATGTCCTTCAATTGGGGAATGGCTGAACAAATTGTGGTATCTGTTGGTGATGGAATACTATTGTGCTCAGAGGAATAAAGAACTGAAGGAATTCCATGTGACCTGGAATGACCTCCAGGAATTGATGCAGAGTGAAAGGAGCAAAATCAGGAGAACATTGTACACAGAGACTGATACACTGTGGTACAATTGTATAAAACAGACTTCTCTACTTGCAGCAACGCAAGGATCCAGAGCAAGGCTGAGGGACTTATGAGAAAGAAAACTAGCCAAATTCAGAGGAAGAACTGAGGGAGGAGAGACACAGAAGAAAAACAATTGCTTGAACACATGGGCTGATGAGGATATTACTGGGGATGTAGACACTAAACGAAAACTCTAGTCTAACTATCAATAATATGGAATTGATCAATGACACATGTAAAACCCAGTGGAATTGTGCATCGGCTAAGAGGTGTTAGTGGGGTTTGGGGAAGAGGGAAAGGACATGGAATATGTAACTAGGGGAAAATATTCAAAATAAAAATTAAAAATAAATAATAAATAAAATTATGTTAATAAGTCACCCATGGGAAGAAATAAACCCAAAGACTTCATGAGCAAAAAATAAATAAATAGACATAAATAGATAGACAACAAATAAATAGACAATAAATAGATAGACAGACAGATAAACTAAAAACAAAATCCTACCATATGCTGTTCACAAGAAACATACATGAGGCAGGTAGACACACATAGGATAAAGGTAACATGCCAGAGCAGAACTTATTGAGCATAAACTGAGAAAAAGAAGTCAGGAGTAGCAATCATAATCTCTGACAAAGCTAAAGCAAAAATAGATCCAATTAAAAGAGATAAGGAAGTTAATTACAACTTGATAAAAAGCAGTATAGACAATGAAGAAATATTAGTACTCAACATATGTGCACTGAATGCCATAGCATCCAGATTTTTTTTTATTTTAAACCCTTAACTTCTGTGTATTGACTTATAGGTGGAAGAGTGGTAAGGGTAGGCAATGGGGGTCAAGTGACTTGCCCAGGGTCACACAGCTGGGAAGTGTCTGAGGCCGGATTTGAACCTAGGACCTCCCGTTTCTAGGTCTGGCTCTCAATCCACTGAGCTACCCAGCTGCCCCCTCATCCAGATTTTTAAAAGAGAAATTATTGGACTTTAAGGAGGAAATAGAAAGTAAAACTATACCAGTTGGGGACCTCAACCTTCCTTCATGAGATCTAGATAAATTGAACCAAAAAATAACTAAGATGAGAAGTGAATAAAATTTTTGAAAAATTAGAGTAAATAGATATCTGGAAAAAAGTGAAATGGGATAAAAAGGAATAAACTTTCTTTTCAGAAGCACATTGTACATATACAAAGATTGGCCATGTACTAGGGCATAAAAACATCACAAACAAATGCAGAAAAGCAGAAATAATGAATGTAACTTTTTCAGGTCATAATGTGATAAAAAATTATAAATAGTAAGGGTTCATGGAGAGGCAAATTAAAAATTAATTGGAAATTAAATAATTGAATTCTCCAAAACTGGTAGGTTAAAGAGAAAATCATAGAAATAATTACTGATTTCACTGAAGAGAATGACAATGAGGTGACAACATATCAAAATTTATGGCATATAGTCAAAGCAGTACTCAGGGGAAAAAGTATATCCCTAAGTGCCTATATTAACAAAAAAGAGAAAGAAGAGGTCAATGAATTGGGCATACAACTTAAAAAAAAACTAGAAAAAGAAGAAATTAAAAACCCTCAGAAAAATACCACAATGGCAATTCTAAAAATCAAAGGAGAAGGGGGCAGCTGGGTAGCTCAGTGCATTGAGAGCCAGGCCTAGAGACAAGAGGTCCTAGGTTCAAATCTGGCCTCAGACATTTCCCAGCTGTGTGACCCTGGGCAAGTCACTTGACCCCCATTGCCTACCCTTACCATTCTTCTGCCTTGGAGCCAACACACAGTATTGACTCCAAGATGAAAGGTAAGGGTTTAAAAAAATCAAATCAAATCAAATCAAAAGAGAAATTAATAAAATTGAAAGTAAAAGAACCATTGAACTAATAAATAAGACTAGGAACTAGTATTTTGAAAAAACAAATAAAATAGACAAAGTATTGATTAATATAATTTTAAAAAAGAAAGAAGAGAATCAAATTAACAATATCATGAATGAAAAGGGCAATCGCATCTCTAATGAAGAGGAAATTAAGGAAATTATTAAGAGCTATTTTGCTCAATTATATGACAATAAATATGACAATCCAAATGAAATGGATGAATATTTATAAAAATATAAAGTACCTAGACTAACAAAAGAGGAAATAGAATACTTAAATAATCCCATGACAGAAAAAGAAATCAAGGAACTCCCTAAGAAAAAATCCCCAGGACCAGATGGATTAGCAGTACCAGATATTAAGTTATACTATAAAGCAATGGTCATCAAAACAATATGGTACTGGCTAAGAGACAGAAGGGAGGATCAGTGGAATAGACTTGGAGTAAGTGATGTCAGCAAGACAGTGTATGATAAACCCAAAGAGCCCAACTTTTGAGACAAAAATCCACTATTTGACAAAAACTGCTGGGAAAATTGGAAAACAATATTGGAAAGCTTAGGTTTAGATCAACATCTCACACCATACACCAAGATAAATTCAGAATGGGTGAAAGACTTAAATATAAAGAAGGAAACTGTAAGTAAATTACATAAAGACAGAATAGTATACTTGTCAGATCTCTGGGAAAGGAAAAATTTTAAAACCAAACAAGAGTTAGAGAAAATTATAAAATGTAAAATAAATAATTTTGATTACATTAAATTAAAAAGGGTTTGTACAAAGAAAAACAATGCAACCAAAATCAGAAGGGAAACAACAAACTGGGAAAAAATCTTTATAACAAAAAATTCTGACAGAGGTCTAATTACTCAAATATACAAGGAGCTAAATCAATTGTATAAAAAAATGAAGCCATTCCCCAATTAATAAATGGGCAAGGGATATGAATAGGCAATTTTCAGATAAAGAAATCAAAAGTATCAATAAGCACATGAGAAAGTGTTCTAAATCTCTAATAATTAACGAAATACAAATCAAACAACTCTGAGGTACCACCTCACACCTAGCAGATTGGCTAAAATGATAGCAGGGGAGAGTAATGAATGTTGTAGGGAATGTGGCAAAATTGGGACATTAATGCACTGCTGGTGGAGTTGTGAACTGATCCAACCATTCTGGATGGCAATTTGGAACTATGCTCAAAGGGCTATAAAAGAATGCCTGCCCTTTGATCCAGCCATACCATTGCTGGGATTGTACTCCAAAGAGATCATAGATAAACAGACTTGCACAAAAATATTTATAGCTGTGCTCTTTGTGGTGGCAAAAAACCGGAAAGCAAGGGTATGTCCTTCAATTGGGGAATGGCTGAACAAATTGTGGTATATGTTGGTGATGGAATACTATTGTGCTCAAAGGAATAATAAACTGGAGGAATTCCATGTGAACTGGAAAGACCTCCAGGAATTGATGCAGAGTGCAAGGAGCAGAACCAGGAGAACATTGTACACAAGAGACTGATACAATGTGGTAAAATAGAATGTAATGGACTTCTCTATTGGCAGCAATGCAGTGATCCATAACAATTCTGAGGGACTTATGGAAAAGAACGCTACCCACATTCAGAGGAAGAACTACAGGAGTAGAAACACAGAAGAAAAACAACTGCTTGGACACTTGGGTTGATGAGGACATGATAGGGAATGTAGACCTGAAAAGACCACATCCATGTAACTATCAACAATGTGTAAATAAGTCTTGACTGACCACACATAATAAAACCAGTGGAAATGCGAATTACCTACAGGGGAGTGGGGCGGGGGGTTGAGGGGGTGAAGGAGAAAGTAAAAACATGAGTTATATAACCATGGAAAATTTTTCTAAAAATAAAAATTATTAAAACAATAAAAAAATTGACCATATCAATAATTAAACCAACAGAAATCACATTATTATCTCAATAGGTACAGAAAAAGCCTTTGAAAAAATACAACACTTATTCTTATTGAAAATACTAGAAAGAATAGTAATAAAAGGGCCTTTCCTCAAAATAATTAGCTGTGTTTATTTAAAACCATCAGCAAGTATCATCTGCAAAGGGTATAAGTTAGAAGTCTTCCCAGTAAGTGAAGCAAGGATGCCCATTATCACCACTACTATTTAATATTATACTAGAAATGCTAGCAGTAGCAACTAGAGAAGAAAAAGAAATTGAAGGGATCTAAGTAGGCAATGAGGAAACTAAACTATCATTCTCTGCAGATGATATGATGGTATACTTGGAAAATCTGAGAAAATTAACTAAAAAGCTAGTGGAAACAATAACTTTAACAAAGTTTCAGGGTACCAAATAAACCCACGTAAATCATCAGCATTTCTATATATTTCAAACAAAACTCAGCAGCAAGAGTTCAAAAGAGAAACTCCATTTAAAATCATTCTAAACAGTATAAAATATTTTTGAATCTATTTGCCAAGACAAACTCAGGAATTATATGGACACAACTACAAAACACTTTTCTCACAAATAAAACTACATGTAAACAAATGGAAAAACATTAATTGCTCATGGGTAGGATGAGCTAATATAATCCTACCCAAATTAATTTACTTATCATACTTATCAAAATACCAAAACATTTTTATAAAATTAGGAAAAAATGATAACAAAGTTCATCTGGAAGGACAAAAGATCAAGAATATCAAGGGAACTAATGAAAAAAAAAATGTGAAAGATGGAGACCTAGCAGTTCCAGATTTTAAACTGTACTATAAAGCAGTAATCATCAAAACAATATGACACTGGCTAAGAGACAGAAGGGAAGATCAATGGAATAGACTAGGGGCAAATGACCTCAGCAAGTGTGTTATTTGGAATTCTGGGGGTTCCGTTTAAAAGTATTTGACAAACTTCCTGTGGACATGTGGGGGACTTTGAAACTACATTTTCTGTTATCCAATGGGTTTCCAGTTTCTGATGTGATTACATCAACCAAAGGGAACCAACATTAGGGTGGAGCTTGGGCTCACGCTCTTTCCTGTGAAGCAGCCAAAGGAAATGTAACGATTAAAAGGCTTGGAATATGATATTCAGAAAGGCAAGAGAACTGGGTCTACAACCAAGGATCACCTACCCATCAAAACTGGCTATATACTTCGAGGGGAAAGTATGGGCATTCAACAAGATAGAAGAATTCCAAGAATTTGCACAGAAAAGACCCTGGTCTTTTTTTTTAGTCCTGACTAAATGGAAAGTTTGATAACCAACCACAAAAACCAAGAGAAACATGAAAAGGTAAATAATAAATGGAGGGGAAAGAAAGAAAACTCTTATTTTTAAATTTGCCTCTTTAAGGGCTTCAAGAAGATCTAATTATTTGTATTCATATATGGAGAAATGTTATGTGTAATTCTCTGTAGTGAACTCTATTCACTATTATAAGTATCCACTATTATAGTAATTAGAAGAATTATTCACAGGGAGAGGTTGGAGTACTAAATGGTCTAAGATGATACATAGGGGGTAGGTGGGAAAGAGGGGGATGAAGAGTAGAGGACACCAAGAGAAACTTGAATGAATAAGAAAAATAGGATATTCTATTACACACAAAGAGTGCATGGGAAGGGGAGGGGATGAATACTATTATAAGAAGGAGAGGAAGAGAACATTAAGAGGTAATATTTAAACCTTACTCCCAGTGGAATTAACCCTGAGAGGGAAGAGTAGGTATATCCATTGAGATATAGAACTCTTTCTAACCGTACTGAGAAAGTCAGAAGAGATAAACCAAGGGGAGCAGAGGAGTGGGGAGGTCAAAAAAAGGGAGGGGAGGAGAAAGGAGAGGGAATTCATTAGTCCTTAAAAATAAAAAGAGGGGAATAACAAGGGAGGGGGTAGAAAAGGTAGTAAATCAAGGGAGGGGACAAGGGTTACTCGTTTAAAACAAATCAGTGGTTTAAAAGGAAATAGCCTAAGAAGAAGGGGTAGAACTAAGAGAGGATACCAAAATGTTGGGGAATACACAACTGATAATTATAACTCTGAATGTGAATGGGATGATTGATTATACTAAATTAAAAAGCTTTTGTACAAACAAAAACAATGCAACCAAAATCAGAAGGGAAACAACAAATTGGGAAAAATCTTTATAACAAAAATTGAGTTCTGTGGCAACTCTCCCCTTTTCCTTCTTGTGGTTTTCATTATTTCACATGAAATTATTCATCTCTTATTCTCCTAGAATAATTATGTTATGATACCTTTTAGTTCTAAAATGTAGGCATTCACAGATTGGTACTGAATCAGTTAATCAGCTTAGGTAGCATTGTAATTTTTATTATATTGGCATTGCCCAACTGTAACTATTTGTTATCTTGCCAATTAAATAGATCTGTCTTTATTTCTATAAAGAGAACTTTGTAGTTGTTTTCATATAATGCCCATATATCTATGGTAGATGGAATCCAAGATAATTTATAAATTCAGGTATTTATATTCTAATGAATGGGTATTTTTTCTATGTCTTTCTGCTACAGAGACTAATTATTTGTGAATTTATTTTATATTACTTTACTGAGATTATTTCAATTAGTCTTTTGTTAACCTTTTAAAATTCTCTAAATTCTCCCAAAATGTTACTTTTTTTCTCCTTTACCTGTTCTTCTGTTCCAAATTTCCATTTTTTGTTTTAGCTAGTATTTTTAGAATTATACAATATCAAAAAATAATGACAAGGGATATCTTTGCTTTATCCTTGACCTTATTGGAAAGACCTCTAGCTTTTCTCCATTACAGATAGTACTAGGTCTTGACTTTATATAAATAATCTTTACTACATTAGGGAATTATTCTTTGGGGTTTTCATGTTTTTAACATAATAGAACGCTCTATTTTGTCAAAACTTTATCTTCATTTCTTGATAGAAAAATCTGGTGATTTTTTGTCATTAATATGAACTATTATGTTTTCAAGTTTACTAAATCAAAGCTACATTTCTACCATGAATTCCCTCTTGAATAAACTATATAGTGTTTTTTAACATGTATCTCTTTATCAATATTTTATTTAATAGATTTGCATGAATAACCAAGACATTGTTCTATAGTTTTTCTCTGATTTATCTCTCCTTTCTTATAAGAGGAATATGGTAGCACCCCTTCTTTTATTTTTTATAAATAATTTATGTAATTTGAAATTAATTGTTCCTTTAATGTTTTATAGATTTCATTTGCACATCTATTTAATCACAATTATTGAAGTTTCTCCTATGCCCAATCTCCTTTTTAGAATTCAATTAGGTCATATTCAAAAGTCTAATTCTGAGATTGGATTCTTTAAATTCTCTATTTTTTGTTCATTTTCTGTGTTTTTTATTTTTTATAAATATTTATCCATTTCATTTACTATCATTTTAGTTGGCAAATAATTTGCATACAATTATTGGCATATAATTGTGCAAAATAGCTTCTAATTTTAATTTATTTCTTCATTTCTTGTGAAGTTGCCTTTTTCATTTCTGATTAGCTATTTGACTTGCTTCTCTTTTTTACCAAATTAGCTAACAATTTACCTATTTTGTGATCTTTAACCAGCTCTTATTCAGCAAAGCAATGTATTTTTTTTTCACTTTTGTTAATCCCTCCTTTAATTTTCAGGGTTTCTACTTTTGTATTTTGCTATGGTTTTTGTATTTTGCTATGTAGCTTTTCTAATTTTTAATTGCATATCTAATCTATTCATTTGCTCTTTCTTTTATAAAAGAATTTATTTAAAGATATGGATCTACTCCCCCCAAAAGAAACAGATTTTGCTCCATCCCCCAAATAATTTTTATACTTTGTCTTACTATTGCCATTTTGAGTGTGATTATTTTTGTGAGTTTTCTTTAATCCATCAATTCATTATGATAAAATTATTTAGTCTTCTTTTATTTAGTGCTTCTTTCAAATTTCCTTTATTAATTCTACTTTTGTTGTATTTTGTTCACTAAGACTGTCTTTAATATTTTCTTATTTTCTGGATCTATTAATTTTATTTTTATGCCCTAATAAATGATTAATTTTTATAAAGTTGCCATGAACAGCTGACAAATATATACATATATTCCCTTTAATTATCATTTCATAATTGCCAGCTATCTATCATATTTAACTTCCTAAAATTCTATTCAAACTCTTAACTTTTTTGACCTTTATGTTCTTGTTAGATTTAGCCAAGTTTGACAACAATAAATAAAAGTCCCCATATATTAGAATTCTGTTGTCTATTTTTCCAAAAGACTTGATTGACTTTTCCTTTAAATAATTAGATGCCATATAATTTGATGGCTATATATTAAGCAATGATCTTATTTCATTATCTGTAAGCATGATGTAGTTTCCCTACTTATCTCTCTTAATCATCTCTGTTTTTACTGTTGCCTTGTCAGAGATCATGACTACCAGACTTGGGGGGTCTTTTCAAGCTTATCTCTTCAGAGCACCAACTGGTTTTCTGTCACCACCTTCTTTAATGCAATCTCTCTCCCCTTGTTTACTGAACTCTGGCTATATTTATTTTTTGTACACATATGAATGGGATAGAGGAGCTAATCTATTTTTCTTCAGTTTTCTTTATCAATTATCTTTTAGAGGCCCTTTTCAGATATTTTCTGAGGTCTACATGAGAAAACTGGATTTCCCTATAACCATTCACTTCATCGTCTTAATAGGAAAGTCTCCTTTGATAGACTTTTATTTGGATGATTTTGTAAAAGGGGAAATAGCTTTAAGTTTCCCTCAGTTCCTTAAATACATCTGTGAAAAGTACAGCACTGTGGTGGTTACCTACTTTTTTCCTTGCAATAAAAATGTCTCTCTGAGGATATTTGCTTTTGTTTTCATCCTGAACAAGAACCATGTAACTAAAGTTTTCACTTCAGGGCATAAATACCCAAAGTGATAAATAGAATCAGCCTTTTTGATTTTATATGAATTATAGCTATTTTTAATAACACAATTAAAAGCTTTTGAACCAGGAGGGTGTTATTTAAAGGCCAACATGCATTAATCTCCTTTTTCCACTAATCAATTTTTCCCAAAAGTAACTTTCTTACAACCCTAGGGCTATACCTTTCAAGAATGATGCTTTGCCATCTCACTGAAAACTGAATTTTCATTTGTTTGGAAACATGCCTTTGTGTTCTTCCTCTGTGTGAAGGAAAATCTTCAGAAGAGGAAGGAAGGAAGGAAGGAAGGAAGGAAGGAAGAAAGGAAGGAAGGAAGAAAGGAAGGAAGGAAGGAAGGAAGGAAGGAA